>NC_088236.1:11946674-12251518 GCF_036934945.1 Oncorhynchus masou masou | reverse complement strand
AGAAACATCTCAAGCATGAGCAATGGAAACAGGATGCATCTGAGCTCAATTTTGAGTCTCATAGCAAAAGATTTGAATACTTATTTAAGTAAGGTATTTCTGTTTTTTGTTTTTGAATAAAACATGTTTTTGCTTTGTCATTATGTGGTTTTCTGTGTAGATTGTGTGTAAGAGGATTACATTTTTTTAAAAATCCATTATAGAATAAGGCTGTAACATAACAAAATGTGGAAAAAGTCAACGGGTCTGAATACCTTCCGAATGCACTGTATATACCCATTGATTCTTTAATATTGTAATTTATAAATACGTCTTGAGCTTAGTTCAACTGTTATATCCCATCAGAACCCAAAATGTAAGCTTGTTTTACTCCTTGTTTGAAAATATTGCAATTGCAAACAAACACAGTATATCTTCAAAACATCGTTAAAACCAGAATTGTTGATCTCATGGAGGGTCAGTTCTTGCATCCATAGCCCCATCTATGAATTTGACAGTGGTTACATTTCTTAACAAAAACAGTGATACATGATATAACAATACAGGGTGAGACCCAGATGCAGACACTGGAGGCAGATGGTGTGAGTCTCTGATATTTATTATAATCCAAGGGGTAGGCAGGTCGTGGACAGGCAAAAGATCATAAACCAGATCAGAGTCCAGGAAGTACAGAGTTGCAGGCAGATTTGAGGTCAGGGCAGGCAGAATGGTCAGGCAGGAGGGCTCAGAGTCAAGGCAGGCAAGGTCAAAACCATGATGACTAGAAAAACAGAGATAAGGAAAAAGCAGGAGCACGAAAAACATGGTGGTTGACTTGACAAGACAAGACGAACTGGCAACAGACAAACAGAGAAGACAGCAATAAATACCCAGGGACTAATGGGGAAAACAGGTCACACCTGGAGATGGGTGGAGACAATCACAAAGACAGGTGAAACAGATCAGGGCATAACACATGACCACTTTGTTGTTATTTGAATACCAGATATTCCCTTTAAGGGATAAACGGTGACATTCAGGTACATTACCTTGGAAATAATGGACGATGCAACGGGACGAGGCAGCGGCATGGGGCAGCAGGACGAGAATGAGGTGGTGCACAGTTCTTTTGCAGAGTTCATTTTTCCAAGCTAATGTACAGAATGAAGGTGTTTATTCTGCTTATACCACAATTGCCAGAGAAAACAACATGAAAGCACACATTTACCGATGTATAAGTTCATTCATACTTTCTCATCTGTTGGTTGCTACAGACGCGACCCAGTCGTTAGTTAGATTAGTTCAATATTTACGGACGCGACCCAGTCGTTAGTTAGATTAGTTCGATATTTACGGACACGTGTCACGCCCTGGTCTATATTTATTATGTTATCTTCATTTATTGGGTCAGGCTAGGGTGTGACATGGGTTTATTTGTAGTGTGTTTCATCTTGGGGTTGTGTGGGGTGTATAGATTTGTCTATGGCTGCCTGAGGCGGTTCTCAATCAGTCAGGTGATTTTCGTTGTCTCTGATTGAGAACCATATTTAGGTAGCCTGGGTTTCACTGTGTGTTTGTGGGTGATTGTTCCTGTCTCTGTGTTTGTTACACCAGTCAGGGCTGTTTCGGTTTTCGACGTTTGTTGTTTTGTATTGTTCGTGTTTTCTTCATCATTAAAGATGTATCTAACGAACCACGCTGCATTTTGGTCCGATCCTTGTTCCACCTCTTCGTCAGAGGAGGAGATGGAAGAAACCCGTTACAACGCGACCCAGTCGTTAGTTAGATTAGTTTGATATTTACGGACGCGACTGTAACGGTTCTCGTCTGTCGAAGGAGAAGCGGACCAAAATGCAGCGTGGTGGTTATTCATGTTCTTTAATGAAAAGGAACTCGACATGAAATAACTACAATACAAAGAACGACAAACGGAACGTGAAAACCTATACAGCCTATCTGGTGACAACAAACACAGAGACAGGAACAATCACCCACGAAATACTCAAAGAATATGGCTGCCTAAATATGGTTCACAATCAGAGACAACGATAAACACCTGCCTCTGATTGAGAACCACTCCAGACAGCCATAGACTATGCTAGATACCCCCACTAAGCCACACAGCCAACACCTAACAACACCCCAAGACAAAACACACCACAATAAACCCATGTCACACCCCGGCCTGACCAAATAAATAAAGACAAACACAATATACTATGACCAGGGCGTGACAGCGACCCAGTCGTTAGTTAGATTAGTTTGATATTTACAGACGCGACCCAGTCGTTAGTTAGATTAGTTTGATATTGATGGTCGCTCGTTCTTTATGTTTCATTGCCATGCTCGCTGGCAATGTTCGTATCCATTGCTTCCTAGCCAGCTAGCTTCGGCTAACCCAGTCATGACCAGCCAGAAGAACAGCAAATAGCTGTGTTCTATTGACATCCATTTGGATACATAAATAACAATGAATTTATGATGCCCAATTTTGCCTGGCATAGCTAGAAAATTTAGCCTTCTCATCAGGACACTCAACACTGTTCATTACGAGGAGATCGTATTGCATATCAAACACTGGGCTAGAAGCTAGTTAAATAGTTGGTTGCTAGCAAACCTGCCAATATGACAACCTAATTCTAAATGATCAGTGGCTGAAAACAGCTGGTGAAACTAGAAACATGGAAGTATTTGACAGCAGAGCGCCACCTGCGTCATGACTGCAACAATAGGGACCAGAGAAATTCATGTTCATCACTCACCACGTTAGGTCATCAGATGGGCCAATAAAATGTCACAACACAACTGATTGGCTCAAACCTATTAAGAAGGAAAGAAATTCCACAAATTAACTTTAAACAAGGCACACCTGCTAATTGATATGCATTCCAGGTTTTGATGTCTTCATTATTATTCTACAGTGTAGAAAATAGTAAAAATAAAGAAAAACTGAACTTACAAGACAAAGCATGAACAAAGCAATGCTTACTAGGCCAGAGGCCTAGAAGCCTAGGACAGGGTTTCCCAACTGGCAGCCCACTGGCCAAACTTGGTTTTGTTTGGGCCCCGCAAGTTTTCTGAGCAAAAAGTGCTCTACTCAACAAAAAATCGGCCCGCGGCTGAATCTAGTTGATGATCACTGGACTGGATAAAAGCGAGAACAAAAGCCTTTCATTGCATTTATAACACCTTTCAACCCAAAACCAACAACCATCGACCAATACCAGGTTTACAGTGTAACCTGACCACCAATGCCCAATCTCCACAGGATGTCAAAGTATCTAAGGGCTTGTGTGGGATATGAGACCCATGTAAATAAGATGAAATTCCTGAGAAGACAATAAAAAACATTTACATATAGTAACTCAGAGTTCACCCTGTCCAGATACAAGTTACCACAGAGATCATACATCCATATAGAGAGCATCAGAGTTCACCCTGTCAAGATACAAGTTACCACAGAGATCATACATCCATATAGACAGCATCAGTTATCCTCAGAGGACAAGTTACCACAGAGATCATACATCCATATAGACAGCATCAGTTATCCTCAGAGGACAAGTTACCACAGAGATCATACATCCATATAGAGAGCATCAGTTATCCTCAGAGGACAAGTTACCACAGAGATCATACATCCATATAGACAGCATCAGAGTTATCCTGAAGACAAGTTACCACAGAGATCATACATCCATATAGACAGCATCAGTTATCCTCAGAGGACAAGTTACCACAGAGATCATACATCCATATAGACAGCATCAGAGTTATCCTGAAGACAAGTTACCACAGAGATCATACATCCATATAGACAGCATCAGTTATCCTCAGAGGACAAGTTACCACAGAGATCATACATCCATATAGACAGCATCAGAGTTATCCTCAGAGGACAAGTTACCACAGAGATCATACATCCATATAGACAGCATCAGTTATCCTGAGGACAAGTTACCACAGAGATCATACATCCATATAGACAGCATCAGTTATCCTCAGAGGACAAGTTACCACAGAGATCATACATCCATATAGACAGCATCAGAGTTATCCTGAAGACAAGTTACCACAGAGATCATGCACCCATATAGATTATGGATGTATTTGTAGTGCCAAGCCTACAATTCCTCCCTGGACAGATGCTGTAAATGGACGCCCTGAGTCCAATAAAGGAAGAAACAGCCTGCACCATGATGAAAGTTCCTTCTTCAGTCTTCAGTCCAACTTCTAGAACCCAACTTCTAGAAAGCAACATCTAGTCCTTGGACCCATGACATCAGTAGTGTCTTCCTTGGGATTGTTGACAATGTGCTTTGGACATGAAAATGTCACTAGGTACACATTCCTTCTACCGAGCTCAATAAAACATCTTTGTTGACGGCGGAAAGATTACACCAGTTCAATCAGTTCTCAGCATTTGATGAAACATTACAGTCAAGACCAGTTTGGTCAAGGGTATCCTCAAAGTTGATCAAGTATGAATCAGATTAATATACAATGGAATAAAATAAAAATACATGCATAATTAAAGTGTTGAATTGTACTTTTCTTGGAGAAAGACAAAGTTAATTAAATTGAAAAAGCCTCTCCCCTCTGGGAAAACATTTGCCTTCAAAGTATGAAAACCATATTGATGAGAACAAATCACCCCAAGACCAATTATTCAGTTTTGATGAATTGAAACAGAACATAATAATAAGACATCATGTTAAAAGCAAAAAGCAATGTTCTGTAAAACAGTTGAATAACCACATTAAAGGTTGTGTGACGCATGTCTATGTGTTGCAAGGATCAGCATCAATCAATATTAGAATTTAAAGCACTCATGTATTTAATTGCTAAATTATCTACAGTGAGGGAAAAAAGTATTTGATCCCCTGCTGATTTTGTACATTTGCCCACTGACAAAGTAATGATCCGTCTATAATTTTAATAGTAGGTTTATTTGAACAGTGAGAGACAGAATAACAACCAAAAAATCCAGAAAAATGCATGTCAAAAATGTTATAAATTGATTTGCATTTTAATGAGGGAAATAAGTACTTGACCCCTCTGCAAAACATAACTTAGTACATGGTGGCAAAACCCTGGCAATCACAGAGGTTGGACATTTCTTGTGTTTGGCCACCAGGTTTGCACACATCTCAGGAGGGATTTTGTCCCACTTCTCTTTGCAGATCTTCTCCAAGTCATTAATGTTTCGAGGCTGACGTTTGGCAACTCGAACCTTCAGCTCCCTCCACAGATTTTCTATGGGATTAAGGTCTGGAGACTGGCTAGGCCACTCCAGGACCTTAATGTGCCTCTTCTTGAGCCACTCCTTTGTTGCCCTGGCCGTGTTTTTTGGGTCATTGTCATGCTGGAATACCAATCCACGACCCATTTGAGGGAACGAGGTTCTCACCCAAGATTTGACAGTACATGGCCCCGTCCATCGTCCCTTTGATGTGGTGAAGTTGTCCTGTCCCGTTAGCAGAAAAACATGCTGAAAGCATAATGTTTCCACCTCCATGTTTGAAGGTGGGGATGGTGTTCTTGGGGTCATAGGCAGCATTCCTCCTCCTCCAAACACAGTGAGTTGAGTTGATGCCAAAGAGCTCCATTTTGGCCTCATCTGATCACAACACTTTCACCCAGTTGTCCTCTGAATCATTCAGATGTTCATTGACAAACTTCAGATGGGCATGTATATGTGCTTTCTTGAGCAGGGGGACCTTGCTGGCGCTGCAGGCGCCAGCAAGGTGTAGTGTGTAGTGTGTTACCAATTGTTTTCTTGGTGACTATGGTCCCAGCTGCCTTGAGATCATTGACGAGATCCTCCCGTGTAGTTCTGGGCTGATTCCTCACCGTTCTCATGATCATTGCATGGAGCCCCAGGCCGAGGGAGATTGACAGTTCTTTTGTGTTTCTTCCATTTGCGAATAATCGCACCAACTGTTGTCATCTTCTCACCAAGCTGCTTGGCGATGGTCTTGTAGCCCATTCCAGCATTGTGTAGCTCTACAATCTTGTCCCTGACATCCTTGGAGAGCTCTTTGGTTTTGGCCATGGTGGAGAGTTTGGAATCGGATTGATTGCTTCTGTGGACAGGTGTCTTTTATACAGGTAACAAACTGAGTTTAGGAGCACTTCCTTTAAGAGTGTGCTCCTAATCTCAGCTCGTTACCTGTATAAAAGACACCAGGGAGCCAGAAATCATTCTGATTGAGAGCGGGTCAAATACTTATTTCCCTCATTAAAATGCAAATCAATTTATAACATTTTAGACATGTGTTTTTCTGGATTTTGTTATTCTGTCTATCACTGTTCAAATAAACCTACCATTAAAATTATAGACGGATCATAACTTTG
This sequence comes from Oncorhynchus masou masou, assembly GCF_036934945.1. Classification (NCBI taxonomy): domain Eukaryota; kingdom Metazoa; phylum Chordata; class Actinopteri; order Salmoniformes; family Salmonidae; genus Oncorhynchus; species Oncorhynchus masou. The sequence continues at coordinate 12,245,182 of NC_088236.1, read as the reverse complement.
TCAGTGGGCAAACGTACTAAAATCAGCAGGGGGTCAAATACTTTTTTTCCCCTCACTGTACATGTTCTCTGCTGACAGGTCATAAAAGCAATTGCAATTTTGAACTGGTTTCTAGACCACCAGAGGGTTTGCAAAGTAAATGTATTGACATTTTTTTGGGACCCAATCAGGAACTAAAGACTTCAAATCAAATCAAATCAAATTTATTTATATAGCCCTTCGTACATCAGCTGATATCTCAAAGTGCTGTACAGAATCCAAGCCTAAAACCCCAAACAGCAAGCAATGCAGGTGTAGAAGCACGGTGGTTAGGAAAAACTCCCTAGAAAGGCCAAAACCTAGGAAGAAACCTAGAGAGGAACCAGGCTATGTGGGGTGGCCAGTCCTCTTCTGGCTGTGCCGGGTAGAGATTATAACAGAACATGGCCAAGATGTTCAAATGTTCATAAATGACCAGCATGGTCGAATAATAATAAGGCAGAACAGTTGAAACTGGAGCAGCAGCATGGCCAGGTGGACTGGGGACAGCAAGGAGTCATCATGTCAGGTAGTCCTGGGGCATGGTCCTAGGGCTCAGGTCCTCCGAGAGAGGGAAAGAAAGAGAATTAGAGAGAGCATATGTGGGGTGGCCAGTCCTCTTCCGGCTGTGCCGGGTGGAGATTATAACAGAACATGGCCAAGATGTTCAAATGTTCATAAATGACCAGCATGGTCAAATAATAATAAGGCAGAACAGTTGAAACTGGAGCAGCAGCACGGCCAGGTGGACTGGGGACAGCAAGGAGTCATCATATCAGGTAGTCCTGGGGCATGGGCCTAGGGCTCAGGTCCTCCGAGAGAGAGAAGGAGAGAATTAGAGAACGCACACTTAGATTCACACAGGACACCGAATTGGACAGGAGAAGTACTCCAGATATAACAAACTGACCCCAGCCCCCCGACACATAAACTACTGCAGCATAAATACTGGAGGCTGAGACAGGAGGGGTCAGGAGACACTGTGGCCCCATCCGAGGACACCCCCGGACAGGGCCAAACAGGAAGGATATAACCCCACCCACTTTGCCAAAGCACAGCCCCCACACCACTCGAGGGATATCTTCAACCACCAACTTACCATCCTGAGACAAAGCTGAGTATAGCCCGCAAAGATCTCCGCCATGGCACAACCCAAGGGGGGGTGCCAACCCAGACAGGAGGACCACATCAGTGAATCAACCCACTCAGGTGACGCACCCCTTCCAGGGACGGCATGAGAGAGCCCCAGTAAGCCAGTGACTCAGCCCCTGTAATAGGGTTAGAGGCAGAGAATCCCAGTGGAAAGAGGGGAACCGGCCAGGCAGAGACAGCAAGGGTGGTTCGTTGCTCCAGAGCCTTTCCGTTCACCTTCCCACTCCTGGGCCAGACTACACTCAATCATATGACCCACTGAAGAGATGAGTCTTCAGTAAAGACTTAAAGGTTGAGACCGAGTTTGCGTCTCTGACATGGGTAAGCAGACCGTTCCATAAAAATGGAGCTCTTTCGGAGAAAGCCCTGCCTCCAGCTGTTTGCTTAGAAATTCTAGGGACAATTAGGAGGCCTGCGTCTTGTGACCGTAGCGTACGTGTAGGTATGTACGGCAGGACCAAATCAGAGAGATAGGTAGGAGCAAGCCCATGTAATGCTTTGTAGGTTAGCAGTAAAACCTTGAAATCAGCCCTTGCTTTGACAGGAAGCCAGTGTAGGGAGGCTAGCACTGGAGTAATATGATCAATTTTTTTGGTTCTAGTCAGGATTCTAGCAGCCGTATTTAGCATTAACTGAAGTTTATTTAGTGCTTTATCCGGGTAGCCGGAAAGTAGAGCGTTGCAGTAGTCTAACCTAGAAGTGACAAAAGCATGGATTAATTTTTCTGCATCATTTTTGGACAGAAAGTTTCTGATTTTTGCAATGTTACGTAGATGGAAAAAAGCTGTCATTGAAATGGTCTTGATATGTTCTTCAAAAGAGAGATCAGGGTCCAGAGTAACGCCGAGGTCCTTCACAGTTTTATTTGAGACGACTGTACAACCATTAAGATTAAGACCACCTCCATTCCTGTCATTATTGAAAGAGATCATGATACCTCACATCTCAAAATAGGGCTACTTAATGTTAGATCCCTTACTTCAAAGGCAATTATAGTCAATGAACTAATCACTGATCATAATCTTGATGTGATTGGCCTGACTGAAACATGGATTAAGCCTGATGAATTTACTGTGTTAAATGAGGGCTCACCTCCTGGCTACACTAGTGACCATATCCCCCGTGCATCCCGCAAAGGCGGAGGTGTTGCTAACATTTACGATAGCAAATTTCAATTTACAAAAAAAAAGACGTTTTCTTCTTTTGAGCTTCTAGTCATGAAATCTATGCAGCCTAGGATCAAGAGAGACGCTCAAGTGTTTTAGTACTATACAGTGCCTTGCGAAAGTATTCGGCCCCCTTGAACTTTGCGACCTTTTGCCACATTTCAGGCTTCAAACATAAAGATATAAAACTGTATTTTTTGTGAAGAATCAACAACAAGTGGGACACAATCATGAAGTGGAACGACATTTATTGGATATTTCAAACTTTTTTAACAAATCAAAAACTGAAAAATTGGGCATGCAAAATTATTCAGCCCCTTTACTTTCAGTGCAGCAAACTCTCTCCAGAAGTTCAGTGAGGATCTCTGATTGATCCAATGTTGACCTAAATGACTAATGATGATAAATACAATCCACCTGTGTGTAATCAAGTCTCCGTATAAATGCACCTGCACTGTGATAGTCTCAGAGGTCCGTTAAAAGCGCAGAGAGCATCACGAAGAACAAGGAACACACCAGGCAGGTCCGAGATACTGTTGTGAAGAAGTTTAATGCCGGATTTGGATACAAAAAGATTTCCCAAGCTTTAAACATCCCAAGGAGCACTGTGCAAGCGATAATATTGAAATGGAAGGAGTATCAGACCACTGCAAATCTACCAAGACCTGGCCGTCCCTCTAAACTTTCAGCTCATACAAGAAGACTGATCAGAGATGCAGCCAAGAGGCCCATGATCACTCTGGATGAACTGCAGAGATCTACAGCTGAGGTGGGAGACTCTGTCCATAGGACAACAATCAGTCGTATATTGCACAAATCTGGCCTTTATGGAAGAGTGGCAAGAAGAAAGCCATTTCTTAAAGATATCCATAAAAAGTGTTGTTTAAAGTTTGCCACAAGCCACCTGGGAGACACACCAAACATGTGGAAGAAGGTGCTCTGGTCAGATGAAACCAAAATGGAACTTTTTGGCAACAATGCAAAACGTTATGTTTGGCGTAAAAGCAACACAGCTCATCACCCTGAACACACCCTATACCCACTGTCAAACATGGTGGTGGCAGCATCATGGTTTGGGCCTGCTTTTCTTCAGCAGGGACAGGAAAGATGGTTAAAATTGATGGGAAGATGGATGGAGCCAAATACAGGACCATTCTGGAAGAAAACCTGATGGAGTCTGCAAAAGACCTGAGACCGGGACGAAGATTTGTCTTCCAACAAGACAATGATCCAAAACATAAAGCAAAATCTACAATGGAATGGTTCAAAAATAAACATATCCAGGTGTTAGAATGGCCAAGTCAAAGTCCAGACCTGAATCCAATCGAGAATCTGTGGAAAGAACTGAAAACTGCTGTTCACAAATGCTCTCATTTACATTACATTTACATTTAAGTCATTTAGCAGACGCTCTTATCCAGAGCGACTTACAAATTGGTGAATTCACCTTCTGACATCCAGTGGAACAGCCACTTTACAATAGTGCATCTAAATCATTTAAGGGGGGGGGGTGAGAAGGATTACTTTATCCTATCCTAGGTATTCCTTGAAGAGGTGAGGTTTCAGGTGTCTCCGGAAGGCGGTGATTGACTCCGCTGTCCTGGCGTCGTGAGGGAGTTTGTTCCACCATTGGGGGGCCAGAGCAGCGAACAGTTTTGACTGGGCTGAGCGGGAACTGTACTTCCTCAGTGGTAGGGAGGCGAGCAGGCCAGAGGTGGATGAACGCAGTGCCCTTGTTTGGGTGTAGGGCCTGATCAGAGCCTGGAGGTACTGCGGTGCCGTTCCCCTCACAGCTCCGTAGGCAAGCACCATGGTCTTGTAGCGGATGCGAGCTTCAACTGGAAGCCAGTGGAGAGAGCGGAGGAGCGGGGTGACGTGAGAGAACTTGGGAAGGTTGAACACCAGACGGGCTGCGGCGTTCTGGATGAGTTGTAGGGGTTTAATGGCACAGGCAGGGAGCCCAGCCAACAGCGAGTTGCAGTAATCTAGACGGGAGATGACAAGTGCCTGGATTAGGACCTGCGCCGCTTCCTGTGTGAGGCAGGGTCGTACTCTGCGGATGTTGTAGAGCATGAACCTACAGGAACGGGCCACCGCCATGATGTTAGTTGAGAATGACAGGGTGTTGTCCAGGATCACGCCAAGGTTCTTAGCGCTCTGGGAGGAGGACACAATGGAGTTGTCAACCGTGATGGCGAGATCATGGAACGGGCAGTCCTTCCCCGGGAGGAAGAGCAGCTCCGTCTTGCCGAGGTTCAGCTTGAGGTGGTGATCCGTCATCCACACTGATATGTCTGCCAGACATGCAGAGATGCGATTCGCCACCTGGTCATCAGAAGGGGGAAAGGAGAAGATTAATTGTGTGTCGTCTGCATAGCAATGATAGGAGAGACCATGTGAGGTTATGACAGAGCTAAGTGACTTGGTGTATAGCGAGAATAGGAGAGGGCCTAGAACAGAGCCCTGGGGGACACCAGTGGTGAGAGCGCGTGGCGAGGAGACAGATTCTCGCCACGCCACCTGGTAGGAGCGACCTGTCAGGTAGGACGCAATCCAAGCGTGGGCCGCGCCGGAGATGCCCAACTCGGAGAGGGTGGAGAGGAGGATCTGATGGTTCACAGTATCGAAGGCAGCCGATAGGTCTAGAAGGATGAGAGCAGAGGGAGAGAGTTAGCTTTAGCAGTGCGGAGCGCCTCCGTGATACAGAGAAGAGTAGTCTAAGTTGAATGACTAGTCTTGAAACCTGACTGATTTGGATCAAGAAGGTCATTCTGAGAGAGATAGCGGGAGAGCTGGCCAAGGACGCACGTTCAAGAGTTTTGGAGAGAAAAGAAAGAAGGGATACTGGTCTGTAGTTGTTGACATCGGAGGGGTCGAGTGTAGGTTTTTTCAGAAGGGGTGCAACTCTTGCTCTCTTGAAGACGGATGGGACGTAGCCAGCGGTCAGGGATGAGTTGATGAGCGAGGTGAGGTAAGGGAGAATGTCTCCGGAAATGGTCTGGAGAAGAGAGGAGGGGATAGGGTCAAGCGGGCAGGTTGTTGGGCGGCCGGCCGTCACAAGAAGCGAGATTTCATCTGGAGAGAGAGGGGAGAAAGAGGTCAGAGCACAGGGTAGGGCAGTGTGAGCAGAACCAGCGGTGTCGTTTGACTTAGCAAACGAGGATCGGATGTCGTCGACCTTCTTTTCAAAATGGTTGACGAAGTCATCTGCAGAGAGGGAGGAGGGGGAGGGGGAGGAGGATTCAGGAGGGAGGAGAAGGTGGCAAAGAGCTTCCTAGGGTTAGAGGCAGATGCTTGGAATTTAGAGTGGTAGAAAGTGGCTTTAGCAGCAGAGACAGAGGAGGAAAATGTAGAGAGGAGGGAGTGAAAGGATGCCAGGTCCGCAGGGAGGCGAGTTTTCCTCCATTTCCGCTCGGCTGCCCGGAGCACTGTTCTGTGAGCTCGCAATGAGTCGTCGAGCCACGGAGCGGGAGGGGAGGACCGAGCCGGCCTGGAGGATAGGGGACATAGAGAGTCAAAGGATGCAGAATGGGAAGAGAGGAGGGTTGAGGAGGCAGAATCAGGAGATAGGTTGGAGAAGGTATGAGCAGAGGGAAGAGATGATAGGATGGAAGAGGAGAGAGTAGCGGGGGAGAGAGAGCGAAGGTTGGGACGGCGCGATACCATCCGAGTAGGGGCAGTGTGGGAAGTGTTGGATGAGAGCGAGAGGGAAAAGGATACAAGGTAGTGGTCGGAGACTTGGAGGGGAGTTGCAATGAGGTTAGTGGAAGAACAGCATCTAGTAAAGATGAGGTCGAGCGTATTGCCTGCCTTGTGAGTAGGGGGGGAAGGTGAGAGGGTGAGGTCAAAAGAGGAGAGGAGTGGAAAGAAGGAGGCAGAGAGGAATGAGTCAAAGGTAGACGTGGGAGGTTAAAGTCGCCCAGGACTGTGAGAGGTGAGCCGTCCTCAGGAAAGGAGCTTATCAAGGCATCAAGCTCATTGATGAACTCTCTGAGGGAACCTGGAGGGCGATAAATGATAAGGATGTTAAGCTTGAAAGGGCTGGTAACTGTGACAGCATGGAATTCAAAGGAGGCGATAGACAGATGGGTAAGGGGAGAAAGAGAGAATGACCACTTGGGAGAGATGAGGATCCCGGTGCCACCACCCCGCTGACCAGAAGCTCTCGGGGTGTGTGAGAACACGTGGGAGGACGAAGAGAGAGCAGTGGGAGTAGCAGTGTTATCTGTGGTGATCCATGTTTCCGTCAGTGCCAAGAAGTCGAGGGACTGGAGGGAGGCATAGGCTGAGATGAACTCTGCCTTGTTGGCCGCAGATCGGCAGTTCCAGAGGCTACCGGAGACCTGGAACTCCACGTGGGTCGTGCGCGCTGGGACCACCAGATTAGGGTGGCCGCGGCTACGCGGTGTGGAGCGTTTGTATGGTCTGTGCAGAGAGGAGAGAACAGGGATAGATAGACACATAGTTGACAGGCTACAGAAGAGGCTACGCTAATGCAAAGGAGATTGGAATGACAAGTGGACTACACGTCTCGAATGTTCAGAAAGTTAAGCTTACGTAGCAAGAATCTTATTGACTAAAATGATTGAAATGATACAGTACTGCTGGAGTAGGCTAGCTGGCAGTGGCTGCGTTGTTGACACTACACTAATCAAGTCGTTCCGTCGAGTGTAATAGTTACTACAGTGCTGCTATTCGGGGGCTAGCTGGCTAGCTAGCAGTGTTGATTACGTTACGTTACGTTAAGAGAACGACAATAGCTGGCTAGCTAACCTAGAAAATCGCTCTAGACTACACTCTCCATCCAACCTCACTGAGCTCGAGCTGTTTTGCAAGGAGGAATGGGAAAAAATTTCAGTCTCTCGATGTGCAAAACTGATAGAGACATACCCCAAGTGACTTACAGCTGTAATCGCAGCAAAAGGTGGCGCTACAAAGTATTAACTTAAGGGGGCTGAATAATTTTGCACGCCCAATTTTTCAGTTTTTGATTTGTTAAAAAGTTTGAAATATCCAATAAATGTCATTCCACTTCATGATTGTGTCCCACTTGTTGTTGATTCTTCACAAAAAAATACAGTTTTATATCTTTATGTTTGAAGCCTGAAATGTGGCAAAAGGTCGCAAAGTTCAAGGGGGCCGAATACTTTCGCAAGGCACTGTATCTCTTGACACAATGATGAAAATAATCATGGCCTCTAAACCTTCAAGCTGCATACTGGACCCTATTCCAACTAAACTACTGAAAGATTTGCTTCCTGTGCGTGGCCCTCCTATGTTGAACATAATAAACGGCTCACTATCCACCGGATGTGTACCAAACTCACTAAAAGTGGCAGTAATAAAGCCTCTCTTGAAAACGCCAAACCTTGACCCAGAAAATATAAAAAACTATCGGCCTATATCGAATCTTCCATTCCTCTCAAAAATCTTAGAAAAGGCAGCAACTCACTGCCTTCCAGAAGACAAACAATGTATATGAAATGCTTCAGTCTGGTTTTAGACCCCATCACAGCACTGAGACGACACTTGTGAAGGTGGTAAATGACATTTTAATGGCATCGGACCGAGGCTCTGCATCTGTCCTCGTGCTCCTAGACCTTAGTGCTGCTTTTGATACCATCGATCACCACATTCTTTTGGAGAGATTGGAAACCCAACTTGGTCTACACGGACAAGTTCTGGCCTGGTTCAGATCTTATCTGTCGGAAAGATATCAGTTTGTCTCTGTGAATGGTTTGTCCTCTGACAAATCAACTGTAAATTTCGGTGTTCCTCAAGGTTCCGTTTTAGGACCACTATTGTTTTCACTATATATTTTACCTCTTTGGGATGTTATTCGAAAACATAATGTTAACTTTCACTGCTATGCGGATGACACACAGCTGTACATTTCAATGAAAAATCGTGAAGCCCCAAAATTGCCCTTGCTAGAAGCATGTGTTTCAGACATAAGGAAGTGGATGGCTGCAAACTTTCTACTTTTAAACTTGGACAAAACAGAGATGCTTGTTCTAGGTCCCAAGAAACAAAGAGATCTTCTGTTGAATCTGACAAAAAGACTTAACTCTTAAACATCTGTAGTATGTAACATTCATTTCAAACCTGACAAAATCGCATGCAAAAATGTATTTATAAACTATGCTATCTTTAGCAAGTCACCTTCTAACAGATTAGGATGATGGCAAAATTCAAAACACAATTTGGGAGTGAGATCCAAAGCCCACTCACGGCTTGTGTACATCAGATATTAATTATTTCGTCTTTTGTCAACCCAATCTGAGCCAAAAAAACAAGACATGTTAGCTGTGGGTTAGTAAGCTTGTCAATATCATTCATGAGCAAAACGTTGGGTTATTCTCCAGACAGGACAGAAACATTCAACAAGTAAGACGTGGAACCTATAAAACACCAGGAACATAACATGTACAAACACAGGCCTCTATGGGACAAAGTAAAGGAGTTGCCTTGACTAAAGACTGCTATCAATTTCAGTACAAATGTGTAAGAATCATAATCTCCCATTAAAATTGCATAAAAATCTACTGTTTCAAATTGAGAGCTGAGTTTGTTATGAAAAACCAGCGAGGCCAATGTGATTCCCTTTAATCTTACAGTAAACAGCCACCTAGCTAGCCACTAGCTAGCAGAGGGGTGGGATAAAACTCAGAACTAACACTCATCTTCACAAATCAGATGGATTTAGCCATATGCAGAATACGCATACAGATATACAGATTACCATGCAAGATTAAACGGGTTAAATGTTATAAACATATGCTTGAGACTACATTGTCGCAGTTATGTTAGAATTACAGTTAGTCAAAGCGTTTGAGCTCCAGGAAAACTGCATTTTGAGTTTAAAACATTGGGGTAGTCAGGATAAGTTGATGGTTAGCACCCATTGAGAGAATGTCTATGCCTTGTAATTAGTAAAGTTGATACCTTTCACATGCACAACAAAGACAACCGCAGCATAATAAACTCCCACATTTCCAAAAAACACTGCGTTCTGTCCAGTGATAGCATTGTAGGTTAACTTGCTATTCATGTAAAAAAACAAAAAACAAGGAACGATTCACGAATGACAGTTTCAAAGAATGTGAAAAATTGCTGATCTCTGTTGCTTGGCCTGTCTGGTTGATGGAGAGAAGCACGGATGCGGCCATCACCTTGGTATGCTACAGACGAGTCCTATTCAAGTCTGAAACATTTGCTCTGTGTCTAGTTTAAGACACATGAAGGTGGATTCCCAAATCCAAGGGACCAACACTTCGATGCTAGATGACTCGTCCTGTGACAGGCAGTATTTTGACACTAACTTCTAGACTTTGGTTCTTCTGTGTCACGAACCGGCTCAAAGCCCGTAACAAAAGGAGACAGCGTGGAGATAAGGAGTAACAAAATATATATTTATTAAATAAAGTAAACTAAGTACCATATACAATGGTGTGTGTAATCAGTAATCAGTAGTGTAAGTGAGTGTTTTGCATGCATGGATGTGATAATGCAGGGTGTTGAAAGGTGCCAAAGCAAACAACCAAAAAGCCACTAAGGAACATAACAAAATCTAGAAAGGTGTCTGCATGGAGAGTCTCCTCCATGAATGTGGAAGAGGTCTATTTATCCTGGGACACACCTGGCCCAGGTGTTTCCCATGTAGCTGACGACCCTCCCAACTCCGCCCACCGGCATCCTAATAAGGAAACAAGAACCGAGAGAATACGGCAGACAGAGTGGGAGGGTCGTCACATCAGCGCCTCCTTTTTATTCATGCCAATTGTTTGCCAGTAATCAATTATTTCATCAGCTTTTGAGCCAAGTCACGAATGCGAGATTCCCTTAATTTAAAAAAGTTGGTAGATTGCACATCATCCATTGCGTAAGCTACGTATTCGTTAAATATCAGGGAATTTTATGGAATAAATAATCAATCCTCTACATAATCTCACCCGAACTGGATTTCAAATGATCCTGTTGAAATTTACAGTACTTTCAAAATGATCAATATAATCCACAAATTCCTAATGATATATCACTAAGGGGCACCGTTTACCATAGTGGACAATAATATATAATAATATACACATGTCAAATAATACTGCCCAACACATGTACATGTACATGTAGTTCAATAATTATACATATATAAGTGTTGGATTTTCATCAACAGCAGCCAGTCCACCATACATTCTGATCTTAACTCTAACTTACTTACTCTTAACTTAACCTGCCGATGTTCACAGATTAACCCATCGTTCCCAGTATAACGCCATTTAGCTATTTCCTTTTGCAATTACAACCCTCCATTTTACTATGATGTCTTATAATGGTACTGAACCTCGCTATTTTGTTTTACAAATCACACATTTCACGTGAAACTACAATTCACATGTGAAGTGTTAATGGTATTCTCCATATGTGAAAAAGTTTATCACGTGAACTCTCTTATTTTCTAATGTCCCGCCCTGACCTGTTTTGGTCCTGACGTCATCAGAGTGCGCAGCTGAACACTGTATACTGGAAACACCTGGTTTGTTATTTTAACTAAAACATAACCAATCTTTGCTTGACACTAATAAAAGACCCATCATATCTGGCCCTGTGCACCTTTCTGAATGGTGGCATTGAAATCTTTAGCCGGATTCTTTCTCTTCACAACTGGCTACCTGATTATTGCAGCTCAATGGGTGTGACTTTTGTTCACAATACCTTTTGGAAGCAAAACACGTTTTATAAGAATGATGGGATCCACCCAAATCATTTGGGTTTCTGGATCCTTTCACAGCATTATAAGGCTGCGTTGAGACAATGACATATCAATGACCCAAGCCCAGCTCAGTTAATCCCTACCATTGTGTTCTTGAGTCATCATAATGCTTCAGCAAATGTACATTATCCCAGGGGCGTTGGTAGACACAATGTAAGTAACCTCATTTACGTCCCTCGAACTGGCCTGAATGCCTCTGCTGACCCTACAGCTGTTGTATGCAGCAATGATGTGTCTATGAACCAGATTTATGCTGTTAGCACTGAGGCGGTGTGCCCTCGTAGGAAGTCAACTGTGTGCTGCTCACCCTGCACTAACATACATTACATGAGAATATCTACTTCTACTAAGCTTCCCAGTAAAGCTTCCCAGTAAACCATGTTAACATATGTAGCTTAAGAAACAGGGTTCATGAAATGAATAACTTGCTAGTAACAAATGACATTCATATTCTGACTATCTCTGAAACTCACTTCGACAATACCTTTGATGATACAGTGGTAGCAATACAAGGTTATAACATCTACAGAAAAGTTAGAAATGCCAGTGGTGGAGGTGTTGCTGTTTATATTCAGAACCACATTCCTGTAAAGATGAGAAATTATATCATGTTAAATATTACAAACTGTTGAAGTAATATGGCTACAGGTTCATCTCCCTCACTTAAAGCCCATTCTTGTGGGAAGCTGCTATAGACCACCAAGTGCTAACAGTCAGCATCTGGATAAGATGTGTGAAATTCTTGATAATGTATGTGATATCATCCAATATTTTCTGGGGGATTTAAATATTGACTGGCTTTCATCAAGCTGGGGCGGCAGGGTAGCCTAGTGGTTAGAGCATTGGACTAGTAACCGGAAGGTTGCAAGTTCAAATCCCTGAGCTGACAAGGTACAAATCTGTCATTCTGCCCCTGAACAGGCAGTTAACCCACTGTTCCCAGGCTGTCATTGAAAATAAGAATTTGTTCTAAACTAACTTGCCTGGTTAAATAAATAAAAAATAAAAAAGCTGCCTACTCAAGAAACAACTTTAAACTGTAACCAGTGCCTGCAACCTGGTTCAGGTTATCAATCAACCTACCCGGGTAGTTACAAACAGTACAGGAATGAAATCATCAACATGTATTGATCACATCTTTACTAATGCTGCAGAAATGTGCATGAAATCAGTATCCAGATCCATCGGATGTAGTGATCACAATACAGTAGCCATATCTATAAAATCTAAAGTTCCTAAGGCTGGGCCTAATAGAGTGTTTAAGAGGTCATACAAGAAGGTTTGTAGTGATTCCTATGTTATTGATCTAGAGGATATTTGTTGGTCTGTGGTGTGTAATGAGGTGCAACCAGACGCTGCACTTGACACGTTTATGAAATTGCTTATCCCAGTTACTAATAAGCACCCAGTAAGAAAATGACTGTAAAAATTGTTAAATCACCATGGTTTGATGAGGAATTGAAAAATTGTATGTTTGAGATGGATGAGGCAAAAGGAATGGCAAATTAGGCTGGCTGCACAACAGGTTGGCCAATGTACTGCAAAATGAGAAATCATGTGACTAAACTGAATAAAAAGAAGAAGAAGAAACTACATTATGAAACAAAGATAAATGACATAAAGAATAGTGTAAGAATTTTTAGAAGATAAATACACAACCCAGAGGATGAGAGGACTTAAGGTCAAGAGAACTAAAGGTCAAGAGAGAACGATCAATAGGGAATTATCAATGAAAATAGTTGGTTTTCAGTTCAAAATATGTATAGGAATGTCCGTCCTGGATTCATAGCTACGTGTGCCACATTTTCATTGGTCTGAATCGTCTGTACATTGAGTCTGAAATAGGATACTTGTTATTTGGCCATTGGCACAATTTTATTGCAAGGAATTGTAGTTGGTTAATCACAGACTAGGGCTGGGTTATAAAACTACATCCTGCCCCTTTGTTCAGGGGAGAGAATCACTGAGGACAGGGGAAATGAACATCTACCGTCTACCTCTACGCATGATTTGTTCTCTTTGAATAAACCTCCCCCTGATTTGTTTTGGGGCCTGTGTTATTGTAGAATAACATCAAATGCTAACAATAGTAAAAAGCTTTGGAGCACCTACAATGGGACCTACATTTATGGACAAAAAGGCAAACTCAGCTCCATCATTCATTGAATCAGATGGCTCATTCATCACAAAACCCACTGATATTGCCAACTACTTGAAATATTATTTTTATTGGCAAGGTTAGCAAATTTAGGCATTACATGCCAGCAACAAACGCTGACACCACACATCCAAGTATATCTGACAAAATTATAAAAGACAAGAATTGTAATTTTGAATTACGTAAAGTGTGGATGAGGTGAAAAAATTATTGTTTTCAATCAACAATGACAAACCACCGGGGTCTGACAATTTGGATGGAAAATTACTGAGTATATTGCCACTCCTATTTGCCATATCTTCAATCTAAGCCTACTAGAAAGTGTGTGCCCTCAGGCCTGGAGCGAAGCAAAAGTAATTACGCTACCTAAGAATAGTAAAGCCCCCTTTACTGGCTCAAATAGCTGACCCATAAGCCTGTAACCAACCCTTAGTAAAGTTTTGGAAAGAATTGTGTTTGACCAGATACAATGCTATTTTACAGTACAGCTGACTACCTCGTGAAGCTGGTAGAGCGAATGCCAGAAGTGTGTAAAACTGTCATCAGGCAAAAGGTGGCTACTTTGAAGAATCTCAAATATAAAATATGTTTTGATTTCTTGAACACTTTTTTGTTTACGACATGATTTCATATGTGTTATTTCAAAGTTTTGATGTTTTCACTATTATTCTACAATGTAGAAAATATTAAAAAATAAAGAAAAACCCTTGAATGAGTAGGTGTGGCCAACTTTTGACTGATACTGTACACATGGATTTTGTGTTGTAGTGTTAGTGGAGTAAGGACCTGAGGGAACACACTTAGTGTGCCGTGAAATCTGTAATGAAGGTATTGTAATGTTTCTTCAATTGTATAACTGACTTAATTTTGCCGGATCCAAGCAAGAATAGCTGCTACCAAACTCTAAGTTTAACACAAAACACATGTTTCAGGTGTGAATTGAAGCTGAACATGTTAAAAAAGCAGAAATGCGAATTCATGTGTGAAAATGCAAATTTGACATCTGTTTATTTTTTTAAGGGAAGGACTTTCTGTGTTCTTCATGGGAATCTTATCTCAGCTTAAAGAGCCTCATGAATATATATATATATAGTTTACTTACTTTCTCCATCACACAGCCGACGCTGAGTCGCACACACACTGACACGCAGGCAGGTACGGGCACATGTCCACTGCCACACCATTTTTAGCTTCACTCCTCTAACATCCTCCACTGCCCGACTGTGGTGGCGACACACTGCGTAGTGTAGCAGGCCGAACTGAACACACATGTAAGTGAGTGTGTAAATCAAGGACTGCTTGTTGTGTTGGGTTTGTAAATCCAGCACATTGTCTCTAGGTCTCTTTTTAGGCAAAGTCAGTCATACGATTTTGGGATGGATCCAAAATGGCTTGGTCCATACAGGTCAAAATTAGTGCACTATACAGGGAATAGAGAGCCATTTCAGATGTAGTCTTTATTAAACTCCTGTGGAGTCCTTTCATAGAGAAAGCCGTCTATACAACTTTATCGTAAATACACATTATAGCCTATCACACATACACAAATCCCAGTCCCGGCAGTTTGTTTATATCCGTGTATGAGTTGATGTGGTTCTTGGGACGGAGAGATTGATACATTTTTGCCTGTGATTGATTTTTAGGTGACCCCATCAACTCTGCCCTTTGCTGAGGCTGCTCTGGTGTGAAGGGTGACTCTCTCAGTTTACACCTCCTGGTGCTGTATGTATCAAACATCTCAGAGCAGGAGTGTTGATTCAGAGTCAGTTTTTTTAACACAATAAATAAGATTGGACGGACAGGAAGGACCTGTCCCTAGATCAGCACTCCTACTCTGAGACCATACAGCTGATCAGACTGTATTGTTATAAAGCCTCTGTTGCCTTTTGTTTAAATACTTACTGAGTAGGCTACATACTACCAAGCAGCTCGCCAATTGGACTCACCATGAGTTTAGACAAAGAATAGAATACTACGGAAGAGCGCGCGCGAGAGAGTATCATTGGCCACTTTAATAAATGGAACACTAGTCACTTTAATAATGCCACATTAATAATGTTTACATATCTCGCATTACTCATCTCACCTGTATATAATGGCTCCTGAGTGGCGCAGCGGTCTAAGACACTGCATCTTCATACTTGAGGTGTCACTACAGACACCCTGGTTTGAATCCAGGCTGTATCACAACCGCCGTGATTGGAAGACCTATAAGGTGGCGCACAATTGGCCCAGCGTCGTCCGGGTTTGGCCGGTGTAGGCCGTCATTGTAAATAAGAATCTTAACTGACTTGCCTGGATAAATAAATACTGTATTCCATATTATCTATTGCATCTCAACCTATGCCACTCTGACATTGCTCATCCATATATTTATGTTTATGTATTCTAATCCCGTTCCTTTACTTAGATTTGCGTGTATTAGGTATTTGTTGTGGAATTTTTTAGATATTACTTGTTAGATATTGCTGCACTGTCGGAACTAGAAGCACAAGCAATTTTGCTACACCGGCAATAACATCTGCCGACCATGTGTATGTGACCAATACAATTTGATTTGTTCCCAGAATGGATGAATGGATTTGGATTCAGGGGTTTGTACACTACAACATGTTGTATCATGCCCACAATATGTCCATGTTGGAGTCTACCACAACCTCGTCTCTTGGTATGCTGAAAGGAAGAGCTACCACTGTCAGAGTCCCCTCACCACTCACACCAGCCCCCTTTGGCAAGATGGGAGCATTATGTTGTCAGAAGTGCTCACGTCATCTCTCTCAGTAGTGTCTATGTGTGTGTGTGTGTGTGTATGAGTGTGTGTGTGTGTGTGTGTGTGTGTGTGTGTGTGTGTGTGTGTGTGTGTGTGTGTGTGTGTGTGTGTGTGTGTGTGTGTGTGTGTGTGTGTGTGTGATAATAGTCATCCTTCAAGCATGAAGGAGATGGCTGATTGTCTTTAATTACCTGTCATATGAAGGGTGATGGTGAATAAGAACTCTCTCCCCTCCTGTCCTCCTGTCCTCCTGTCCTCTCCTCTAAATATCCTACCATTAACGCTCCATGTGTTAATTGCATTTTTGGGGATTTTGGATTCTAATTTAGTCAGGAGTTTTGCTCGGAGTTGGAAACAGCTGCCGGCCGGGCAGTGCCCTCTGCATGCTGGGGTGGCATAGTCCACCTTGATAAGCATGTGACTAGGGCTTATAAAATGTGTTTTTGTTGACTTTGTAAAATCAAATGTTAAATTACTACCATGATATCTAAGGTAAGAAAGTGGATTTAAGGTCACAATTTAGGATAACCTACTATCTCCTACCTACTATACAACCTTCTATCACATGTCTGTTTCGATATTGAAATCAGTGACCTTAAAAAAATGTGTAGCCTTATATCACATGTGGGCATGTGTTTGCATGTGTTGCATTAGTAAAGACACCATCTTGTCAATAGTGACTTTGAATATACCATAAAATAAGAGTTACTATATAGTTTTTTGCTAAAATCACAAATATTTACATGAAAAGCAAAAGTGCATTGGAATAGTTGTTTGCATCATACACATCGTTATCTAAATCCATTAAAAAATAATGATTCAAAGAGTTGGATTATCATTCAAAAATAAACATTTTGCCATGTTAAAATTAAAAGCAACGCATGGTGAATTAATCAATCAGACTCTAAAATGAAAGTTTTCCTCACAACTCATGGGTTGCATCCCAATTGGCACCCTATTCCATATAGTGCACTACTTTTGACCAGAGCTCTATGAGGCTCTGTGCACTATTTAGGGAACACGGTGCCATTTGAGATGCAATAATTTTTACAAAGTACCAAATGACTCAGCTGACAGTAACCAAGTTTTCCAACCGTTTTTATGCAAGTTAAGAAATACTGAATAAAAAATAATCACTACAGCTGTGATGGAAACAGAAAGGTCTGGTACAATTTTATAAATGAACACAGATAATTTGTTTGTTCGTCATGGTGCGAGGTTTTTGTGTCAGTAACATGTATTATGCGAGAAATGGCGGTAGAAATGCCTTTATGCGCAAATATTGATATAATAACCATCATATCGAAGTAAACTTGGAGATACTGTGTGCAATGATATGGTGTGTGGTCCTCCCACTACGAAAACATGCAGTTTATTAGGCTACAGGTGAAATAAGTGATGATGAACTTCACAGGGTGGTGAATGTGATATTGATGCTCCTTTCTAATGAATATCAAAGGTCTTGTTCTGGTGACATGATGATCGATGCTCGACTGCCGTTTGACAAATACAAATGAAGTCGGTCTTATCCCAAGAGGCGGTCTAAGGCACTGCATCTCAGTGCTAGAGGTGTCACTACAGACACCCTGGTTCAAATCCAGGCTGTTTCTCAACCGGCCGTGATTGGGAGTTCCATAGGGCGGTGCACAATTGGCCCAGTGTTCACCAATGTAGGCTGTCATTGTAAATAAGAATTTGTTCTTAACGGACTTGCGTAGTTAAATAAAGATTAAATCAAAAATACATGTAGACTACCATACCCACACAGCTTACCTGCTGTATCTGGCTGAAGAGCATGTGTCAAGACCAGAGTAGGCACATTAGCTATTTATCGGTAGAGTTAAGATGGAAACACATTGAATTTGAGATTTTTACTCGGTACATGAACATTTCAGGGAAAAAGTACATATTGCGTGCACTCTCTCATTACGCACTGATTTTCTTTAAATCAGCAAGTCCTTTTGGTGGAAACCAAAAGCACTTGTGGGAAAATTCACATATATATAAATTCACATATTTTCATATATTATTTTCTTTATGCAAATTTTTGAATGTTCACATGCAAAGTCTCCAATTGGTTGGAAACCCAGCTACTGTAGCTATTATTGGTTAATATGTTTCATTCCAAGTTCATTTGAATAAATAATATGGAATTGGCCCTGATGTTTAGTATAATTTGACTTGAGTACATCTGACAGTATTAGTGCTCACCAGACCAGAGACAATCCCTTAGTCAAACCTGACAGCTTAATTATTGTGAAAGCATAAACACCAACACAATACTCTCCATGACAATTAAACCTTACCGTTCACATGATTTAGAACAGTTGTTGAAAAAATTAACTTCAGAACCAGGATTTTATCAACATGCATAATTATTGCCCGACTGTACACACTTAGAATAAAATGTTCCAAGAACCTTCTTTACCTGTCACCATAGGATAACCCTTTCTGGTTCCAGGTAGAACCCTTTCTGGTTCCAGGTAGAATAATTTCTGGTTCCAGGTAGAACACTTCTGATTCCAGGTAGAACCCATTCTGGTTCCAGGTAGAATACTTTCTGGTTCCAGGTAGAATACTTTCTGGTTCCAGGTAGTATAAAGGGTTCTTTAAAGAGTTCTCCAATGTGGACAGCCAAAGAACCATTTTAGGTTCCTGTTAGGTTCTAGATAGCACTTATTTTTAGAACCCTTTCTGGTTCCAGGTAGAACCCTTTCTGGTTCCAGGTAGAATATTTTCTGGTTCCAGGTAGAACCCTTTCTGGTTCCAGGTAGAATACTTTCTGGTTCCAGGTAGAACACTTTCTGGTTCCAGGTAGAATACTTTCTGTTTCCAGGTAGAATACTTTCTGGTTCCAGGTTGAATACTTTCTGGTTCCAGGTAGAACCCTTTCTGGTTCCAGGTAGAACCCTTTCAGGTTCCAGGTAGAACACTTTCTGGTTCCAGGTAGAATACTTTCTGGTTCCAGGTAGAATACTTTCTGGTTCCAGGTAGAATACTTTCTGGTTCCAGGTAGAATAAAGTGTTCTTTAAAGGGTTCTCCTATGGGGACAGCCAAAGAACCCTTTTAGGTTCTAGATAGCAGGGTTCTACCTTTGGCCATCTCTTTTCAAGTGGAATTTGTCTTAAACTTTCTCCTATGGGGACAGCCAAAGAACCCTTTTAGGTTCTAGATAGCAGGGTTCTACCTTTGGCCATCTCTTTTCAAGTGGAATTTGTCTTAAACAATAACAACACATACAAAATAGGCTACCTGTCAAAATAAACAAACATGTTGCCCTTGAAATTTCCCCCCTTTTTAATATGTATGACTGATGAAATCTCTGGTTTAATGTGTTACACCGCTGGAGAGACCAGGTCAGTGTCTCAAATATCTCCCTATTCCCTATATAGTGCCTTAATTTGGACTTTAAAAACCATTTTAAAGGGAGTGTTGATTGGGAACAAACTAAGGTATACTGTATGTCCCAGAGTAGAGTCCTATTCAGTCCTAGTGTGTGAGAGCAACAAGAGGAAGATGGAGCATTTTCTAACTGTTCTGCTGCTCACTGTAGTGACCCTGATTATCACCACAACAGGCAACACAAGACGAGCAACACAAGACGAGGGGAGAACGCATGAATTACATGCCAACGAGCAACACAAGACGAGGGGAGAACACAAGAATTACATGCCAACGAGCAATACAAGACGAGGGGAGAACACATGAATTACAAGCCAACGAGCAATACAAGCCAAAGACGAGGGGAGAACACATGAATTACATGCCAACGAGCAACACAAGACGAGGGGAGAACACATGAATTACATGCCAACGAGCAATACAAGACGAGGGGAGAACACATGAATTACATGCCAACGAGCAATACAAGACGAGGGGAGAACACATGAATTACATGCCAACGAGCAACACAAGACGAGGGGAGAACACATGAATTACATGCCAACGAGCAACACAAGACGAGGGAGAACACATGGGAGAACACATGAATTACATGCCAACGAGCAACACAAGACGAGGGGAGAACACATGAATTACATGCCAACGAGCAACACAAGACGAGGGGAGAACACATGAATTACATGCCAACGAGCAATACAAGACGAGGGGAGAACACATGAATTACATGCAATACAAACGAGGGGAGAACACATGAATTACAAGCAATACAAGACGGGGAGAACACATGAATTACATGCCAACGAGCAATACAAGACGAGGGGAGAACACATGAATTACATGCCAACGAGGGGAGCAATGCCAACGAGCAATACAAGACGAGGGGAGAACACATGAATTACATGCCAACGAGCAAAACAAGACGAGGGGAGAACACATGAATTACATGCCAACGAGCAATACAAGACGAGGGGAGAACACATGAATTACATGCCAATGAGCAATACAAGACGAGGGGAGAACACATGAATTACACACGAGCAACACAGACGAGCAATACAAGACAAGACGGGGAGAACACATGAATTACATGCCAACGAGCAATACAAGACGAGGGGAGAACACATGAATTACATGCCAACGAGCAATACAAGACGAGGGGAGAACACATGGATTACATGCCAACGAGCAATACAAGACGAGGGGAGCAATTACACAAGACAAGACGGGGAGAACACATGAATTACAATGCCAACAAGATGAGGGAGCAATACAAGACGAGGGGAGAACACATGAATTACATGCCAACGAGCAACACAAGACGAGGGGAGAACACATGAATTACATGCCAACGAGCAACACAAGACGAGGGGAGAACACATGAATTACATGCCAACGAGCAACACAAGACGAGGGGAGAACACATGAATTACATGCCAACGAGCAACACACGAGGGGAGAACACATGAATTACATGCCAACGAGCAATACAAGACGAGGGGAGAACACATGAATTACATGCCAACGAGCAACACAAGACGAGGGGAGAACACATGAATTACATGCCAACGAGGGGAGCAATACAAGACAAGAGGGGAGAACACATGAATTACATGCCAACGAGCAATACAAGACGAGGGGAGAACACATGAATTACATGCCAACGAGCAATACAAGACGAGGGGAGAACACATGAATTACATGAACACATGAATTACCAACAAGACGAGGGGAGCACATGAATTAATACAAGACGAGGGGAGAACACATGAATTACATGCCAACGAGCAATACAAGACGAGGGAGCAACACAAACACATGAATTACATGTCAACGAGCAACACAAGACAAGAGGGGAGAACACATGAATTACATGCCAACGAGCAACACAAGACGAGGGGAGAACACATGAATTACATGCCAATGAGCAATACAAGACGAGGGGAGAACACATGAATTACATGCAATACAACGAGCAATACAAGACGAGGGGAGAACACATGAATTACATGCCAACGAGCAACACAAACGAGGGGAGAACACATGAATTACACAAGCAACACAAGACGAGGGGAGAACACATGAATTACATGTCAACGAGCAATACAAGACGAGGGGAGAACACATGAATTACATGTCAACGAGCAACACAAGACGAGGGGAGAACACATGAATTACATGTCAACTCTTGTAGAACCCGTGGTAAGGATCCTGTTTTCCTAGTATGGTCATCATTGTAATTGTAATAATTAAAGCTACAGTCTGGGATTTGGAAAGATGTTCAATGGTAATTTGAGAGTGTTTAAATCTGCCTCACCCCATCCCTCATTTGTATTCCAAAACAAGTGGCGGGGACCTCGTTTTGTTGTTTTTCAAATCCCAGAGTGGAGCTTTATCACATGATTTTGCACCATTCTCCCCCATCAGGTGATAATTACCAAACATTTTGGAACATGTTTATTTACAGAAACCATGTATTTACAGGAATATAACACAAGTTTAACTAAAGTGTCACTATCATTTCTCTCTGTATTTGTCGATCTCTTTCAAATGACCTTTCTACTCTCTGTTACAGATCAAACCATACTACACCTTATTCAACATGTTCCTGAAGTCAACAACTTGTACCATGGCCAACGTAGCAAGTGAACACAAACATCGCCCTGAATGCAGTTTTAAATCCAGCAGGGTAAGTAACAAAAACAGATTATTCTTGAAAGAGGTAATCCCTGTATACTCCGGGTGTGTAAATAAATACTTTGTGATTGAGTTCTGTAAAAACACAATTTCAACTATTTCTACATGAGACCGAATCGAGACGGTCCGTCACATATGATCTTGCTTTGACAGTAGGCCTACAGTAGATGTGTTCTTAAAGGCAGTGTCTCCCTGTTCATTAGAATTCATGACCACCGAGTAGATTAGATTAGCCAAGAATTTACAGCACAGAATGTAGCCCTTGATAAGGAACTAGCTGAATGATTTCTCTAATACCTTTCTGGAGACCAAATTGGGAAATAACCTATCCGTCTGGATGATTCTGTGGAGGAAAGGGAATGGGATACTCTCAAATTCAAACAACTTATAAAGCAAACTACCTTTTCTACTATGTCATACGTTTTGAGGATCACGACAATGCATTATGACAGTCTTTTGATCACTGTGAAAATAACAATCAAGATTTTCAATAAAAAAACAACTATTTCAACTTGATTGATGTGTCTCTGCTTGAAAAATGCTTGTTCTCCGTCTCCATATCTAGAGACAGAGACACATGTGGGCCGAGTTGCCTTGTTGTGTTTGTTCACATTCATCCAGAGAGAAAATGAGTGCAATAAAGAGAAGACATTGGCTGGTTGATTTCATGTCTTGCTGTGTGAAGTCAGTAAGAGGCAGGCAAACAGCGACGCTGGTCCATTGTAGCACAAACATGGTTGTTAAAGAAGACATATCACCAACTAAGCTTGAACCTCATCACGCTGATGGACATCTAAACGCATTCAGTCGTTCCCAGCAATACCCTTGGCTTTAGAGACTTAGCTGCGGGAATCCAAGATCAACATCCATTTTCATACTTAAGATGCTCTGGGGCAAACAAAGAAAGAGAAGCGAGAGGGAAAGCTGAAGACAGATAGACACTTCTTCCTGTTTCTCAAAGGCTTGTTTTGTTGTGTAAAAGGAGGGACAGTTAGTTGTACTTCAGAGCCTCTGTGTGCAGCAGTCTTACTCTGAGGGCACTTTTACAGTCATGATATAGAGGAAAGCATAGAGACAACTCAGTTCGGTAATAGCTTCCAGTATAGTACGGAGGCATCCGTAGGATTTGTAAATCAACTGCATTTCAAGCTGATTATAGACTCATTCATAGCACATACACACACTGTACAGAACTACCGCAATTTTGACATCCAAAACTCAATCAGAAATGTAATTTCTAACAGTTATCTGGCGTTAAAACAGATGTAAAACTGAATAATTACAATAATTTAGGTTTAATTCTGATTTATAGTGAGTGTCTACAGTATGTCCCAGGTTATAATGCCCCGAGGCTGAACATACCCACTAAAACATACTGTCAAAAGTCACTAATCCCTTTGGCCATAGTCAAAAGTAAGGCACTATATAGGGAATAGGGTGCGATTTGGTACAAAGACATTGTGTTTTAATGGGTCTGTTTTGCCACAGGGGGTTATAACCTCCAGGCTTGACCCTGGACCAGTTATCAAGGTCAATCATCACACAACATTAATGGGGCTCCAACATGGCTGCTGTAGAATGTTGTAGTGTCATGTTAATGAGGCTCCAACATGGCTGCTATAGAATGTTGTAGTGTCACGTTAATGAGCTCCAACACGGCTGCTATAGAATGTTGTAGTGGGGCTCCAACATGGCTGCTGTAGAATGTTGTAGTGTCATTTTAATGAGCTCCAACATGGCTGCTGTAGAATGTTGTAGTGTCATGTTAATGAGCTCCAACATGGCTGATATAGAATGTTGTAGGTTAATGTTAATGAAGCTCCAACATGGCTGCAATAAGATGTTGTAGTGTCATGTTAATGAGGCTCCAACATGGCTGCTATAGAATGTTGTAGTGTCATGTTAATGAGGATCCAACATGGCTGCTATAGAATCAAGATTGTATCATGTTAATGCTGCTATAGAAGTGTCATGTTAATGAGCTCCAACACGGCTGCTATAGAATGTTGTAGTGGGGCTCCAACATGGCTGCTGTAGAATGTTGTAGTGTCATGTTAATGCTCCAACATATAGAATGTTGTAGTGTCATGTTAATGAGCTCCAACATGGCTGATATAGAATGTTGTAGGTTAATGTTAATGAAGCTCCAACATGGCTGCAATAAGATGTTGTAGTGTCATGTTAATGAGGCTCCAACATGGCTGCTATAGAATGTTGTAGTGTCATGTTAATGAGGATCCAACATGGCTGCTATAGAATGTTGTAGTGTCATGTTAATGAGCTCCAACATGGCTGATATAGAATGTTGTAGTGTCATGTTAATGAGGATCCAACATGGCTGCTATAGAATGTTGTAGTGTCATGTTAATGAGGCTCCAACATGGCTGCAATATAATGTTGTAGTGGGGCTCCAACATGGCTGCTATAGAATGTTGTAGTGGCATGTTAATGAGCTCCAACATGGGTGATATAGAATGTTGTAGTGTCATGTTAATGAGCTCCAACATGGCTGCTGTAGAATATTGTAGGGTCATGTTAATGAGCTCCAACGTGGCTGCTGTAGAATGTTGTAGTGTCATGTTAATGAGCTCCAACATGGCTGCAATAAGATGTTGTAGTGTCATGTTAATGAGGCTCCAACATGGCTGCTATAGAATGTTGTAGTGGCATGTTAATGAGCTCCAACATGGGTGATATAGAATGTTGTAGTGTCATGTTAATGAGCTCCAACATGGCTGATATAGAATGTTGTAGTGTCATGTTAATGAGCTCCAACATGGCTGCAATATAATGTTGTAGTGGGGCTACAACATGGCTGCTGTAGAATGTTGTAGTGTCATGTTAATGAGCTCCAACATGGCTGCTGTAGAATGTTGTAGTGTCATGTTAATGAGCTCCAACATGGCTGCTGTAGAATGTTGTATGGCATGTTAATATAGAATGTTGTAGTGTCATGTTAATGAGCTCCAACATGGCTGCTGTAGAATATTGTAGTGTCATGTTAATGAGGCTCCAACATGGCTGCTATAGAATGTTGTAGTGTCACGTTAATGAGCTCCAACACGGCTGCTATAGAATGTTGTAGTGTCATGTTAATGAGCTCCAACATGGCTGATATAGAATGTTGTAGTGTCATGTTAATGCTATAGAATGTTCCAGGCTCCATGGCTGCAATAAATGTTGTAGTGGGGCTCCAACATGGCTGATATAGAATGTTGTAGTGGCATGTTAATGTTGATATAGAATGAGAGCTCCAACATGGCTGCTGTAGAATATTGTAGGGTCATGTTAAACATGGCTGCTGTAGAATGTTGTAGTGTCATGTTAATGAGCTCCAACATGGCTGCAATAAGATGTTGTAGTGTCATGTTAATGAGGCTCCAACATGGCTGCTATGAGCTCCAACATGGTGATATAGAATGTTGTAGTGTCATGTTAAAGAGCTCCAACATGGCTGCAATAAGATGTTGTAGTGTCATGTTAATGAGCTCCAATATGGCTGCTATAGAATGTTGTAGTGTCATGTTAATGAGTCTCCAACATGGCTGCTATAGAATGTTGTAGTGTCATGTTAATGAGCTCCAACATGGCTGCTATAGAATGTTGTAGTGTCATGTTAATGAGCTCCAACATGGCTGCAATATAATGTTGTAGTGGGGCTACAACATGGCTGCTATAGAATGTTGTAGTGTCATGTTAATGAGGCTCCAACATGGCTGCTATAGAATGTTGTAGTGTCATGTTAATGAGCTCCAACATGGCTGATATAGAATGTTGTAGTGTCATGTTAATGAGCTCCAACATGGCTGATATAGAATGTTGTAGTGTCATGTTAATGGGGCTCCAACATGGCTGCTATAGAATGTTGTAGTGTCATGTTAATGAGCTCCAACATGGCTACTATAGAATGTTGTAGTGGGGCTCCAACATGGCTGCTGTAGAATGTTGTAGGGTCATGTTAATGAGCTCCAACATGGCTGATATAGAATGTTGTAGGGTCGTGTTAATGAGCTCCAACATGGCTGCAATAAGATGTTGTAGTGTCATGTTAATGAGGATCCAACATGGCTGCTATAAGATGTTGTAGTGTCATGTTAATGAGGATCCAACATGGCTGCTATAGAACGTTGTAGGATCATGTGAATATATCATAATTGGCTTAACAAGTCACATAATACGTTGCATGGACTCACTCTGTGTGCAATAATGGTGTTTAACATTATTTATTTTTAAACTACTATCTCATCTCTGTACCCCACACATCCAATTATCTGTAAGGTCCCTCAGTTGAGTAGTACATTTCAAACACAGATTCAACCACAAAGACCTGAGAGGTTTTTTCATACCTCACAAAGAAGGGCACATATTGGAAGATGGGTTAAAGTAAAAAAAGAAGCATACATTGAACGTCCTTTTGAGAATGGTGAATTTATTAATTACACTTTGGATGGTGTATTAATACACCCAGTCAATACAAAGACTCAAGAGAGGAAGGAAACCGCTAAAGGATTTTTTTTATTTTTTATTTATTTCACCTTTATTTAACCAGGTAGGCTAGTTGAGAACAAGTTCTCATTTACAACTGTGACCTGGCCAAGATAAAGCATAGCAGTGTGAACAGACAACACAGAGTTACACATGGAGTAAACAATTAACAAGTCAATAACACAGTAGAAAAAAAGGGGAGTCTATATACAATGTGTGCAAAAGGCATGAGGAGGTAGGCGAATAATTACAATATTGCAGATTAACACTGGATTGATAAATGATCATGTACAGGTAGAGATATTGGTGTGCAAAAGAGCAGAAAAGTAAATAAATAAAAACTGTGGGGATGAGGTAGGTGAAAATGGGTGGGCTATTTACCAATAGATTATGTACAGCTGCAGCGATCGGTTAGCTGCTCAGATAGCTGATGTTTGAAGTTGGTGAGGGAGATAAAGGTCTCCAACTGCAATTCGTTCCAGTCACAGGCAGCAGAGTACTGGAACGAAAGGCGGCCGAATGAGGTGTTGGCTTTAGGGATGATCAGTGAGATACACCTGCTGGAGCGCGTGCTACGGATGGGTGTTGCCATCGTGACCAGTGAACTGAGATAAGGCGGAGCTTTACCTAGCATGGCCTTGTAGACGACCTGGAGCCAGTGGGTCTTGCGACGAATATGTAGCGAGGGCCAGCCGACTAGAGCATACAAGTCGCAGTGGTGGGTAGTATAAGGTGCTTTAGTGACAAAACGGATGGCACTGTGATAAACTGCATCCAGTTTGCTGAGAAGAGTGTTGGAAGCAATTTTGTAGATGACATCGCCGAAGTCGAGGATCGGTAGGATAGTCAGTTTTACTAGGGTAAGCTTGGCAGCGTGAGTGAAGGAGGCTTTGTTACGGAATAGAAAGCCGACTCTTGATTTGATTTTCGATTGGAGATGTTTGATATGGGTCTGGAAGGAGAGTTTGCAGTCTAGCCAGACACCTAGGTACTTATAGGTGTCCACATATTCAAGGTCGGAACCATCCAGTGTGGTGATGCTAGTCGGGCAAGCGGGTGCAGGCAGCGATCGGTATATAGAGTATATAGAATGGTGTCGCTGCGTAGAGGTGGATCAGGGAATCGCCCGTAGCAAGAGCAACATCATTGATATATACAGAGAAAAGAGTCGGCCCGAGAATTGAACCCTGTGGCACCCCCATAGAGACTGCCAGAGGACCGGACAGCATGCCCTCCGATTTGACACACTGAACTCTGTCTGCAAAGTAATTGGTGAACCAGGCAAGGCAGTCATCCGAAAAACCGAGGCTACTGAGTCTGCCGATAAGAATATGGTGATTGACAGAGTCGAAAGCCTTGGCAAGGTCGATGAAGACGGCTGCACAGTACTGTCTTTTATCGATGGCGGTTATGATGTCGTTTAGTACCTTGAGTGTGGCTGAGGTGCACCCGTGACCGGCTCGGAAACCAGATTGCATAGCAGAGAAGGTACGGTGGGATTCGAGATGGTCAGTGACCTGTTTGTTGACTTGGCTTTCGAAGACCTTAGATAGGCAAGGCAGAATGGATATAGGTCTGTAACAGTTTGGGTCCAGGGTGTCTCCCTGGACTGCGGCAGCTGTCCAATCCTTGGGGATCTCAGACGATATGAAAGAGAGGTTGAACAGGCTGGTAATAGGGGTTGCGACAATGGCGGCGGATAGTTTCAGAAATAGAGGGTCCAGATTGTCAAGCCCAGCTGATTTATACGGGTCCAGGTTTTGCAGCTCTTTCAGAACATCTGCTATCTGTATTTGGGTAAAGGAGAACCTGGAGAGGCTTGGGCGAGGAGCTGCGGGGGGGCCGGAGCTGTTGGTCGAGGTTGGAGTAGCCAGGCGGAAGGCATGGCCAGCCGTTGAGAAATGCTTGTTGAAGTTTTCAATAATCATGGATTTGTCGGTGGTGACCGTGTTCCCTAGCCTCAGTGC
Organism: Oncorhynchus masou masou; assembly: GCF_036934945.1. Classification (NCBI taxonomy): domain Eukaryota; kingdom Metazoa; phylum Chordata; class Actinopteri; order Salmoniformes; family Salmonidae; genus Oncorhynchus; species Oncorhynchus masou. Next base: position 12,216,599 of record NC_088236.1, on the reverse strand, counting down.
AGTGGGCAGCTGGGAGGAGGTGCTCTTGTTCTCCATGGACTTCACAGTGTCCCAGAACTTTTTGGAGTTGGAGCTACAGGATGCAAACTTCTGCCTGAAGAAGCTGGCCTTAGCTTTCATGACTGACTGCGTGTATTGGTTCCGGACTTCCCTGAACAGTTGCATATCGCGGGGACTGTTCGATGCTATTGCAGTCCGCCACAGGATGTTTTTGTGCTGGTCGAGGGCAGTCAGGTCTGGAGTGAACCAAGGGCTATATCTGTTCTTAGTTCTGCATTTTTTGAACGGAGCATGCTTATCTAAAATGGTGAGGAAGTTACTCTTAAAGAATGACCAGGCATCCTCAACTGACGGGATGAGGTCAATGTCCTTCCAGGGTACCCGGGCCAGGTCGATTAGAAAGGCCTGCTCACAGAAGTGTTTTAGGGAGCGTTTGACAGTGATGAGGGGTGGTCGTTTGACTGCGGCTCCGTAGCGGATACAGGCAATGAGGCAGTGGTCGCTGAGATCCTGATTGAAGACAGCGGAGGTGTATTTGGAGGGCCAGTTGGTCAGGATGACGTCTATGAGGGTGCCCTTGCTTACAGAGTTAGGGTTGTACCTGGTGGGTTCCTTGATGATTTGTGTGAGATTGAGGGCATCTAGCTTAGATTGTAGGACTGCCGGGGTGTTAAGCATATCCCAGTTTAGGTCACCTAACAGAACAAACTCTGAAGCTAGATGGGGGGCAATCAATTCACAAATGGTGTCCAGGGCACAGCTGGGAGCTGAGGGGGGTCGGTAGCAGGCGGCAACAGTGAGCGACTTATTTCTGGAGAGAGTAATTTTCAGAATTAGTAGTTCGAACTGTTTGGGTATGGACCTGGAAAGTATGACATTACTTTGCAGGCTATCTCTGCAGTAGACTGCAACTCCTCCCCCTTTGGCAGTTCTATCTTGACGGAAGATTTTATAGTTGGGTATGGAAATCTCCGAATTTTTGGTGGCCTTCCTGAGCCAGGACTCAGACACGGCAAGGACATCAGGGTTAGCAGAGTGTGCTAAAGCGGTGAGTAAAACAAACTTAGGGAGGAGGCTTCTGATGTTGACATGCATGAAACCAAGGCTTTTTCGATCACAGAAGTCAACAAATGAGGGTGCCTGGGGACATGCAGGGCCTGGGTTTACCTCCACATCACCCGCGGAACAGAGAAGGAGTAGTATGAGGGTGCGGCTAAAGGCTATCAAAACTGGTCGCCTAGAGCATTGGGGACAGAGAATAAGAAGAGCAGGTTTCTGGGCATGGTAGAATATATTCAGGGCACAATGCGCAGACAGGGGTATGGTGGGGTGCGGGTACAGCGGAGGTAAGCCCAGGCACTGGGTGATGATGAGAGAGGTTGTATCTCTGGACATGCTAGTTGTAATGGGTGAGGTCACCGCATGTGTGGGAGGTGGGACAAAGGAGGTATCAGGGGTATGAAGAATGGAACTAGGCGCTCCATTGTGAACTAAAACAATGATAACTAACCTGAACAACAGTATACAAGGCATATTGACATTTGAGAGAGACATACAGCGAGGCATACAGTAATCACAGGTGTTGAATTGGGAAAGCTAGCTTAAACAGTAGGTGAGACAACAACAGCTAATCAGCTAGCACAACAACAGCAGGTAAAATGGCGTTGACTAGGCAACGGGGCCGACAGATAAAACATAAACAAGCAGAATGAGGTACCGTGATTAATGGACAGTCCAGCGTGCATCAGCTATGTAGCCAGGTGATCAGTGTCCAGGGGGCAGGGAAGCTGGATTAGTGAGTGTTACCCAGGTAAAAAAAAAACTGACAATGACTAAATAGCTTGTAGCTAGTTAGCTAGTTAGCTTCTGGAGGTTCTTGAGTGTGTTCTAAAAATTAACAATAATAGCGATTCCGTATCACATTGGGTGAGGCAGGTTACCGGAAGGTATAAACAAATTAAAAATCAGAAAGAGATAAGAGAGTAAATATGGGTCCAGTGAGTGTTTGGGACGAGGCGATTCAGACGGTTAGCAGGCCTGTGCTAACAAGCTAACAGATTTCACCATGAGGTCATTGATGGCTTGAAAACAGTTACAGAGTGTCACGCCCTGATCTGTTTCACCTCTCCTTGTGCGTGTCTCCAACCCCCTCCAGGTTTCGCCCATCTTCCCCTGGGTACTTATACCTGTGTTCTCTGTCTGTTGCCAGTTCGTCTTGTTTGTCAAGTCAACCAGCGTTTTTGCCTCAGCTCCTGCTTTTCCCAGTCTCTCTTTTTCTCACCCTCCTGATTTTGACCCTTGCCTGTCCGGACTCTGAGCCCACCTGCCTGACCACTCAACCTACCCTGACCCTGCCTGCCATCCAGTACCATTGTCCTACCTCTGGATTGTTGACCTCTGCCTACCCTGAGCCTGCCTGCCGTCTGGTACCGTTGCCCAACCTCTGGTTTACTTACCCCTGCCTGCCTTGATCTGTCCATTGCCTGCCCCTGTTGGATTAGTAAACCATTGTTTATTCGACGTTGTCTGCATCTGGGTTTTACCTTCATACCTGTTACAGAGTTTAATGGCTGTGATAGGAGAACTGAAGATGGATCAAAAACATTGTAGTTACTCCATAATTACTAACCTAATTGACAGAGTGAAAAGAAGGTAGCCAGTACAGAAAAAAAATATTCAAAACACGCATCCTGTTTGCAACAAGGAAATAAAGTAATACTGCCAAAAGATGGCAAAGCAGTTAACTTGTCCTGAATACAACGTGTAATGTTCCTGGAAAATCCAATAAATCCAATAATGTTTCAATAAAATCCATTGCTGAGTAACACTTTCCATATTTTCAAGCATAGTGGTGGCTGCGTCATGTTTTGGGTATGATTGTAATCATTAAGGACTGGGGTATTTTTCAGAATAAGAAACAAACAGAATGGAGCTGAGCACAGGCAAAATCCTAAAGGAATACCTGGTTCAGTTTGCTTTCCACCAGACACTGTGAGATAAATTGACCTTTCAGTAGGACAATAACCTAAAACACAAGGTTGAATCTACACTGGAGTTGCTTACCAAGAAGGCAGTGAATGTGTCATATCTGCTCCTGCCACGCCCTCTAGTGCTCATCCGGTGTCTACTTGACCTGCCGCCACTCCCCCATGCCCTCTCCCTCTGTGTGTGTGTGTGTGTGTGTGTGTGTGTGTGTGTGTGTGTGTGTGGGTGTGTGTGTGTGTGTGTGTGTGTAATCTCTGCCCGTCAGTCCATTAGCCGTTTGTTCCTGTGGGTGGAGACAGGTGTGCTGGAGTCAGAGCAGATCCCCACCAGCTGCAACCTTTTCCATAATCAAGACCTCTACAAATACTCAGTCCTATCACTTCCACACTGCCAGATCGTAATCTCTGCCCAGTCAGTCCATGCTGTAGCCGTTTGTTCCTGTTGTGCCTGTTTTCCCTTGCCTGACACTGTTTACCACTCCGCTACAGTTCTGCCCGCTCTGACTCTGGTCCCTGTCTTCAGTCTGACTTCTTGTCAGTCTCGCTTACCGCTGTCCAGCCCTCCGGACCGGCTTCCCCACACCTCTCGCTCCAGCCTCAACCTCCCTACCCTGTCCCCACATCGCTCCAGCCTCAACCTGGACCGGCTTACCCTGTCCCCACACCTCTCGCTCCAGCCTCAGCCTCTGGACCGGCTTACCCTGTCTCCACACCTCTCGCTCCAGCCTCAGCCTCCGGACCCGTCCCCACACCTCTCGCTCCAGCCTCAACCTACCCTGTCCCCACACCTCTCAGCCTCAGCCTCCAGCCTCAGCCTCAGCCTCCGGACCGGCTGTCCCCACCCTCCAGTCCCAGCACCCTGTCCCCACCTCTCGCTCCAGCCTCAACCTCCGGACCGGCTTACCCTGTCCCCACACCTCTCGCTCCAGCCTGTCCGGACCGGCTTACCCTGTCCCCACACCTCTCGCTCCAGCCTCAGCCTCCGGACCTGGCTCGCTCCACCCTGTCCCGGCTTACCCTGTCCCCACACCTCTCGCTCCAGCCTCAGCCTCCGGACCGGCTTACCCTGTCCCCACACCTCTCGCTCCAGCCTCAACCTCCGGACCGGCTTACCCTGTCCCCACACCTCTCGCTCCAGCCTCAACCTCCGGACCGGCTTACCCTGTCCCCACACCTCTCGCTCCAGCCTCAGCCTCCGGACCGGCTTACCCTGTCCCCACACCTCTCGCTCCAGCCTCAACCTCTCCGGACCGGACCGGCTCAGCCTCCGGACCCTGTCCCCACACCTCTCGCTCCAGCCTCAGCCTCCGGACCGTCCCCACACCTTCACTCCAGCCTCAGCCTCCCCACACCTCTCGCTCCAGCCTCAGCCTCCGGACTGGCTTACCCTGTCCCCACACCTCTCGCTCCAGCCTCAGCCTCCGGACCGGCTTACCCTATCCCCACACCTCTCGCTCCAGCCTCAACCTCCGCACCTAGTTTCCAGCAACCCACCCGAACTTCCCCTGGCCAGCACTCAATCTTCCCTCCGTTTTTAAATAAATACCTTGGTTACCTCATCCCAGTCTCCTCGTCTGAGTCTGCTCTTGGGTTCACCTTTTCCGCTCTGCATGACAGAATGTTCCTGAGTGACCAATTTACAGTTTTGACTTAAATCTACTTGAAAATCTTTGGCAAAACCTGAAAATGTCTGTCTATTAATGATCAACAACAAATTTGACAGATATTGAAGAATTTTGAAAAGAATAATGGGCAAATGTTGCACAATCCAGCTGTGGAAAGAGCTTAGACTTCCCATAAACAGCTGTAATCGCTGCCAATAGAACTTATACAAAGTATTGACTCAGAGGTGTGAATACTAATGTCAATTCAATATTTCTGTATCATTTTCAATACATTTGCAAAAATTTCAAAAAACATGTTTTCACGTTGTCCTTATGGGGTACTGTTTGTAAATGGATGATACAAAACATGTATTAAATCCATTTTGCATCATGGGGTATTGTGTGTAGATGGGTGATACAAAACATGTATTAAATCCATTTTGCGTCATGGGGTATTGTGTGTAGATGGGTGTAACAAAACATGTATTAAATCCATTTTGCATCATGGGGTATTGTGTGTAGATGGGTGATACATTTTTTGTTGTTGATTTAATCTGTTTTGAATTCGGGCTGTAACACAACAAAATGTGGAATAATTCAAGGTGTATGACAGCTTTCTGAAGACACTGTATGTACAGTACATAGCTACCTCAATTACCTTGTACCCCTGCACATTGATTCGGTACTGGTTCTCCCTGTATATAGCCATGCTATTATCATGTACCCCTACACATCAACTTGGTACTGGTGCTCCCTGTATATAGCCATGTTATTACCTGATTCTCCCTGTATATAGCCATGCTATTATCATGTACCCCTACACATCAACTTGGTACTGGTACTCTCTGTATATAGCCATGTTATGACCTCATACCCCTACACATCGATTCGGTTTTGGTTATCCCTGTATATAGCCATGTTATTACCTCATACCCCTGCACATCGACATCGATTAGCCATGGTTTTGGTACTTATCCCTGTATATAGCCATGTTATTACCTGGTACCCCTACACATCAACTTGGTACTGGTTCTCCCTGTATATAGCCATGTTATTATCTGGTACCCCTACACATCAACTTGGTACTGGTACTCCCTGTATATAGCCATGTTATTACCTGATTCTCCCTGTATATAGCCATGTTATTACCTGGTACCCCTACACATCAACTTGGTACTGGTGCTCCCTGTATATAGCCATGTTATTATCTGGTACCCCTACACATCAACTTGGTACTACCTGTATATAGCCATGGTATTACTTGGTACCCCTACACATCAACTTGGTACTGGTGCTCCCTGTATATAGCCATGTTATTATCTGGTACCGCTACACATCAACTTGGTACTGGTACTACCTGTATATAGCCATGGTATTACTGGGTACCCCTACACATCAACTTGGTACTGGTTCTCACTGTATATAGCCATGTTATTACCTGGTACACCCTGTATATAGCCATGTTATTACCTGGTACACCCTGTATATAGCCATGTTATTACCTGGTACCCCTACACATCAACTTGGTACTGGTGCTCACTGTATATAGCCATGTTATCACCTGGTACACCCTGTATATAGCCATGTTATTACCTGGTACACCCTGTATATAGCCATGTTATTATCTGGTGCCCCTACACATCAACTTGGTACTGGTGCTCTCTGTATATAGCCATGTTATTACCTGGTACCCCTACACATCAACTTGGTACTGGTACTACCTGAATATAGCCATGTTATTACCTGGTACACCATGTATATAGCCATGTCATTACCTGGTACACCCTGTATATAGCCATGTTATTATCTGGTGCCCCTACACATCAACTTGGTACTGGTGCTCCCTGTATATAGCCATGTTATTATCTGGTACCCCTACACATCAACTTGGTACTGGTACTCCCTGTATATAGCCATGTTATTACCTGGTACCCCGACACATCAACTTGGTACTGGTGCTCCCTGTATATAGCCATGTTATTACCTGGTACAGCCTGTATACAGCCATGTTATTACTTGGTGCTCCCTGTATATAGCCATGTTATTATCTGGTACTCCCTGTATATAGCCATGTTATTACCTGGTACCCCTACACATCAACTTGGTACTGGTGCTCACTGTATATAGCCATGTTATTACCTGGTACACCCTGTATACAGCCATGTTATTACCTGGTACACCCTGTATATAGCCATGTTATTACCTGGTACCCCTACACATCAACTTGGTACTGGTGCTCACTGTATATAGCCATGTTATTACCTGGTACACCCTGTATATAGCCATGTTATTACCTGGTACACCCTGTATATAGCCATGTTATTTTCTGGTGCCCCTACACATCAACTTGGTACTGGTGCTCCCTGTATATAGCCATGTTATTACCTGGTACCCCTACACATCAACTTGGTACTGGTACTCCCTGTATATCTAGCCATGTTATTTCCTGGTACACCCTGTATATAGCCATGTTATTACCTGGTACACCCTGTATATAGCCATGTTATTACCTGGTACACCCTGTATATAGCCATGTTATTATCTGGTACCCCTACACATTCACTTGGTGCTGGTACTCCCTGTATATAGCCATGTTATTACCTGGTACCCCGACACATCAACTTGGTACTGGTGCTCCATGTATATAGCCATGTTATTATCTGGTACCCCTACACATCAACTTCGTCCTGGTGCTCCCTGTATATAGCCATGTTATTATCTGATTCTCCCTGTATATAGCCATGTTATTATCAACCTGTATATAGCCATGTTATTATCTGGTACCCCTACACATCAACTTCGTCCTGGTGCTCCCTGTATATAGCCATGTTATTATCTGATTCTCCCTGTATATAGCCATGTTATTATCTGGTACCCCTACACATCAACTTGGTACTGGTTCTCCCTGTATATAGCCATGTTATTATCTGGTACCCCTACACATCAACTTCGTCCTGGTGCTCCCTGTATATAGCCATGTTATTACCTGATTCTCCCTGTATATAGCCATGTTATTATCTGGTACCCCTACACATCAACTTGGTACTGGTTCTCCCTGTATATAGCCATGTTATTATCTGGTACCCCTACACATCAACTTGGTACTGGTGCTCCCTGTATATAGCCATGTTATTACTTGATTCTCCCTGTATATAGCCATTCTATTATCTGGTACCCCTACACATCAACTTGGTACTGGTACTCCCTGTATATAGCCATGTTATTATCTGGTACCCCTACACATCAACTTGGTACTGGTGCTCCCTGTATATAGCCATGTTATTATCTGGTTCTCCCTGTATATAGCCATGTTATTATCTGATTCTCCCTGTATATAGCCATGTTATTACCTGATTCTCCCTGTATATAGCCATGTTATTATCTGGTACCCCTACACATCAACTTGGTACTGGTTCTCCCTGTATATAGCCATGTTATTATCTGGTACCCCTACACATCAACTTGGTACTGGTGCTCCCTGTATATAGCCATGTTATTACTTGATTCTCCCTGTATATAGCCATTCTATTATCTGGTACCCTTACACATCAACTTGGTACTGGTACTCCCTGTATATAGCCATGTTATTACCTGGTATCCCTACACATCAACTTGGTACTGGTGCTCCCTGTATATAGCCATGTTATTACCTGATTCTCCCTGTATATAGCCATGCTATTATCTGGTACCCCTACACATCAACTTGGTACTGGTACTCCCTCTATATAGCCATGTTATTACCTGGTTTCCCTACACATCAACTTGGTACTGGTGCTCCCTGTATATAGCCATGTTATTATCTGGTACCCCTACACATGATCTTGGTACTGGTGCTCCCTGTATATAGCCATGTTATTACCTGATTCTCCCTGTATATAGCCATGTTATTACCTGGTACCCCGACACATCAACTTGGTACTGGTGCTCCCTGTATAAATCCATGTTATTACCTGGTACCCCGACACATCAACTTGGCACTGGTGCTCCCTGTATATAGCCATGTTATTACCTGATTCTCCCTTTATATAGCCATGTTATTACCTGGTACCCCTACACATCAACTTGGTACTGGTGCTCCCTGTATATAGCCATGTTATTATCTGGTACCCCTACACATCAACTTGGTACTGGTGCTCCCTGTATATAGCCATGTTATTACTTGATTCTCCCTGTATATAGCCATTATATTATCTGGTACCCTTACACATCAACTTGGTACTGGTACTCCCTGTATATAGCCATGTTATTACCTGGTATCCCTACACATCAACTTGGTACTGGTGCTCCCTGTATATAGCCATGTTATTACCTGATTCTCCCTGTATATAGCCATGCTATTATCTGGTACCCCTACACATCAACTTGGTACTGGTACTCCCTCTATATAGCCATGTTATTACCTGGTTTCCCTACACATCAACTTGGTACTGGTGCTCCATGTATATAGCCATGTTATTATCTGGTACCCCTACACATGATCTTGGTACTGGTGCTCCCTGTATATAGCCATGTTATTACCTGATTCTCCCTGTATATAGCCATGTTATTACCTGGTACCCCGACACATCAACTTGGTACTGGTGCTCCCTGTATAAATCCATGTTATTACCTGGTACCCCGACACATCAACTTGGCACTGGTGCTCCCTGTATATAGCCATGTTATTACCTGATTCTCCCTTTATATAGCCATGTTATTACCTGGTACCCCTACACATCAACTTGGTACTGGTGCTCCCTGTATATAGCCATGTTATTATCTGGTACCCCTACACATCAACTTGGTACTGGTTCTCCCTGTATATAGCCATGTTATTACCTAGTACCCCTACACATCAACTTGGTACTGGTACTCCCTGTATATAGCCATGTTATTACCTGGTACACCCTGTATATAGTCATGTTATTACCTGGTACACCCTGTATATAGCCATGTTATTATCTGGTACCCCTACACATCAACTTGGTGCTGGTACTCCCTGTATATAGCCATGTTATTACCTGGTACCCCGACACATCAACTTGGTACTGGTGCTCCCTGTATATAGCCATGTTATGACCTCATACCCCTACACATCGATTCGGTTTTGGTTATCCCTGTATATAGCCATGTTATTACCTCATACCCCTGCACATCGATTCGGTTTTGGTTATCCCTGTATATAGCCATGCTATTATCATGTACCCCTACACATCAACTTGGTACTGGTACTCCCTGTATATAGCCATGTTATTACCTGGTACCCCTACACATCAACTTGGTACTGGTTCTCCCTGTATATAGCCATGTTATTATCTGGTACCCCTACACATCAACTTGGTACTGGTACTCCCTGTATATAGCCATGTTATTACCTGATTCTCCCTGTATATAGCCATGTTATTACCTGGTACCCCTACACATCAACTTGGTACTGGTGCTCCCTGTATATAGCCATGTTATTATCTGGTACCCCTACACATCAACTTGGTACTACCTGTATATAGCCATGTTATTATCTGGTACCCCTACACATCAACTTGGTACTGGTGCTCCCTGTATATAGCCATGTTATTATCTGGTACCGCTAGACATCACATCTGTATATACTTGGTACTTGGTACTACCTGTATATAGCCATGGTATTACTGGGTACCCCTACACATCAACTTGGTACTGGTTCTCACTGTATATAGCCATGTTATTACCTGGTTCCCTGTATATAGCCATGTTATTACCTGGTACACCCTGTATATAGCCATGTTATTACCTGGTACCCCTACACATCAACTTGGTACTGGTGCTCCTGTATATAGCCATGTTATCACCTGGTACACCCTGTATATAGCCATGTTATAGCCATGGTACACCCTGTATATAGCCATGTTATTATCTGGTGCCCCTACACATCAACTTGGTACTGGTGCTCCCTGTATATAGCCATGTTATTACCTGGTACCCCTACACATCAACTTGGTACTGGTACTACCTGAATATAGCCATGTTATTACCTGATTCTCCCTGTATATAGCCATGTCATTACCTGGTACACCCTGTATATAGCCATGTTATTATCTGGTGCCCCTACACATCAACTTGGTAATGGTGCTCATGTTATTACCTGTATATAGCCATGTTATTATCTGGCCACCCCTACACATCAACTTGGTACTGGTTCTCCCTGTATATAGCCATGTTATTACCTGGTACCCCTACACATAAACTTGGTACTGGTACTACCTGTATATAGCCATGTTATTACCTGGTACCCCTACACATCAACTTGGTACTGGTGCTCCCTGTATATAGCCATGTTATTACCTGGTACAGCCTGTATACAGCCATGTTATTACTTGGTGCTCCCTGTATATAGCCATGTTATTATCTGGTACTCCCTGTATATAGCCATGTTATTACCTGGTACACCATGTATATAGCCATGTTATTACCTGGTACCCCTACACATCAACTTGGTACTGGTACTCCCTGTATATAGCCATGTTATTATCTGGTACACCCTGTATATAGCCATGTTATTACCTGGTACACCCTGTATATAGCCATGTTATTACCTGGTACCCCTACACATCAACTTGGTACTGGTGCTCACTGAATATAGCCATGTTATTACCTGGTACACTGTGTATATAGCCATGTTATTACCTGGTACACCCTGTATATAGCCATGTTATTTTCTGGTGCCCCTACACATCAACTTGGTACTGGTGCTCCCTGTATATAGCCATGTTATTACCTGGTACCCCTACACATCAACTTGGTACTGGTGCTCCCTGTATATAGCCATGTTATTTCCTGGTACACCCTGTATATAGTATATAGCCATGTTATTATCCTGGTACACCCTGTATATAGCCATGTTATTACCTGGAACACCCTGTATATAGCCATGTTATTATCTGGTACCCCTACACATCAACTTGGTACTGGTACTCCCTGTATATAGCCATGTTATTACCTGGTACCCCGACACATCAACTTGGTACTGGTGCTCCCTGTATATAGCCATGTTATTATCTGGTACCCCTACACATCAACTTGGTACTGGTGCTCCCTGTATATAGCCATGTTATTACCTGATTCTCCCTGTATATAGCCATGTTATTATCTGGTACCCCTACACATCAACTTGGTACTGGTGCTCCCTGTATATAGCCATGTTATTATCTGGTACCCCTACACATCAACTTGGTACTGGTGCTCCCTGTATATAGCCATGTTATTACTTGATTCTCCCTGTATATAGCCATTCTATTATCTGGTACCCTTACACATCAACTTGGTACTGGTACTCCCTGTATATAGCCATGTTATTACCTGGTACCCCTACACATCAACTTGGTACTGGTGCTCCCTGTATATAGCCATGTTATTACCTGATTCTCCCTGTATATAGCCATGTTATTATCTGGTACCCCTACACATCAACTTGGTACTGGTACTCCCTCTATATAGCCATGTTATTACCTGGTATCCCTACACATCAACTTGGTACTGGTGCTCCCTGTATATAGCCATGTTATTATCTGGTACCCCTACACATGAACTTGGTACTGGTGCTCCCTGTATATAGCCATGTTATTACCTGATTCTCCCTGTATATAGCCATGCTATTATCTGGTACCCCGACACATCAACTTGGTACTGGTGCTCCCTGTATAAATCCATGTTATTACCTGGTACCCCGACACATCAACTTGGCACTGGTGCTCCCTGTATATAGCCATGTTATTACCTGATTCTCCTGTATATAGCCTTTATATAGCCATGTTATTACCTGGTACCCCTACACATCAACTTGGTACTGGTGCTCCCTGTATATAGCCATGTTATTATCTGGTTACACATCAACTTGGTACTGGTTCTCCCTGTATATAGCCATGTTATTACCTAGTACCCCTACACATCAACTTGGTACTGGTACTCCCTGTATATAGCCATGTTATTACCTGGTACACCCTGTATATAGTCATGTTATTACCTGGTACACCCTGTATATAGCCATGTTATTATCTGGTACCCCTACACATCAACTTGGTACTGGTGCTCCCTGTATATAGCCATGTTATTATCTGATTCTCCCTGTATATAGCCATGTTATTACCTGATTCTCCCTGTATATAGCCATGTTATTACCTGATTCTCCCTGTATATAGCCATGTTATTATCTGGTACCCCTACACATCAACTTGGTACTGGTTCTCCCTGTATATAGCCATGTTATTACCTGGTACCCCTACACATCAACTTGGTACTGGTACTCCCTGTATATAGCCATGTTATTATCTGGTACACCCTGTATATAGCCATGTTATTACCTGGTACCCCTCCACATCAACTTGGTACTGGTACTCCCTGTATATAGCCATGTTATTACCTGGTACACCCTGTATATAGCCATGTTATTACCTGGTACACCCTGTATATAGCCATGTTATTACCTGATTCTCCCTGTATATAGCCATGTTATTACCTGATTCTCCTTGTATATAGCCATGTTATTACCTGATTCTCCCTGTATATAGCCATGTTATTACCTGGTACCCCTACACATCAACTTGGTACTGGTGCTCCCTGTATATAGCCATGTTATAACCTGATTCTCCCTATATATAGCCATGTTATTACCTGGTACCCCAACACATCAACTTCGTACTGGTGCTCCCTGTATATAGCCATGTTATTATCTGGTACCCCTACACATCAACTTGGTACTGGTGCTCCCTGTATATAGCCATGTTATTACCTGATTCTCCCTGTATATAGCCATGCTATTATCTGGTACCCCTACACATCAACTTGGTACTGGTGCTCCCTGTATATAGCCATTCTATTATCTGGTACCCCTACACATCAACTTGGTACTGGTACTCCCTGTATATAGCCATGTTATTACCTGGTACCCCTACACAGCAACTTGGTACTGATTCTCCCTGTATATTGCCTCTCTCTCTCTCCCCCCTGCCCCCCCCTCTCTCGCTCTCGCTCTCTCTCTCTCTCATAGAACTTTGGTCAAAAGTAGTGTACTTTATAGGGAATAGGATAGGATGCCATTTAGGACTCACACATTGACAGATCCTCCCAGGTGTTGGGGTTGTGAGAATCAATGTGTGGGTAGATAGAGTGGTGTGTGGTCCTGTCTCGGCCGGCAAACGACGGCCTGTATCGACTGGCCAACGACGGCCTGTATCGACTGGCCAACGACGGCCTGTATCGACTGGCCAACGACGGCCTGTCTCGACTGGCAAACGACGGCCTGTCTTGACTGGCAAACGACAGCCTAAATTGACTGGCCAACAACAGCCTGTATCGCCTGGCAAACGATGGCCTGTCTTAACCGGAAAACACCAGCCTGTCTTGTGTTCTAGACTAGGGAATAGTGCACATAGCTCTATAATCCAATATAATAAGTGTTATTGTACTAGATACAGGGATTTACTGCATGCTTTGTTTTTTGCATATTGTTGAGTGATTGGTTACTTTCATGAGATCTCTGCTCACTAAAAGACATAAAAGACGGTAGCAAAGTATCCATCAGTGTAGAAAACCTCAAACAACTAAAAACCTTTCCTCTCTCTACTGACTCAATGGAGGGAACAAGGGAAATAGAGAGGCAATTATGATGAACAGAGTCTAACAATGATTACTATGTCTAGAACCTGTGTATATAGCTGCTGTAGCATTAATCCCTAAGCAACGAGAGCAATCGCAGTAGGACACCGACCCAGCAGCCTTCCACCTACAGTACATAGCAGGACTCTAAGCTAGACATAACAGCAATCATTTGATTGAAATATATAGATGCTGAATCTCACTTAAATTCAAACTAAGAAATCTTGAGTTGAGATATTCCCCAGCCGTTATACAAGGGGCCTTTTCAGGAAGATGAAATGTTAATGAGCGTTCAGATAGAAATAGATAATGTAGAACAGATGTGACTGTCAGATAGAATAGGAAATCATGTCAGATCTATCTATTCTATTTCTATCTGTAATGTTTAGAACGTTTCACATCACTGAATACACCCCAGTTGCACCATACACAAACCTACGTGACATACAATTTACCCTACTCTTTACAAATGATTATATTTAATGAAGCCATAAATTGCCTGCCTGCTTTATCACATTCTTAAGTGCTGGCTGAAAAGATTCATTCATACAGCCTATAGCTCTTGAACGAAACTCCAGAATATATTTGAAGAATTGAAAAGATGCATAAAAGCCTTATTTCCTTTGTGAAATATTGAAGAAGGAGAAGGAGAGAGAAAGAAAACTATTGGTGCTCTGTGGATAAATGATCCTCTCGTATAGTATATTGAATGATTTATTTATTTATGTACAAACAGGAGTAACTATATAATTTAATTTCAATTGATTTAATTTCAATTTACCAAGGGCATCTTTGATCTACATACATCATTATTGACCTACTGCCGGGTTCTACCTTTGGTCGTCTCTTATCAAGTGGAATTTCTGGTTTAATGTGTTACACATCTGGAGAGACCAGATCAGTGTCTCAAATATCTCCCTATTCCCTATATAGGGCACTACTTTTGACTGTTTTTGACCACTTTAAATGGAGTGTTGTTTGAGTCTAATTCAGTCCTACTGTGTGAGAGCAACAAGCATTTTCTAACTGTTCTGCTGCTCACTGTAGTGACCCTGATAATCACCACAACAGGTCAACACCAGTACAACACACTGAGCCAGGAGGAGAAGAAATATGTGGACATGGCTATCATACATGCCAACGAGCAATACAAGACGAGGGGAGAACACATGAATTACATGCCAACGAGCAATACAAGACGAGGGGAGAACACATGAATAACATGCCAACGAGCAATACAAGACGAGGGGAGAACACATGAATAACATGCCAACGAGCAATACAAGACGAGGGGAGAACACATTAATTACATGCCAACGAGCAATACAAGACGAGGGGAGAACACATGAATTACATGCCAACGAGCAATACAAGACGAGGGGAGAACACATTAATTACATGCCAACGAGGAATACAAGACGAGGGGAGAACACATGAATTATATGCCAACGAGCAATACAAGACGAGGGGAGAACACATTAATTACATGCCAACGAGCAATACAAGACGAGGGGAGAACACATGAATTACATGCCAACGAGCAATACAAGACGAGGGGAGAACACATTAATTACATGCCAACGAGCAATACAAGACGAGGGGAGAACACATGAATTATATGCCAACGAGCAATACAAGACGAGGGGAGAACACATTAATTACATGCCAACGAGCAATACAAGACGAGGGGAGAACACATTAATTACATGTCAACGAGCAATACAAGACGAGGGGAGAACACATGAATTACATGCCAACGAGCAATACAAGACGAGGGGAGAACACATGAATTACATGTCAACGAGCAATACAAGACGAGGGGAGAACATATGAATTACATGTCAACGAGCAATACAAGACGAGGGGAGAACACATGAATTACATGCCAACGAGCAATACAAGACGAGGGGAGAACACATGAATTACATGCCAACGAGCAAAAGAGGACGAGGGGAGAACACATGAATTACAAGCCAACGAGCAATACAAGACGAGGGGAGAACACATGAATTACAAGCCAATGAGCAATACAAGACGAGGGGAGAACACATGAATTACATGCCAACGAGCAATACAAGACGAGGGGAGAACACATGAATTACATGCCAACGAGCAATACAAGACGAGGGGAGAACACATGAATTACATGCCAACGAGCAATACAAGACGAGAACACATGAATTACATGCCAACGAGCAATACAAGACGAGTGGGGAACACATTAATTACATGCCAACGAGCAATACAAGACGAGGGGAGAACACATGAATTACATGTCAACTCTTGTAGAACCCGTGGTAAGTAAATGTTTTGCTAATATAGTCATACTTGTGTTAATTGTATTAGTTAAAGACACAGTCTGACATTGGGAAAGATGTTCAATGGTATTTTTATTTAATTAATGTTAATGTTTAATTCCAGCCCCTGTCCCCTGCAGGAGGCCGTTTGGTAGGCCGTCATTGTAAATAAGAATTTGTTCTTAACTTTCCTAGTTAAGTAACGGTTAAATAAAACAAAAACAACATCCCTTGTATACCAAAACCATCAGAACTCAGGATAAGACCCAGATGCAGACAGCTAAATTCACAAACAGGGGGCAGGCCCAAACAGGGGGCAGGCCCAAACACGGGGAAGGCAAAAGACAGGTTGAGGGCAGGCAGAGGTCCGTAATCCAGGGCAGAGTCAGTAAGGTACAGAACAGCAGGCAGGCTCGGGTCAGGGCAGGCAGAGGTTCGTAATCGGGTCAGAGTCAGGCAGGTACAGAACAGCAGGCAGGTTCGGGGTCAGGGCAGGCAGAGGTTCGTAATCGGGCAGAGTCAGGCAGGTACAGAACAGTCAGGGCACAGTCTCGGGCAGGTCAGGGGCAGGCAGGCAGTCTCGGGGTCAGGGCAGGCAGAGGTTCGTAATCGGGTCAGAGTCAGGCAGGTACAGAACAGCAGACACAGGGCAGGCAGGTTCAGGGTCAGGGCAGTCTGGGAGGGCAGGCGTAATCGGGCAGAGTCAGGCAGGTACAGAACAGCAGACAGTCTCGGGGTCAGGGCAGGCAGAGGTTCGTAATCGGGTCAGAGTCAGGCAGGTACAGAACAGCAGGCAGGTTCGGGGTCAGGGCAGGCAGAGGTTCGTAATCGGGCAGAGTCAGGCAGGTACAGAACAGCAGACAGTCTTGGGGTCAGGGCAGGCACAATAGTTAGAAGCAGGGAGAATAGGAAACAGAAACTTGAGAAAACAGGAAGACGGGAAAAAATGCTGGCAACAGACAAGCAGAGAACACATGTATAAATACACTGGGGATAATGGGGAAGGTGGGCGACACCTGGAAGGGACTTGAGACAAGCACACAGGCAAGTGAAACCAATCAGGGTGTTACAAAAACAAGTGGTGGGGACCTCGTTTTGTTGTTTTTCAAATCCCAGAGTGGAGCTTTATCACATGATTTTGCACCATTCTCCCCCATCAGGTGATAATTACCAAACATTTTGGAACATGTTTATTTACAGAAACCATGTATTTACAGGAATATAACACAAGTTTAACTAAAGTGTCACTATCATTTCTCTCTGTATTTGTCGATCTCTTTCAAATGACCTTTCTACTTTCTGTTATAGATCAAACCATACTACACCTTATTCAACATGTTCCTGAAGTCAACAACTTGTACCCTGGCCAACGTAGCAAGTGAACACAAACATCGTCCTGAATGCAGTTTAAATCCAGCAGGGTAAGTAACAAAAACAGATTATTCTTGAAAGAGGTAATCCCTGTATACTCCGGGGTTGTAAATAAATACTTTGGGATTGAGTTCTGTATGGCTCAGTTGGTGGAGCTTGCAACGCTAGGATTGTAGGTTTGATTCTGCCCAACAATGTATGTATTCTTGATTGTAAATTTCTCTGAATAAAAGTGTCTGCTAAATGGCATGTATTATATTTATATTCAAGGATGTACAATGTATTTTACAAAAAAAAACGAATATGTTTTAAAAGTCTGTCTGGATATTGGCACATGTTGAAAGAGTCTGCCTGCACATTTGAACAACTGCATATGTTGAAACTCTATGGTGAGAAGATTTTGATGTCTGAAGAATTGTAGCTCAAGATACATTTTCTTCTGTTCTGCAGCCCTACATCAACTGTGTGGTTTGCAAGACTCCGGCTTCAGACAATGTTTTCATTGACTGTATTAGAAACGACGCTGTGTCTACGGTATGAGCATAACTATCTACCCACACACTGGTTGAATCAACGCTGCTGTTTCCCCGTAATTTCAATGAAATGATGTTGAACCAACGTGGAATAGTCGTTGAATTGACGTCTGCGCCCAGTGGGTATACTCCAGCACGAAGACTGCAATAGTTATTTACTGTAGTATCACGTGCTTTTAGGAAGTACAATGCTTCATGTGGAAGACTCCTCCCTGGGTCATCTAACTACAAAGCCATTGTAGAACTGAAAAGTTTTTACAAATCATCTTCATTATTAAAAGTAAATAGATCAATTTTTACTGTCCAACACAAACAAAGGAGATTAGACAGATTTCACAGCTGTATGTACGGTATTATGTAGAAATGCAGGCCAACCAAAATGTCTTTAGAGAAAAGTAGAAAAGCTATAGCAAATAAAGATGATTGAGGATTTACAAGCAAATCTAATAATTTCATTAACTGTTGCAATTTTATAAAATATTACATAATTTCAGTAATTGATATGTTTCCATATGTGACCCGTTTCAGGAAACTAGGCGTATGTTGTTGGTCATTACTTCACAGGAGAGCCGTTTGAAAATAAACTTATCAGAAATGCCTTCTCGAACATGTGAACTTTCATATGCCTTAATAACAAACTTGTATGCCATCTGTAAATATTAAGATTGTTAAATGTGTTGGTAAACCTGTCGAATGCGGCTTTCTTTTTAAATGTATTGTGTAGTAAAACTGCATAAGTGTTGCTCTCTGTCACGCCCTGGTCGAAATATATTATGTTTATTCTTCATCTATTTGGTCAGGCCAGGGTGTGACATGGGTTATTGTGGTGTGTTTTTGTCTTGGGATTTGTGGGATGTCTAGCGTTAGTCTATGGCTGTCTGAGGCGGTTCTCAATCAGAGTCAGGTGATTATCGTTGTCTCTGATTGGGAACCATATTTAGGCAGCCATATTCTTTGTGTGTTTGGTGGGTGATTGTCCTTAGTGTCCTTGTTCCTGTCTCTGTGTTAGTTTACACAAGTATAGGCTGTTTCGGTTTTCGTTACGTTATTCACGTTCTTTTGTTTTGTAGTATTTCTATTGATTCGTGTTTATGTTTGT
The DNA here is from genome assembly GCF_036934945.1 of Oncorhynchus masou masou. Taxonomy (NCBI): domain Eukaryota; kingdom Metazoa; phylum Chordata; class Actinopteri; order Salmoniformes; family Salmonidae; genus Oncorhynchus; species Oncorhynchus masou. The sequence goes on along the minus strand of NC_088236.1, from coordinate 12,197,102 downwards.
TCATTAAACATGGATCGCAATCTACACGCTGCATTTTGGTCCGACTCTCCTTCACCGCATGAAAACCGTTACACTCTCCACTTTCTGGAGGACCGACTTCTGAAATCAGTGGAATTTGAGTATAATAGCTAAGGAGATAGAGAAAACACTTGTCTCCTGATTACATCTTCAAATTAAGGGCAACTATGGTATCTGTGACAGGAGATGCGTCCATCTATGATGTATACGGGTAAGATAGTCAAGCTAGCTACATTTTCAGATATTACACGTTTCAAATTTTTACAGAAAGTGGTTTAATTTCAAGTTAAAGTGTACTTTATCTAGCTAATGTTAGCTTTCTGGCTCGCTAGCTAATGTTACGTGTATTATCTTATTATTCATATCTCAGAGCCATTTGCTTGGATAGTTCTAGCCTAAAGGTAGCTAGGTAACATTGCACCTGGTGGTTAGCTACCTGCAGATTTGTGCAGGGTAGTAACATCATAAATTGTGATTATGGTTATTTGTTTAGCTAGCTAGCTAGCTAGCTAGCTACATGCCTTAACGAAAGGCCATGCAAGTAACCATTTCTCATATACAAATACATTGCAAGTTGAGCGGGCTTTTCACACTTAGCCGAGCATTAGACCACCATTTTGTAAATAAATGGAGGCATGAAGAGTGTATTGTCCTACTAATAGCCCATCACGGAAACCTTTTTTGTAGAGTTCACACCCTAATACACTTGTGAAAAACAAGTGTTTGAAAATATGTTTTTCAAAATGCCAGCTGTCCATCACTACAGTAAATTATAATACAGGATCTACAAATCTATTATTGAATTCGATCTAAAAAATAAACACACATCATCTTCATTTTCATACTAACAAGTGGTTGCCATGGTGAAAAATCCAATAATGATAATAATACCCCATTGTCACGCCTTGGTCTTAGTATTTTGTGTTTTAGTTTATTAGTTAGTCAGACCAGGGTGTGACATGGGGTTATTATTGTATTGTATTTTCATATTGGGGTTTTGTAGTAGTTGGGATTGTAGCTGATTAGGGGTGTGTGTGTTTAATAGGTTTGGCTGCCTGAGGCGGTTCTCAATCAGAGTCAGGTGATTCTCGTTGTCTCTGATTGGGAACCGTATTTAGGTAGCCTGGTTTCGCTTTGCATTTCGTGGGTGATTGTTCCTGTCTCTGTGTAGTGTGCACCAGTCAGGCTGTAATAGGTTTCACGTTCTGTTTGTTGTTTTTTGTATTTATAGTTATTCGTGTATTAGTTTGTTCGTTTTGTCTTCCTAATAAACATGAGTAACTTACACGCTGCATTTCGGTCCGACTTTCATTCAACAAAAGAAGAACGCAGTTACACCCATAATGATCAAATAAAATAAAATTGTATTTGTCACAGATATTAATGGGAGTGTAGTTCCGACAATGCAGTAATAACCAACAAGTAATCTAACCTAACAATTTCACAACAACTACCTTATACACACAAGTGTAAAGGGATAAAGAATATGTACATAAAGATATATGAATGAGTGATGGTAGAGAACGGCATAGGGTATGTTAACGTTATATTAAGTGGCATTGTGTAAAGTTGCTAGTGATACATTTTTACATCACTTTTTCCATTATTAAAGTGAGCTGGAGTTGAGTCAGTATGTTTTCAGCAGCCTTCTCAATGTTAGTGGTTGCTGTTTAACAGTATGATGGCCTTGAGATAGAAGCTGTTTTTCAGTCTCTCGGTCCCTGCTTTGATGCACCTGTACTGACCTTGCCTTCTGGATGATAGCGGGGTGAACAGGCAATGGCTCGGGTGGTTGTTGTCCTTGATGATCTTTATGGTCTTCCTGTGACATCGGGAGGTGTAGGTGTCCTGGAGGGCAGGTAGTTTGCCCCCGGTGAAGCGTTGTGCAGATGGCACTACCCTCTGGAGGGCCTTATGGTTGTGGGCGGAGCAGTTGACGTACCAGGCGGTGATACAGCCGACAGGATGCTCTCGATTGCGCATCTGTAAAAGTTTGTGAGTGCTTTTGGTGACAAGCCGAATTACTTCAGCCTCCTGAGGCTGAAGAGGTGCTGCTGCGCCTTCTTCACAACACTGACTGTGTGGGTGTACCAATTCAGTTTGTCCGTGATGTGTACGCCGAGGAACTTAAAACCTACTACCCTCTCCACTACTGTCCCGTCGATGTGGATAGGGGGTGCTCCCTCTTCTGTTTCCTGAAGTCCACGATCATCTCCTTTGTTTTTTTGGCATTGAATGTAAGGTTATTTTTCTGACAGCACACTCCGAGGGCCCTCACCTCCTCCCTGTAGGCCGTCTCGTCGTAGTTCGTAATCAAGCCTACCACTGTAGTGTCGTCTGCAGACTTGATGACTGAGTTGGAGGCGTGCATGGCCACGCAGTCGTGGGTGAACAGGGAGTACAGGAGAGGGCTGAGAACGCACCCTCGTGGGGTCAGCGGTGTGGAGATGTTGTTGCCTACCCTCACCACCTGGGGGCGGCCCGTCAGGAAGTCCAGTACCCAGTTGCACAGGGCGGGGTCGAGACCCAGGGTGTCAAGCTTAATGACGAGTTTGGAGGGTACTATGGTGTTAAATGCTGAGCTGTAGTCGATGAACAGCATTCTCACACAGGTATTCCTCTTGGCCAGATGGGTTAGGGCAGTGTGCAGTGTGGTTGCGATTGCGTCGTCTTTGGACCTATTGGGGCAGTAAGCAAATTGGAGTGGGTCTATGGTGTCAGGTAGGTTGGAGGTGATATGGTCCTTGACTAGTCTCTCAAAGCACTTCATTATGACGGAAGTGAGTGCTACGGGGCGGTAGTTGTTTAGCTCAGATACCTTTGCTTTCTTGGGAATAGGAACAATGTTGGCCCTCTTGAAACTTGTGGGAAGAGCACACTGGGAAAAGGATTGATTGAATATGTCCGTAAACACACCAACTAGCTGGTCTGCGCATGCTCTGAGGACGGCTGGGGATACCGTCTGGGCCTGCAGCCTTGCAAGGGTTAACACATTTAAATGTTTTACTCACGTCGGCTGCAGGGAAGGAGAGTCCACAGGTTTTGCAAGCGGGCTGTGTCAGTGGCACTGTATATAGCCATGTTATTATCTGATTCTCCCTGTATATAGCCATGTTATTATCTGATTCTCCCTGTATATAGCCATGTTATTACCTGATTCTCCCTGTACATAGCCATGTTATTAACTAATTCTCCCTGTATATAGCCATGAAATTACCTGGTTCTCCCTGTACATAGCCATGTTTTTACCTGATTCTCCCTGTTTATAGCCATGTTATTACCTGGTACTCCCTGTATATAGCCATGTTATTACCTGGTACTCCCTGTATATAGCCATGTTATTACCTGGTACCCCTACACATCACCTTGGTACTGGTACCCCCTGTATATAGCCATGTTATTACCTGGTACCCCTACACATCGACTCGGTTCTGGTACCCCTCCACATCGACTCGGTTCTGGTACCCCTCCACATGGACTCGGTTCTGGTTCTCCCTGTATATAGCCATGTTATTTTTACTCGTTTTTATTAGTCGTTATTCATTGTGTATTTATTCATAATGGCATACCCTGGCCATGACTTCACTCTCCAAGGGCATTGCTGTAACGGTTTTCTGTAGGCGAAGGAGAGTCGGACCAAAATGCAGCGTGTAGATTGCTATCCATGTTTAATCAAAAAACGGAAACACGAATCAATACAACATACTACAAAAACAAGAACGTAATGAACGTAACGAAAACCGAAACAGCCTATACTTATGTAAACTAACACAGCGACAGAAACAAGGACACTTAGGACAATCACCCACGAAACACACAAAGAATATGGCTACCTAAATATGGTTCCCAATCAGAGACAACGATAATCACCTGACTCTGATTGAGAACCACCTCAGGCAGCCATAGTCTATTCTATACACCCCACACAAACCCAAGACGAAACACACCACAAATAAACCCATGTCACACCCTGGCCTGACCCAATAAATTAAGATAAACATAATAAATATAGACCAGGGCGTTACAATCGCATTGAGAAATGCAAAAACACACATATATGTATGATACACACTTGTTCATATGTGAAACAGGACAAATATAAGCACCCACCAAATTACTATTATTTCAAATTCTCTAGGGTCAGTCTCCAAACAGAACTGTAGAATGATAGAAACTGACAACGCCTGTAACTGCATCCCAAACAGCTCCATATTGCCTGTATTGTTTAATACTTTTAACCAGTCAAAAGTAGTGTACTTTGTAGTGAATAGGATAGGATGCTATTTAGGACTCAACCAGTGACAAATCCTCCCAGGTGTTGGTGCTGTGGGAATTCAAACTAAGAAATATTGAACTGAGATATAGAAGAGACAATAACCCCCACCCATTATACAAGGGGTCTGTTCAGGAGGATGAAATGTTACCTAGTGTTCAGATAGAAATGGATCATGTAGAACAGATATGACTGGCTGCTGGGCAACTAGGCTGCTGTGGTCAAAGGTCGTAAATTCCTGAGAAGACCCTGCCACATGGCCACATAGTATAGAGAGAGTAAATTGTCATAGAGGACAAAGGAAATCCTTCCACCTCACAGAACTTGAGGTAAGAACAAATTTCATGTTCCGGAGAAAGTATAAAAGATCGGTGAAGAATCCAGCTACGAACTGGTCCGTTTTTCACTACTTGGGAAGCTCATGGGGAGACGGTGTGGCAACATTACCATAACGCTGTTTATATAATAGCCTCAGATATGAGGTTTACATCTAATTGTTGTATAAGATGAATGAGTGAGTATGATACTGTTTGTATAATTGTGTAATATGATTTTGGACTGTTTAATAAAGGAAAACTCAAAAAGTGGATTGGATTTGAACTAAATCAGAGGACTGCCCCTGAGCCCAGTTAGGGTCAGACATCCTGAGACAGCCTTTTCTGCCATTCCAAATAAAAACCCCACTCGGGTTTTCGATCAGCAGACCGAGCTTACCTCAATTACGAGATGGCTAAAGGTTGCAGACCATATTTTTCTCCATTACGGGAGACAAAGGTTGTAGACCATTGCTGAATCCTTTAACCATACCACGTGGTTAAACTGTTAGACTATCGATACCGACAGAATAAGAACAAGTCATTGATATTAATTACTAGTCTGCAACTAGGAATTCGGTATCATTCAACCCGAAGAACGACAACCGCCGAAACATCCATTCTATAACGAATGTCACACAATCCCCTCTAACCACAACCGAGAGAGAGAGGGAGAGTGACAGACAATTCTACAAAATAAATAAACTTTTCACCAGCGATCAAGATGACACACTGAGCGTAAATATATATATTGATTGCAATTGTTCCCGAATGAGTGAACGTTCATGTACAAAGGATTAGCATTTCAATTGTTATAATTATCACTTTGTAGTGACTTCTTAGTCGACCCCCACTTCCCCTTTTGTCTAACAAGCCGCCATGTCGGTTCAGTCCACTAGGGCACATTCCCCTATCATTTCTTGTAACCACATTTACCTTGTTTGTTTGTTTGTTTATACATTTCTGTGACTTACTTAGTTAGTAATAAATAAATGATTTAAGACAATTGATGTATGGATGACTCATAGTGAAGACTGGGTTCGTGCAGATAACCAACAATTTACAACATTTGGAATGAGACTAACGTGAGGTAAAGTAAATAATTAATTTATTCGTAGACAAATAGATCAGATAAAATATCTGAAAAGTTCTTTTAGGAAATGATAACTTTGTAATCTGAATATTTTTCCTTGGTGCCCCGACTTCCTAGTTATTACGGTTACCTATTTAATTAGTCTAATCATGTAATAACTAATTACAGAGAATCTTTGATAAAAACTATAAGTTTTCAGTTAATGATAGAAAAGACACGACACACCCCAGTTGCACCATACACAAACCTACGTGACATATCATTTACACTACTCTTTACAATTATTATATTTAATGAAGTCATAAATTGCCTGCCTGCTTAATCACATTCTTAAGTGCTGGCTGAATAGATTCATGCAGCAGAGAGAGAGAGAGAGAGAGAGAGAGAGTGTTCATCCCAGTGATCAGATGAAGACACCTTGCCCTCTGCTTATATTTGTAGAGGAAACTACTGGTCCTTTGTGGATAAATGATCCTCTCTTGTGTAGTATTATGAATGATTTTATTTTTTATGCACAAAGAGGAGTAAATATATCATTTAAATGTATTAAGGGGTGCTGCAGCATCTATGATCGACATGAATAATTATTGCCCTGATCAAAAGCTGTGCATTTTAAAGGGAATGTTGTTTGGGAACAAACTAAGGTATACTGTATGTCCCAGAGTAGAGTCCCATTCAGTCCTACTGTGTGAGAGCAACAAGAGGAAGATGGAGCATTTTTGAACTGTTCTGCTGCTCACTGTAGCGACCCTGATTATCACCACAACAAGACAACACCAGTACAAAATACTGATTGTACAAGAAGATTGATAATGGCGCCGCAGGCGAATGAATGATGCTGTTTTGCGGGCTCCTAACCAACTGTGCTATTTTGTGAGTTTTTTCGCATTGTTTGTTACTTATTTTGTGCATAATGTTGCTGTTAGTATCTATTATGACCGAAAAGAGCTTTTGGATATCAACAGCAATTAGTCACCTCAAACTGAAGGAAGATGTTTCTTTCATGAGTCTGACATGAAGGATATACTGCTTCTCCCAGACCAGGCCCAAATCCCCGTCATTCGCGTGAAGAAAAGATGGAAATACTGGGTGCCTTGTGAAAATTTGTCAGCGAGTGAGTAACCCGCCTCTAACCCGGTTCTATTGGCCAATGTGCAATCACTGGAGAAAAAAACTGGATGATCTCCATTCGAGACTATCCTACCAAAAGGACATTAAAAACTGTAATACCTTATGTTTCACAGAGTCGTGGATGAACGACGACATGGAAAATATACAGCTGGCTGTGTTTTCCGTGCATCGGCAGGACAGAACAGCCACATCTGGTAAGACAAAGGATGGGTGTGTGTCTATTTTTCAATAACATCTGGTGCGCAATGTCTAACATTAAGGAAGTCTCGAGGTATTGCTCACCTGAGATAGTGTGGTCTACAGAATTCTATCTACCGAGAGAGTTTTCATCTATATTTTTCGTAGCCTTCTATTTACCACCACAAACCGGTGCTGGCACCAAGACCGCACTCAACCAGCTGTATGAGGCCATAAGCAAACAAGAAAATGCTCATCCAGAAGCGGTGCTCCTATTGTTACCTGCAACCAGAGGGAGAAAAAAAACTCTAGACCACCTTTACTCGACACAGAGAGATGCATACTAAACTCTCCCTCGCCTTCCATTTGGCAAATCTGACCATAATTCTATTCTCCTGATTCCTGCTTACAAGAAAAAACTAAAGGAGGAAGTACCAGTGACTCACTCAATATGGTGGTCAGATGAAGCAGATGATACTCTACAGGACTGTTTTGCTAAAACAGACAGGAATATGTTCCGGGATTCATCCAAAGTCATTGAGGAGTATACCACCTCAGTCACCAGCTTCATCAATAAGCGCATCGACAACGTCGTCCCCACAGTGAACGTACGTACATCTCCCAACCGGAAGCCATGGATTACAGGTAACATTTGCTCTGATCTAAAGGCTGCCGCTTTCAAGGAGCGGGACACTAAATACAAACGCTTATGAGAAATCACGCTATGCCCTCAAACGAACCATCAAACAGGCAAAGCGTCAATACAGAACTAAGATTAAATCGTACTACACCGGAGCTGACACATGTCAGATGTGGCAGGGCTTGCAAACTATTACGGAGTACAAAGGGAAACCCAGCCACGAACTGCCCAGTGACGCAAGCCTACCAGACCAGCTAAATGCCTTCTATGCTCTCTTCGAGGCAAGCATGCATGAGAGCACTAGCTGTTCTGGATGACTGTGTGATCACACTCTCTGTAGCTGATGTGAGCAAGACCTTTAAACAGGTCAACATTCACAATGTCGCGGGGCCAGACGGATTACCAGGACATGAACTCAGAGAATGAGCAGACCAACTGGCAAGTGTCTTCACTGACACGTTCAACCTCTCAATGGTCAAGTCTGTAATACCTACATGATTCAAGCAGACCACCATAGTCCCTGTGACCAAGAAAGCTAACTAAATTACTACGGCCCTGTAGCATTCAAGTCGGTAGAAGTGTTTTGAAAGGCTGGTCATGGCTCACATAAACACCATCATCCCGGAAACCCTAGACCCAATGCAATTCGCATACCGCCCCAAAAGATCCACAGGTAACGCAATCTCAATCGCACTCCACACTGCCCTTTCCCACCTGGACAAAAGGAACAACTACAGTTGAGGTCGGAATTTTACATACACTTAGGTTGGAGTCATTAAAACTCGTTTTTTAACCACTCCACAAATTTCTTGTTAATTAACAAACTATAGTTTTGGCAAGTCGGTTAGGTCATCTACTTTGTGCATGACACAAGTCATTTTTCCAACAATTCTTTACAGACAGATTATTTCACTTATAATTTACTGTATCACAATTCCAGAAGGTCAGAAGTTTTAATACACTCAGTTGTGCTTTTAAACGGCTTGTAAAATTCCAGAAAATGATGTTGTGGCTTTAAAAGCTTCTGACTTCATTTGTCAATCTCAGTGCCTCTTTGCTTGACATCATAGGGAAATCAAAATAAATCAGCCAAGACCTCAGAAAAAAATGGTAGACCTCCTCAAGTCTGGTTCATCATTGGGAGCAATTTCCAAACGCCTGAAGGAACCACGTTCATCTTTACAAACAATAGTATGCAAGTATTAACACCGTGGGACCACACAGCCATCATACCACTCAGGAAGGAGACGTGTTCTGTCTCCTAGAGATTAACGTAAGTGCAAATCAATCTCAGAACAACAGCAAAGGACCTTGTGAAGATGCTGGAGGAAACAAAATGATCTATATCCACAGTAAAACAAGTCCTGTATCTACATAACCTGAAAGTCTGCTCAGCAAGGACGAAGCCACTGCTCCAAAACTGCCATAAAAAAAGACTACGGTTTGCAACTGCACATGGGGGAAAATATAGTACAATTTGGAGAAATATCCTCTGGTCTGATGAAACGAAAATAGAAATGTTTGGCCATAATGACCATCGTTATGTTTGGAGGAAAAAGGGGGAGGCTAGCAAGCCAAAGAACACCATCCCAACTGTGAAGCATGGGGGTGGCAGCATCATGTTGTGGGGTGCTTTGTTGCAGGAGGGACTGGTGCACTTCACAAAATAGATGGCATCAAGAAGAAGGAAAATAATGTGGATATATTGAAGCAACATCTCAAGACATCAGTCAGGAAGTTAAATCTTGGTCGCAAATGGGTCTTCCAAATGGACAATGACCCCAAGCATACTTCTAAAGTTGTGGCAAAATGGCTTAAGGACAACAAAGTAAAGGTATTGGAGTGGCCATCACAAAGCCCTGACCTCAATCCTTCTGACCCACTGGGAATGTGATGAAAGAAATGAAATCTGAAATAAATAATTCTCTCTACTATTATTCTAACATTTTACATTCTTAAAATAAAGTGTTGATCCTCACTGACCTAAGACAGGGATTTTTTACTAGGATTAAATGTCAGGAATTGTGTAAAACTGGACTTCCTGACGGGCCGCCCCCAGGCGGTAAGGGTAGGAAACAACACGTCTGCCACGCTGATCCTCAACACGGGGGCCCCTCAGGGGTGCATGCTTAGTCCCCTCATGTACTCCCTGTTCACCTATGACTGCGTGGCCAAGCACGACTCCAGCACCATCATTACGTTTGCTGACGACACAACAGTGGTAGGCCTGATCACTGGCGATGATGAGAAAGCCTATATGCAGGAGGTCAGAGATTTGGCAGTGTGGTGCCAGGACAACAACCTCTCCCTCAACCTGAGCAAGACAAAGGAGCTGATCATGGACAACAGGAAAAGGATGGCCGAACACATCCACATTCACATTGATGAGGCTGTAGTGGGGCATGTTGAGAGTTTTAAGTTCCTTGGTGTCCACGTCACCAACAAACTATCATGGTCCAAACACACTAAGACATTCGCGAAGAGAGCATGACAACACCTTTTCCCCCTCAGGAGACTGAAAAGATTTGTCATGGGTCCCCAGATCCTCAAAAAGTTCTACAGCTGCACCATTGAGATCATCCTGACCGGTTGCGTCACCGCTTGGTATGGAAACTGCATCTGACCTTAGTCACTGAGGGGGAAAGCGGATGAGTTGTCAGCGAATCTGCGCTTCCAACACGAATATCGGGAGGCCTGTTTGCTGGCATTTACTGAGACTTGGCTGGATGACAGAGTCCCGGACAGAGAAGTGGAGCCGGCCGGCTTCACTCTGGTCAGAGCGGACCGTGATCTGACAGTCACAGGGAAACTTCACGGCGGGGGCGTCTGCCTGCTTGTCAGGGACCAGTGGTGTAAATCGATCCTGGTAAGAGAGAGGAATCCATCTCCCCAGACGCACCCAAATTTATTTCAGGGAATTTTAACAACTGTACCTTGCGCAAAGTCTTGCGCACATACCATCAGTATGTGAAATGTCACACTAGGAAAAATAGGACTCTTGATTTGTGCTATGGGACAATACTAAAGTTGTTCTCTGCCACCACCAGACCTCCCCTGGGGACATCAGACCACAATGTTGTCTACCTCCGGCCAACCTACTGTCGCCTCCTGAAGAGGGAGAAACCCACAGTTAAAACTACCTCAGGCTAACCTACTGTTGGGTCCTGGAGAGGGAGAAACCCACAGTTAAAACTACCTCCGGCCAACCTACTGTCGCCTCCTGGAGAGGGAGAAACCCACAGTTAAAACTACCTCCGGCCAACCTACTGTCGCCTCCTGGAGAGGGAGAAACCCACAGTTAAAACTATAAAACTGTCGGGTCCTGGAGAGGGAGAAACCCACAGATAAAATACCTGGAACTGTCGGGTCCTGGAGAGGGAGAAACCACAGTATCCGGCCACTTGTCTCCTGAAGAGGAGAAACCCACAGTTAAAACTACCTCAGGCTAACCTACTGTCGGGTCCTGGAGAGGGAGAAACCCACAGATAAAACTACCTCCGGCCAACCTACTGTCGCCTCCTGAAGAGGGAGAAACCCACAGTTAAAACTACCTCAGGCTAACCTACTGTCGGGTCCTGGAGAGGGAGAAACCCACAGATAAAACTCTCCAGATCTGGAATGACAACAGTATCACTTGTCTCCAGGGGTGTTTTGATCTGGATGATCTGGATGAACTCACAGAGGTTATTTCAGACTATGTAAACTTCTGTGTTGAGTCAGTTGTGCCTACTAAGACCTTTAAAATCTTCCCTAACAACAAGCCTTGGGTATCAAAACATCTAAAATCACTACTTGATAGGAAGAAGGCAGTTTATGCTGGGAGTGATAGACAGGCTTTAAGAGATGTACAATGTGAGATTAATGATGTCCAATGGCGTCTGTGATGTCCAAGATGGCGTAGCAGTCAGACGTCTTGTCGTGTCGTGTCCATTGTATATATCGTTTTTTTAAACATATTTTTCTTCGCATATCTTTTAAAACATTTTGCTAAACCTCAACATCTAAATACTCTCCTGCAACCCGCCTCACCCAATGTAGCGTGGATCTGCTTTTTTTTCTAAAGTATTTATATTTACTTCGGATCCGGAACCCCTCAACTGAAGCTAGCCAGCTAACTACCAGCTATCAGTTAGCAAACCATTGCTAGCCGTCTTCAGCTAACCGGTCATCAGCTAACAACGCGACTCTAACGAGAGCATAACGGACCTATTATTATTTATTTATTTATTTATTTCATTTATTTATTTATTTATTTTTATCCCCGGATTCCCACCGCAAACGGAACATTCTCATCTGGATCTTCACAACTAGCTAACTAGCTGACCGCAACCCCGGATGATTACTCCTGGCTAGCGTTTCCATCCACTTAGCTTGAAGATAGCCCGGCCAGAGCTCCTGAGCTACCACCGAAGCATACTCCTGGGCTACAATATCAGGACCCACGACCGGTCTATCGATGTCACCGCATGAAGAGGCATAAACAGACTTAACCCCTTGCTATCTGCTTGCTCGCTAACTCGGCCTGCTAACTGCTAGCTTGCTCAGCCCCTGTCTGCTAACTGCTAGCTTGTTTAGCCCCGGCCTACTAACTGTTAGCTTGTTAGCACAGGCCTGCTAACTGTCTGAATCGCCGCGTCCCCAGCCAGCCCAACCACTCACTGGACCCATATTTACTTTCAATCTCTTTTTGATTTTTAATTCGATTATACCTCCCGGTAACCTGCCTCACCCAATGTGATACGGAATCGCTATTATTTTTAATTTTTAGAACACATTCAAGAACCTCCAGAAGCTAACCAGCTAACTAGCTACAAGCTATTTAGTCATTGTTAGCCACTACTAGCGGCTTTTACCTTCTGCACAGCCAGCCAGTTTTTTTTTACCTGGATAATACTCGCCAGTCTAGCTTCCCTGCCCCATCCACCGCTGCCCCCTGGACACTGATCACTTGGCTACAATCACGGTACTCCATTCTGCTTGTTTATGTTTTATCTGTCGGCCCCAGCTGCACTCAGGCTCTGTGTGTAGTTAATCCGACCCTCCCTGCCTAGTCAACGCCATTTTACCTGCTGTTGTTGTGCTAGCTGATTAGCTGTTGTTGTCTCACCTACTGTTTTAGCTAGCGCTCCCAATTCAACACCTGTGATTACTGTATGCCTCGCTGTATGTCTCTCTCAAAATATGCCTTGTCTGGATGAGTTGTAGGGGTTAATGTCAATATGCCTTGTATACTGTTGTTCAGGTTAGTTATCATTGTTTTAGTTTACAATGGAGCCCCTAGTTCCACTCTTCATAAACCCCTGATACACCCTTTGTCCCACCTCCCACACATGCGGTGACCTCACTCTTTACAACCAGCATATCCAGAGATACAACCTCTCTCATTATCACCCAGTGCCTGGGCTTACCTCCGCTGTACCCGCACCCCACCTTACCCCTGTCTGTGCATTATGCCCTGAATATATTCTACCATGCCCAGAAATCTGCTCCTTTTATTCTTTGTCCCCAACGCTCCAGTCGACCAGTTTTGATAGCCTTTAGCCGCACCCTCATACTACTCCTCCTCTGTTCCGCGGGTGATGTGGAGGTAAACCCAGGCCCTGCATGTCCCCAGGCACCCTCATTTGTTGAGTTCTGTGATCGAAAAAGCCTTGGTTTCATGCATGTCAACATCGGAAGCCTCCTCCCTAAGTTTGTTTTACTCACTGCTTTAGCACACTCTGCTAACCCTGATGTCCTTGCTGTGTCTGAATCCTGGCTCAGGAAGGCCACCAAAAATTCTGAGATTTCCATACCCAACTATAAAATTTTCCGTCAAGATAGAACTGCCAAAGGGGGAGGAGTTGCAGTCCACTGCAGAGATGGCCTGCAAAGTAATGTCATACTTTCCAGGTCCATACCCAAACAGTTCGAACTACTAATCTTAAAAATGACTCTCTCCAGAAATAAGACTCTCACTGTTGCCGCCTGCTACCGATCCCCCTCAGCTCCCAGCTGTGCCCTGGACACCATTTGTGAATTGATCGCCCCCCATCTAGCTTCAGAGTTTGTTCTGTTAGGTGACCTAAACTGGGATATGCTTAACACCCCGGCAGTCCTACAATCTAAGCTAGATGCCCTCAATCTCACACAAATCATCAAGGAACCCACCAGATACAACCCTAAATCTGTAAACAAGGGCAACCTCATAGACGTCATCCTGACCAACTGGCTCCAAATACACCTCCGTTGCCGCCACATGCGGTGACTCACCGATCCCCTCAGCTCCGTCTTCAAACAGGATATCAGCGATCACTGCCTCATTGCCTGTATCCGCTATGGAGCCGCAGTCAAACGACCACCCCTCATCACTGTTAAACGCTCCCTAAAACACTTCTGTGAGCAGGCCTTTCTAATCGACCTGGCCCGGGTATCCTGGAAGGACATTGACCTCATCCCGTCAGTTGAGGATGCCTGGTCATTCTTTAAAAGTAACTTCCTCACCATTTAGATAAGCATGCTCCGTTCAAAAAATGCCATCTCGAATCACACTGTACCTTCTCCGCTGTGCAATCTGGTTTCCGAGCCGGTCACGGGTGCACCTCAGCCACGCTCAAGGTACTAAACGATATCATAACGGCCATCGATAAAAGACAGTACTGTGCAGCCGTCTTCATCGACGTTGCCAAGGCTTTCGACTCTGTCAATCACGATATTCTTATCGGCAGACTCAGTAGCCTTGGTTTTTCTGATGACTGCCTTGCCTGGTTCACCAACCAGACAGAGTGCAGTGTGTCAAATCGGAGGGCATGCTGTCCGGTCCTCTGGCAGTCTCTATGGGGGTGCCACAGGGTTCAAATCTCGGGCCGACTCTTTTCTCTGTATGTATCAATGATGTTGCTCTTGCTGATCCACCTCTACGCAGACGACACCATTCTGTATACTTCCGGCCCGTCCTTGGACACTGTTCTATCTAACCTCCAAACAAGCTTCAATGCCATACAACACTCCTTCCGTGGCCTCCAACTGCTCTTAAACGCTAGTAAAACCAAATGCATGCTTTTCAACCGTTCGCTGCCTGCACCCGCACGCCTGACTAGTATCACCACTCTGGATGGTTCCAACCTTGAATATGTGGACATCTATAAGTACCTAGGTGTCTGGCTAGACTGTAAACTCTCCTTCCAGACTCATATCAAACATCTCCAATCAAAAATCAAATCTAGAGTCTGCTTTCTATTCCGCAACAAAGCCTCCTTCACTCACGCCGCCAAACTTACCCTAGTAAAACTGACTATCCTACCGATCCTTGACTTCGGCGACGTCATCTACAAAATAACTTCCAACACTCTACTCAGCAAACTGGATGCAGTTTATCACAGTGCCATCCGTTTTGTCACTAAAGCACCTTATACCACCCACCACTGCGACTTGTATGCTCTAGTCGGCTGGCCCTCGCTACATATTCGTCGCCAGACCCACTGGTTCCAGGTCATCTACAAGTCCATGCTAGGTAAAGCTCCGCCTTATCTCAATTCACTGGTCACGATGGCAACACCCACCCGTAGCACGCGCTCCAGCTGTTGTATCTCACTGATCATCCCTAAAGCCAACACCTCATTTGGCCGCCTTTCGTTCCAGTTCTCTGCTGCCTGTGACTGGAACAAATTGCAAAAATCGCTGAAGTTGGAGACTTTTATCTCCCTCACCAACTTCAAACATCTGCTATCTGAGCAGCTAACCGATCGCTGCAGCTGTACATAGTCTTATCGGTAAATAGCCCACCCAATTTTACCTACCTCATCCCCATACTGTTTTTATTTATTTACTTTTCTGCTCTTTTGCACACCAATATCTCTACCTGTACATGACCATCTGATCATTTATCACTCCAGTGTTAATCTGCAAAATTGTAATTATTTGCCTACCTCCTCATGCCTTTTGCACACAATGTATATAGACTCTTTTTTTTCTACTGTGTTATTGGCTTTTATTGTTTACTCTATGTGTAACTCTGTGTTGTCTGTTCACACTGCTATGCTTTATCTTGGCCAGGTCGCAGTTGCAAATGAGAACTTGTTCTCAACTAGCCTACCTGGTTAAATAAAGGTGAAATAAAAATAAAATACATAAAAAAATTTAAAAGACAGATACTAGTGGACAAGGAGGCATACAAGCAAAGGGTGGAGAGGACCCTCTCCTCAGGAAACACAAGGGTGGCGAGGGATTAAATCCATGGCTAGTGCCCCCCCCATATAGGCAGGGGGAAAACCAGTGCTGACCTTGGGAGATATGAGGGCCAGAACATGGCTAATGAACTGAATGTTTTCTTCTCAAGATTTGAATCAGAGAACTTCGTGTCGAGGTAAAACAAATGGAAGTATCATTACAAATGTTTGAGAGAGTTGTTGTTCAACAGTCTGATGTTCTAAAGTTGTTCAGGGGATGTAACACATACAAAAGCTCAGACAAAACAAGTGGACATGTGTTAAAGCATTGTGCTGAACAAATGGCTGGTGTTTTTACAGACATTTTCCAATCCTCACTCAACTAGCAACACGTTCCAGTATTGTGGAAAAACTCAATAATTATACCAATTCCTAAAGCATCTAATCCCTCTGTGCTGTATGACTATCGCCCTGTCGCTTTGACATCCTTAGTTATGAAAAATTGTGAAAAGTCATATTCTCAGTGTCACCCAGAAGCTCCTCGGCCCATTTCAGTTTGCCTATCAGCCTAGCAGAGGAGTTGATGATGACTATCTATAGACATCTAGAGGGTGTAGTCCCATGGTCTATAGACATTTGACTCCTTAACATGGTCTATAGACATCTAGATGCCTTTTGTGAAAAGTTGTGTCTCCTTAACATGGTCTATAGACATCTAGAGGGTGTAGTCTCCTTAACATGGTCTATAGACATCTAGATATTCTTAACAGTCTATGTCACTTAACATGGTCTATAGACATCTCCTATAGACATCTAGAGGGTGACCCATTTCTATAGACATCTTTGCCTAACATGGTCTATAGACATCTAGCAGAGGAGTGTAGTCTCCTTAACATGGTCTATAGACATCAGAGGGTGTAGTCTCCTTAACATGGTCTATAGACATCTAGAGGGTGTAGTCTCCTTAACATGGTCTATAGACATCTAGAGGGTGTAGTCTCCTTAACATGGTCTATAGACATCTAGAGGGTGTAGTCTCCTTAACATGGTCTATAGACATCTAGAGGGTGTAGTCTCCTTAACATGGTCTATAGACATCTAGAGGGTGTAGTCTCCTTAACATGGTCTATAGACATCTAGAGGGGACCAAATCCAATGTCAGGGTTCTGTTTGTTGACTTTTCTTCTGCCTTCAACACAATTCAGCCTTACATTCTGGCACAGAGACTCATTTGGGACTTCTCCTTAGATGGGGGGCTGGTTTTGTGGCTGTTGGAGCCAACGCTCACAGCGAGTCAAAATAGGTCCCCATGTGTCGGATATACGCAACACCAACACAGGCTCTCCTCAGGGATGTGTTTTGTCCCCACTCCTGTACATCTTGTACACTAATAGTTGTACTAGTTCCCATCCCGACAGACACCTCGTTAAGTTCGCTGATGACACTGTCTTGATCAGCCTGTTGCATGATGACGAGGAACATCATAACCCGGTCCTAGATGACTTTGTAGAGTGGTGTGAGGAATCACACTTGGTCCTCAATACCAACAAGACCAAAGAGATGTGCATAGACTTCAGGAAGCGTACAACACCTACCTCTGCAACATCTATCAGAGGTCAGAATATAGAAATTGTAGAGGAATATACATTTCTGAGTGTCCTTTTGGACAGTAAGCTTCAGTGGAGTAAATGTACAGACCTGATCTACAAAAAGAGCCAACAGAGACTGTACTTTCTAAAACAGTTGGATTCTTTTAATATAGACTGTACTATACTGACTCTGTTTTACAAATCCTTTATTGAGAGTATTTTAACTTTTTGTATTGTTTGTTGGTTTGGCAATGCCACTGTCAGCCAGAGAAACATGCTGAGAAGGATTATTACCACAGCGAGCAAGGTACTTGGAGTCAAACAGACAGGCCTGGATGAGATCTTTAAGGTCAGGGCCCTCCGTAAGGCTCACAAAATCATTTTAGACCCAAGCCACCCCCTGTACCTGGACTTTGAACTACTCCCCTCTGGGCGCAGGTTTAGGGCACCCCTCAGCAGGAAAAACAGAACGAGACAATCCTTTGTGCCAGGTGTGATATCCCTCCTAAATAGGTCAGGCGAATGTTCCCATTGACCCCGTAAGGCCAGCAGGCTAATCTTTTCTTCTTTAAAAAAAAAATGTTTTATTTCTTATTTCTTAATGTTATTATTTTTATTGGTGCGTAACTGTTATGAAAGTTGTATTGTCAATATTTTTTTGTATTTCAATGCCACTTTAAATGTGTACATGACACTGAAACAAAATTTCCCCATGGGGACAATAAAGTCAGTAAGTAAGTTAAGGTGCTACAGAGAGTGGTGTGTACGGCCCAGTACATTACTGGGGCCAAGCTTCCTATATACTAGGTGGTGTCAGAGGAAGGCCTAAAAAATGTGCATGGACTCCAGTCACCCAAGTCATAGACTATTCTCTCTGCTACCATACGGCAAGTAGTACCGGAGTCGCCAAGTCGAGGTCCAAAATGCTCTACCCCCAAGTCATAAGAATACAGAACAATTAATCAAATGGCCACCCAGACTATTTCCATTGACCCCCCCCCCCCCACTTTACCACTACCTACAAATACAATTTACCTTGACTAACCTATACCCCCACACATTGTATATAGCCTCGTTGTTATTTTATTGTGTTTCTTTTAATTTCATTTTTTACTTTAATTTATTTAATAAATATTTTCTTGAACTGCATTGTTGGTTAAGGGCTTGTAAGTGAGCATTTCACAGTAAGGTCTACACTAGTTGTAACTGGCGCAAGTGACAAGTACAAGTTGGTTTAATTTGATTTGAACACACTGAGCCAGGAGGAGTAGAAATACGTGGAAATGGCTATCATACATGTCAACGAGCAATACAAGACGAGGGGAGAACACAGGAATTACATGTCAACGAGCAATACAAGACGAGGGGAGAACACATGAATTACATGTCAACGAGCAATACAAGACGAGGGGAGAACACATGAATTACATGTCAACGAGCAACACAAGACGAGGGGAGAACACATGAATTACATGTCAACGAGCAATACAAGACGAGGGGAGAACACATGAATTACATGTCAACGAGCAATACAAGACGAGGGGAGAACACATGAATTACATGTCAACGAGCAACACAAGACGAGGGGAGAACACATGAATTACATGTCAACGAGCAACACAAGACGAGGGGAGAACACATGAATTACATGTCAACGAGCAATACAAGACGAGGGGAGAACACATGAATTACATGTCAACGAGCAATACAAGACGAGGGGAGAACACATGAATTACATGTGTACAAGATGAGGGGAGAACACATGAATTACATGCGAGCAATACAAGATGAGGGGAGAACACATGAATTACATGTCAACGCAACACAAGCAACACAAGACGAGCAATACAAGACGAGGGGAGAACACATGAATTACATGTCAACGAGCAATACACAAGCAATACAACGAGGGGAGAACACATGAATTACATGCCAACGAGCAATACAAGACGAGGGGAGAACACATGAATTACATGCCAACGAGCAACACAAGACGAGGGGAGAACACATGAATTACATGCCAACGAGCAATACAAGACGAGGGGAGAACACATGAATTACATGTCAACTCTTGTAGAACCCGTGGTAAGGATCCTGTTTTCCTAGTATGGTCATCATTGTAATTGTAATAATTAAAGCTACAGTCTGGGATTTGGAAAGATGTTCAATGGTAATTTGAGAGAGTTTACATCTGCCTCACCCCATCCCTCATTTGTATTCCAAAACAAGTGGCAGGGACATCGTTTTGTTGTTTTTCAAATCCCAGAGTGGAGCTTTATTACATGATTTTACACCATTCTCCCCCCATCGGGTGATAAATACAAACAATTTTGGAACATTTTTATATACATAAAGCATGTATTTAAAGGAATATAGCACAAGTTTAACTAAAATGTATTTCTTTTAAAACCACCTTTCTTCTATTTTAAAAAACTTCAGCGTTTTTTTTGTTGCAAAATTATTTCAACACAATCCTGAACAATGGGTAATCTGAATACTTAACTGATTTCCAGTTCTACATTTATACCTTGCTTCCCCCTGTCCGGCCAGTCTGCAGCTGATCAGGGTGCCAGGTACCAGCTCACAGCTGCAAAACTGCAGCCAGACGTCATAAGCTCTTCCTGAAATGAGGACATACAATTTCTTAGATTGCATGTTTTAGTTAAACATTACATTCGATGTTGGTGAAATGCATGCCTCTTAAGAACTTTCGAAATGACTCCATATTTTCATCATAACAACAGAGTGAACAGGGTTATGGTAAACTAGATCAAATTAAATCTAAATCAAAGTTGTAAATTGTGCCGGAATACTGTGTAGTGTGCACAATACAATGAAGACAGTTAGTTTAGTAAAGTACAGTAGTTGCCATAGCAGCAAAGAGTCAGTTCAGTTTTCATCAACAGTCTTAAGGCTTGGAGGGAGAAACTGTCCCTGAGCATGGTGCTGCAACACTTGATGCTCTGATACAGTTTGCTAGATGGTAAAGGAGCCAGATGTCTTAGTTTCCAATTTTGAAATAAGGCCTACCTCTTACGTCAACAACAGTCAAAAGTCGGTTGTACTGGCTCCACTCCCATCGTAGGCCCACCGGGACTCATGGGATGAAATGCCCTGACTAAGACAGACAGACAGACACAAAGTTGTTGTAGAACAGACTACAGTACAGTAGCTGCAGGTTTGAAACTACACTCAGTGTACAAGATGTTAGAAAACTCCCAAACAACTCTGTGCTTGTCACATTTACCTCACCGCTTCAGGGAACTGTAACTTTTATACAAACTGAACTGTATTTACATGATCAACATTTTTGACTGGACAAAAATAACAAGTTAATTAGGGATAGCCCCCTTTTTTCAATTTTTGACTAAAATGACATACCCAAATCTAACTGCCGGTAGCTCAGGCCCTGAAGCAAGGATATGCATTTTCTTGGTACCATTTGAAAGGAAACACTTTGAAGTTTGTGGAAATGTAAATTGAATGTAGGAGAATATAACACAATAGATCTGGTAGAAGAAAATACAAAGAAGAAAGCAACCGTTTTTAAAAAATCTACCACCAACTTTGAAATGCAAGGTCCCAGATCTAGCCTTCACTCTGGTTATAATTCTGATAGTGTCCACGAGATGGCAGCGTATGTGCAAAGTTTCAGACGGATCACTTGAAGTAGGAGCAAACTACATTAAATTTAGTGTGAAGTCACCCAGGTACATTTGGGCAAATTGTGATGGAGACATTACATTCACATTACATTTTTTCTGCAAGAATATTATCAAATCTGTATACTTGGACTTTGATTTAGCTTTTCCAGTATTAGTATTATATATTATAAGTTCAATATTTGCAAAACATCCAGTTTTAATAACTTCATGACTGAATATTCTTATATTTTTTGTCCAAAGGGAAAGGCTTGATGTCGCACAAGGTTAGCGGCAACATTTTGCAACATATACTGGGTGTCCGCATACTCCCGTAAAGCACAGCTCATTGGCTATCTAGCTAGCTTTGTTTTACCCTGATTGGTGCTTATTTGACAAAGTTACAGTCAATCAAGTGAAAACCGCATTCGTCATCGGTGTGCCATGATGGCGTCGCTCTCTGACCTAATTTGGTGTCCTATAGGATATACTACACTCCTAATGATATAGTGAAGTCTGGTTACGTTCTAGGATCTCTGATATGGTGTCTTATATGATATACTACACCCCCAATGATATAGTGAAGTCTGGTTACGTTCTGGGATCTCTGATATGGTGTCTTATAGGATATACTACACCCCTAATGATATAGTGAAGTTTGGTTACGTTCTAGGATCTCTGATATGGTGTCTTATAGGATATACTACACCCCTAATGATATAGTGAAGTTTGGTTACGTTCTAGGATCTCTGATATGGTGTCTTATAGGATATACTACACCCCTAATGATATAGTGAAGTCTGGTTACGTTCTAGGATCTCTGATATGGTGTCTTATATGATATACTACACCCCCAATGATATAGTGAAGTCTGGTTACGTTCTAGGATCTCTGATATGGTGTCTTATAGGATATACAACACCCCTAATGATATAGTGAAGTCTGGTTACGTTCTAGGATCTCTGAGGAATACATACAAACGTGATTTGACTGGTTGAATCAATGTTTAGGGTAAGATTTTCACAGATTCCTTTCTTTGCAAATTGAACGAGTCAAAATACAAAATCGATTGTGCATGTTATATGGACCTTTTGAGGATATGAAAAATAGTTTTATCTAACAAAATTACATCTCTGGCACACTTTGGATGATAAATCAGCAAGATTTCAGAATGTAAGTACACATTTCACCTTCAGAGGTGAATTTATCAAACCTATCGCGGTGAAAAAAGTGTTTTGTTGTTAGGAGCTCTCCTCAAACAATAGCATTGCATTTTTTCACAGTAATAACTACTGTAAATTAGACAGTGCAGTTATGTTAAAAATAATTTAAGCTTTCAGACGATTTAAGACACCTATACGTACCAACATTTGTTGTTTCTCTAAAATCTGCGATTTTGACACATGGCGCTGCATAATTTACAACTGTCCCGTTAACGGGACGCCTAACCCTAAGATTATTTTAACCAGTTTGTTGACGTAACATAAAATACATTTCCTTCCATATCTACAACTGGTGGACAATGTTGGGAGTGCGGTGTATTATCACAGCACAGGTGACACATAAATATGTATCTGAGCCACAATCCCCACAGCGCCATAGCTCAGCCTATTCCAAAACTCAACACACACTGCAGATGGCGTTGGGTGCAGGACATTCCAGCTCCACTGCAGGCATGTGAAGCATGTGAAGCATGTGAAGTAGCTCCCTCAACCCCGCATCCGCTGACATCCTGTTTTCTTATGTTGATGGAGGAGGTGCATCACTGCAGCTGGGCACAACTTCTGCTGCAGAGGGAACCGGCTTTGTTCTCCCAGTACTCCCTAAAGAGTAGTGACAATTGTTACTGAGGGGACTATCCTGGTTTTAAACTAAGTTGAACAGAACTGAACAGAGCAACTTTCTCACCGATCCAAGTTGATTGCAGGGGTGTACGCGATATCACGCCTCAAGTCAGGTCTATTTAAACCAGCCTGGCTCTTTTTCATCATGCCTCTAGTCCAATCAAATCAAATCACATTGTATTGGTCACATACATATGGTTAGCAGATGTTATTGCGAGTGTAGTGAAATGCTTGTGCTTCTAGTTCCGACAGTGCAGTAATTTATAACAAGTAATATCTAACAATTCCACAACAAATACCTAATACACATAAATCTAAGTAAATTAATGGAATAAGAGTATATAATTATAAATATATGGACGAGCAGTGATAGAGTGGCATAGGCTAAGATACAATAGATAGTGTAGAATACAGTATGTACATATGAGATGAGTAATGCAAGATATGTAAACATCATTATTAAAGTGGCATTATTAAAGTGACTAGTGTTCCATTTATTAAAGTGGTCAATTACTTCAAGTCTGTATGTAGGCGGCAAGAGGCAGCAGCCTCTGTGTTAGTGATCGCTGTTTAGCAGTCTGATGGCCTTCAGATAGAAGCTGTTTTTCAGTCCCTCGGTCCCCTTCTAAAAGATGCCAAGAAAAACAAGACAATGACAACTAAGTTTAATATGTTCTAAATGAAGAGACTCTCTCTGTCTCTAACTCTGAATGATCGGCTATGAAACTCCAACTGACATTTACTCCTGAGGTGCTGACCTGTTGCACCCTCTACAACCACTGTGATTATTATTACTTGACCCTGCTGATCATCTATGTACATTTGAACATCTTGGCCATGTACTGTTTTAATCTCCACCTGGCAAAGCCAGAAGAGGACTGGCCACCCCTCAGAGCATGGTTCCTCTCTAGGTTTCTTCCCAGGTTCCTGCCTTTCTAGGGAGTTTTGTCCTAGAAACTGTGCTTCTACATCTGCGTGGCTTGCTGTTTGGAGATTTAGGCTGGGTTTCTGTACGGCACTTTGTGACATCAGCTGATGTACGAAGGTTTTATAAGTACTTTTGATTGATTGATATAATATTAATTACATTTACATCTTATACAATTGACACATAATTATCTATCAATGCATGACTAGTAGAGTTACTTTGCTTTAAACTCAATTATTTTCTCATAGTGAATCTAAAGACAGTTATGGGTAGGAAGTTGTACTTCGCATGGACATTAAGTAGTCTGAAATGGCTCCACAGACAGGTGATGGCACATCTTTGGGCTTCAACAAGCACAGGACAGGAATATATTGGGTATCGTGGCTAATGGATGATTATTGTTGGAATTGTTATAATGTACCATCAAATACGTACCAAGTCCAGTGGTTCTCAACCTTTTTTGGCCATTGTAGGCCCAATCTCAGCTTCTCTGCCCAGTGCACACAAAGTACCCCTCACATGCATTTTAAATGTAAGCCTATCATATGAAATGAGACTAAGTATGTCACACCCTTATCTGTTTCACCTGTCTTTGTGATTGTCTCCACCACCCTCCAGGTGTCGCCCATCCTCCCCATTATCCCCTATGTATTTATATCTGTGTTCTCTGTTTGTCTGTTGCCAGTTCGTCTTGTTTGTCAAGTCAACCAGTGGTTTTGCCTCAGCTCCTGCTTTTCCCAGTCTCTTTTTCTCGCCCTTCTGGTTTTGACCCTTGCCTGACCACTCTGCCTGCCCCTGAGCCTGCCTGCCGACCTGTACCTTTGCTGCATTGCTTCCTGGGGTTAGCAACCTTTTATTACCACTTTATCTGGGGTTACAGCACCCTGGCCTCACTCTGTCTGCACTCATCTCTACCAAGGTTTGGTTCACGTGGTCCTCTGCCACTGACCGGGTATTCCGGGACCTTCAACACCACTTCACCACTGCTCCTATCCTCGTTCATCCTGACCTTTCCCGTCAGTTCGTGGCGGAGGCCAATGCTTCGGATGTCGGAGTGGGTGCTGTCCTGTTGCAACGTTCTCCCCTGGACCTTAAGCTGCATCCCTGCGGCTTCTTCTCCCACCGCCTCAGTGTCGTGGAAAGGAACTATGATGTGGGGAATCGGGAGCTTCTCGCGGTGAAGATGTCATTGGAGGAATGGAGGCACTGGCTAGAAGGGGCGGAATATCCATTCATTGTGTGGACCGACCCCAAAAACCTGGAGTATCTCCGCACCGCCAAGTGCCTCAACTCCAGGCAGGCGAGATGGACCCTGCTGTTAACCTGGTTAAACTTTTCCCTCTTCTACTGGCAGGGTACAAGAACGTCAAACTGGATGCCCTGTCTCACCGCTATAACCCCACGGTTACCACCTCGGAGCCTGAGACCATCCTTCCCACCTCATGCCTTGTGACGGCACTCAGCTGGGATATAGGGAAACAGGGGGGCCCGGATAACCAGATATTTGTGCCTGATGATGTCTGCTCCGCGGTCCTGGAGTGGGCCCATTCCTCCAGGCTTGCCTGTCACCTGGGCTCTCGTCAGACCCTGGCCTTCGTGCGACAACACTTTTGGTGGCCTACTATGGTTCCGGATGTTGCCGCGTTTCATGCCGCCTGCACGGTCTGCTCACAGAACAAGACTCCTCGACAAGCTCCGGCTGGTCTTCTCCAACCACTGCCTGTCCCTCACTGTCCCCTGGTCCCATATATCCCTGGATTTTGTCATGGGTCTCCCTCCGTCTGAGGGCAACACTGCCACCCTGACTGTGATCGAACGGTTTTCCAAAGCCGCCCACTTCATTCCTCTCCCCAAGCTACCGTCTGCCAAGAAGACCGCCTAGCTCATGGTGCAGCACATCTTCCGGATCCATGGACTCCCAGTGGACGTGGTCTCCAACCGTCGTCCGCAGTTCTTGTTCTGGAAGGCGTTCTGCACGCTCATTGGGTCATCGGCCAGCCTGTCCTTCGGATTCCACCCTCAGTCCAGCGGCCAGTCGGAGCAACAGAGATGACTATTCGCTGCCTAGTCTCTGCCAATCCTACCACCTGGAGACAGCAACTGGTATGGGTTGAGTACACCTGCAACACCCTTCCTTGCTCTACCATGGGTCTCTCACCCTGTGCTCCTTGGCTTGTCAGCCTCCGCTCTTCCCCGGGCAAGAGTAGGTCAGCAATCCCTCTGCCCTGATGTTCATCCGCTGCTGTCGCCGCACCTGGAAGAGAGCTTGGGCCGCTCTGTTGGAAACTACTTCCAGGTATAGGTGACAAGTGGATCGCCACGGGACCCCTGCTACATGATATCGGTTCGGGCAGAGGTTATGGCTCTCCACTCGGGACCTGACCATCCGGTTGGAGTCCCGTAAACCCCCCCCCCCCCATTTCATCAGCCCGTTCCCCATCTCTAGGGTCATTTGCACCACTGCAGTTCGTCTTTTGTTACCCCGTACCCTCCGTATTCACCCTACTTTCCATGTGTCTAGGATTAAGCCCGTATCTCACAGCCCTTTGTCTTCTGTTTGCAGGCCCACCTCTCCTCCCCTTGTCATCGATGGCCATACACAGCGTACACGGTGAGACACCTCTTGAGTGTTCGACCACGGGGCAGGGGTTTCCAGTACCTGGTTGACTGGGAGGGTTATAGCCCGGAGGAGCCATAATGGTGTAAGCATTGGCTAGAGAGATTAAATACATGCTAGAAAGTGTACTAGTGCACACTTCTGGAAAGATATGGAGAGTTTAGACAGACAGGAGATTCAGACAAAGAAATTAGATGCAGCCTAGCACCAAAAACAGGAAATGACACATGCCATGGTTCCCGGGAAATTTAAACCGAAAAGACTGCTAATGCAAAATTACCAATCCTTTTAAATTGATTATATGTTCAGATCGAATTGCACTCAAGAAATGTTCTCCTGTACTTTGTGTCACACTAGCAAACTATCCCGGGGTAAAAACATGTCTAATCCATTACATTAGCTTTGTAAATCACAGTTGAACAAAATAATGCGATTACTTACCTTTAACGAAGGAAAGGACTTCAGAAGATCTTCTAGTTTTAGTTAGCGCGTCCCAAAAAATTGTCATTACCTCCACCAACATATACGAGGTGTAATAACAGCTGTGGTTGATGCTTTTTGCATACTCAGAAATTACGATATTAAATGTTGTTTTTTATATCGTGTGATTTTTAATGATAGTGTTGGGTGCGGCAGGAAAGGTTGCAAGTTTGAATCCCCGAGCTGACAAGATACAAATCTGTTGTTCTGCTCCTGAACAGGCAGTTAACCCACTGTTCCTTGGCTGTCATTGAAAATAAGAATTTGTTCTTAACTGACTTGCCTAGTAAAATTAAGGTAAAATAAATAAAAATCATATCAACTGATTAGCTCTTTATGGGGTGGATTAAGATGGCTCTTTTGGCAGGTTAGGAAATGCAGCTCACACTCACTGTACCCCCCCCTTCCCACACACACAAGCCCCAGGCCTAGAGACTCATTAATTAGAGCTGAGGCCCAGTCAAGTCATCCTCTTCAATCTCTCCCCTCATCTCTCGTCTCCTACTCTCCACCTAACAGAACAAAGGGAACTGGTACACTGTGCCCTCACAGACAAAACTAAAGCACTTGCCTAAGAGGCTTATTTGGTACAGTCACATAAGCATGAAAATATAACTCCAATGTTACATTGTTATTTCAGATTTTTCTATTGTTATTTCAGTAACTTTTACGCTCTGTTGTGGGTTTGTCCTTGAAGCTACTTGAGAAATTGTCGCTGTCTGTTGTTGGCAATGACTGTATATTTGAATGGACAAAGCCATCAATCAGATGACACTGTTCATTCCTATGTGTAGACTCAATATCATATAGAAGCAAAATGAAGTTGGTTAAGATGACGTCTCATGACGAATAGAAGTCGACCGATTATGATTTTTCAATGCCGATACCGATTACTGGAGGACCCAAAAATTAATCGGCCGATTTGTAAAATTTATTTGTAATAATGACAATTACAACAATACTGAATGAACTCTTATTTTAACTTAATATAATACATTAAAAAATAAATTTAGCCTCCAATAAATAATGAAACATGTTCAATTTGGTTTAAATAATGCAAAAACAAAGTGTTGGAGAAGAAAGTAAAAGTGCAATATGTGCCATGTGAAAAACGTTTCAGTTCCTTGCTCAGAACATGAGAACATATGAAAGCTGGTGGCCCTTTTAACATGAGACTTCAATATTCCAAGGTAAGATGTTTTAGGTTGTAGTTAATATAGTATTTATAGGACTATTTCTCTCTATACCATTCGTATTTCATATACCTTTGACTATTGGATGTTCTTACAGGCACTTTAGTATTGCCAGTGTAACAGTATAGCTTCCATCCCTCTCCTCGCCCCTACCTGGGCTCGAACCAGGAACACATCGACAACAGCCACCCTCGAAGCATCGTTACCCATCGCTCCACAAAATCCGCGGCCCTTGCAGAGCAAGGGGAACAACTACTCCACGTCTCAGAGCGAGTGACGTTTGAAACGCTATTAGCGCGCACCCCGCTAACTAGCTAGACATTTCACATCGGTTACACCAGCCTAATCTCAGGAGTTGATAGGCTTGAAGTCATAAGCAGATCAAAGTTTGAAGCATAGCGAAGAGCTGCTGACAAACGTACGAAAGTGCTGTTTGAATGAATGCTTATGAGCCTGCTGCTGCCTACCACCACTCAGTCAGACTGCTCTATCAAATATCAAATCATAGACTTAATTATAACATAATAACACACGGAAATACGAGCCTTTGGCCATTAATATAGTCGAATCCGGAAACTATCATTTCGAAAACAAAACATTTATTATTTCAGTGAAATACGGAACCGTTCCGTATTTTATCTAATGGGTGGCATCCCTAAGTCTAAATATTGCTGTTACATTGTACAACCTTCAATGTTATGTCATAATTACATAAAATTTTGGCAAATTAGTTCACAACGAGCCAGGTGGCCCAAGTTTAAAAATATATAGTTCTGTGTATTGATTTTAAGAAAGGCATTGATGTTTATAGTTAGGTACTGTCGTGCAACGATTGTACTTTTTCTCAAATGTTCTTTTGTAAAATCATCCCCCGTTTGGCAAAGTTGGCTGTCTTTGTTAGGAAGAAATAGTCTTCACAGAGTTCGCAATGAGCCAGGTTAGCAGGCAATATTAATAACTAAATATGCAGGTTTAAAAAAATACACACTTGTATTGATTTTAAGAAAGGCATTGATGTTTATGGTTAGGTACATGTTGGAAGAAATAGTTTTCACACCGTTCGAAATGAGCCCGGGGGCCAAAACTGCTGCATATACTCTGACTGTAACGTTCGTCGTCTTCCTCTGATGAGGAGTAAGAGAGGTCGGACCATTTTGTAGCGTGGTAAGTGTCCATTTTAATAAGACAAACTGAACACTCCAAAAATACAAAATAACAAAGTGAAACAAACGAAACGGTCCCGTGTGGTAACAAACACTAACACGGAAAATAATCACCCACGAAAACACAATAGAAAACAGGCTAACTAAATATGGTTCTCAATCAGGGACAACGATTGACAGCTGCCTCTGATTGACAACCATTCCAGGCCAAACACAGAAATAGCAAATCGTAGAAAAAGTAACATAGACAACCCACCCAACATACGCCCTGACCATACTAAAACAAAGACAGAACAAAAGAACTAAGGTCAGAACGTGACAGTACTCCCCCAAAGGTGCGGACTCCGGCCGCAAAACCTGAACCTATAGGGGAGGGTCTGGGTGGGTGTCTGTCCACGGTGGCGACTCTGGCGCGGGACGTGGACCCCACTCCATCATAGTCTTTGTCCGCCTCCTCAACCACCTCTGTGGCCTCTTTCTAGCGGGAACCCTCGCTGCCGACCTCGGACTGGGAACCCTAGAAATGGGTCCCAAATGGACAGGAGATTCCGGCAGCACCGGAAGAACGGGAGATTCTGACTGACGGACGACTCTGGCAGCTCAGGACAGACGGGCGACTCTGGCAGCTCAGGACAGACGGGAGACTCTGGCAGCTCAGGACAGACGGGAGACTCTGGCAGCTCAGGACAGACGGGAGACTCTGGCAGCTCAGGACAGACGGGAGACTCTGGCAGCGCTGGGCAGGAGGAAGACTCTGACAGATCCGGACAGGAGGGAGACTCTGGCAGCGCTGGACAGGCGGGAGCACCTGTAGGAAGGAGACAGAGAGACAGCCTGGTGCGGGGGGCTGCCACTGGAAGGCTGGTGCGTGGAGGTGGCACTGGAAAGATCGGTCCGTGAAGGCGCACTGGAGCTCTCGAGCACCGAGCCTGCCCAACCTTACCTGGTTGAATGCTCCCCGTAGCCATGCCAGTGCGGCAAGGTGGAATAGCCCGCACTGGGCTGTGCTGGCGAACCGGGGACAACATGCATATTAACTAAATATGCAGTTTTAAAAATATATACTTGTGCATTGATTTTAAGAAAGGCATTGATGTTTATGATTAGGTACACGTTTGAGCAACGACAGTCCTTTTTCGCAAAAGCGCACCGCATCGATTATATTCAACGCAGGACATGCTAGATAAACTAGTAATATCATCAACCAGTGATTAACTAGTGATTATGATTTATTGATTGATTTTTATAAGATAAGTCTAATGCTAGCTAGCAACTTACCTTGGCTTCTTACTGCATTCACGTAACAGGCAGGCTCCTCGTGGAGTGCAATGAGAGGCAGGTGGTTAGAGCGTTGGTCGAGTTAACTGTAAGGTTGCAAGATTGAATCACCGAGCTGACAAGGTAAAAATCTGTCGTTCTGCCCCTGAACAAGGCAGTTAACCCATTGAAAATAAGAATGTGTTCTTAATTGACTTGCCTCGTTAAATAAAGGTGAATAAATAAATAATAATAATAATAATTTAAAAAATCGGCCAAATCAGTGTCCAAAAATACCGATTTCCGATTGTTAAGAAAACTTGAAATCGGCACTAATTAATCGGCCATTCCGATTAATCGGTCAACCTCTAATGGAGACCTACGCAGTTTTAGTTACTCCAGAAAGTGACATCGCAGCCTAGCTCAGTGCTGCCCCCTCTCATCCACCTGCCGATCTGTTCACCGTTTTCATAGGCCTGTCTCCCCTTGTATGGTACAGGTAACCCTGCCACACTATCTCCTCTCTCCCGAGCTTTCACTCACCTTCAGCACATACGCATTGTTGGGGCAAGTGACTCTTTGAACTTACAATGCCTATCCCCAAGTCGTTCTATTTGTGTTTTTATGCTATTTATGCCATGACTTCTGCGTGCTTGGTTGACTAGAAACTTGCTTGTTAACTCGACCATTGAACAGACTGTTTGTTCCCCCACTCGGGACTCTAACTCTCTATTGGTTACACTGACTCTTGGCCTCCCAACCTATTCTAACCACCGCTTCGTAGTCATGATACTTGATGAAATTGCTGTAAAATATGATCTTGTTGCCATCTGATGCACATTCAAATGTCATAAAAAATCAACAATGCAGATCTATCCCTGTCCTGATTGTATTACTGCTGGTAATATCGGGAAATGTGCATGTACACCCTGTCCCATCTACTGTTGCTAGCCCCAATCATGACCTGTGCTCTGATATCTGCTTCACTAATTTCTTCTCTCCTAAAAGTCTGGGTTTTCTGCACATTTACACTAGAAGCTTATTACCTAAAATTGAGTTCAACGCTCATTACTGACATGTGATTAATGAGAAAGAGTGTTTTTAACACTGATGTTAACCTTTCTGCTTATAACCTTTTTCTGAAAGACAGATCTTCAATAGGTGGTGCCATTCTTTACCATGGATCTCCTTCAGTGCTCGGTTGTTTCCCCAAGTATGTCCCCAAACAATATGACTTGCTGGTTTTAAGCATTACACTTTCAAATAGCTCTTTGTTGACTGTTGCTGGGTGTAAGGGTTGACGCTGGTAGAGACGAGAAGCAGGTACAGGGAATGAACATTTAATATCAACGGACATGGAAAATGACAGGAAAGCGTCAAAACATTAGCACAAAATGACATTAATGCAGACACAGGGAACAAATGGGGGAGCAGACAGTTATAGATGGGGCAATCAACAAAGGGAAGGAGTCCAGGTGAGTCCAATGAACGCTGCTGCATGTAATGATGGTGACAGGTGTGCATAAGGAAGGGCAGCCTGGCGCCCTCGAGCGCAAGAGAGGGAGAGCGGGAGCTGGGCATGACAGCTGGGTATTGTCGTCCACCATCAGCACCGGCCTGTACCCTAAATGCCCCTTAACACTAAGACTGAATATGTCCTGCTAGATCAGGGGTGAGCATCTCCAGTCCCCAGGGGCCTGATTGGTGTCACACTTTTTCTCCATCCCTAGTAAACACAGCTGATTAATCAAATGTCCTTCTAAACAGAAGATCATCATTAGGTGATTATTGGAGGTGTATTAGCTGGGGCTGGGGCAACACTGTGATACCAATCAGGCCCCTGAGGACTGGAATTGCCCACCCCTGTACAAAATCTGCCGTTCTGCCCCTGAACAGGCAGTTAACCCACTGTTCCTAGGCCGTCATTGAAAATAAGAATTTGTTCTTAACTGACTTGCCTAGTTAAATAAAGGTTTAAAACATTTTTTTTAAACAAAATTAAATACTCCTCTCTAAACTGGTCGTCTCTGTATACTCGCCGCAAGACCCACTCTTTGATGCTTATTTATAAAACCCTCTTAGATCTCACTCCCCCCTATCTGAGATAACTATTGCAGCCCTCATCCTCCACATACAACACCCATTCTGCCAGTCACATTCTGTTAAAGGTCCCCAAAGCACGCACATCCCTGGGTCACTCGTCTTTTCAGTTTGCTGCAGCTAGTGACTGGAACGAGCTGCAACAAACACTCAAAATGGACGGTTTAATCTCCATCACTACATTCAAAGACTCAATCATGGACAATCTTACTGACAGTTGTGGCTGCTTCACGGGATGTTTTCTTGTCTCTAACTTCTTGCCCTTTGTGTTGTTGTCTTTGCCCAATAATGTTTGTACCATGTTTTGTTCTGCTACCATGTTGTGTTGCTTCCATGTTGTTGTCAGGTTGTGTTGCTACCATGCTGTGTGTTGCTGCTTTGGTATGTACTTGTCTTAGGTCTCTCTTTATGTAGTGTTGTGGTGTCTCTCTTGTCGTGATGTGTGTTTTGTCCTATATTTTAGTTTTAATCCCAGACCCTGTCCCCGCTGGAGGCCTTTTGCCTTTGGTAGGCCATCATTGTAAATAAGAGTTTGTTCTTAACTGACTTGCCTAGTTAAATAAAGGTTAAATAAAAGATAAATAGAAATCATTGAGTAATTCAAGTTGAAGGCTGACCGGGGTAATGCAGGCTGCCATTAGCAACAAAACCTTTTCTCTGTGCGTTTCAAGTTTTGTGTTTCAAAGTTTACTTGCACGTGCACAGGATACAACAGGTGTAAAAACAGTGCAGTAACCCTGCCATCCAGGACCTATATGCTAGGTGGTTTCAGAGGAAGGACCTAAAAACTGTCAAAGACTCCAGCCATCCTAGTCATAGACTGTTCTCTCTGCTATCGCACGTCAAGCGGTACAGAGCGTCAAGTCTAGGACCTAAAGGCTCCTTAAAAACACATGGTTTTCAGACAAATTACATGAAAAATATAATATGTAAATACATTTCATGTGATTTGTCCTTTTTCACACAAATTTTTCCCAAGTTATTTTTTTGTAAGGGATAACCTGCACATACATATCCCATGACACTTGTTTAATTAAAGCCATACGTTTAGTGAGTAGTGCCTGTAAGAACTGCATTTAATACCCAAAGGGGGGGACTTCTGTTCTCTTTGCTGAGCTGTCGTGCTCCTGTGAGAAAGCTTCTTTGTGAGCTTATCGACTGGTGGGAAGTTCCAGGTCAGAGAGGCGGCCATATTGATTTAGCTGTTTATAAAGACAGTGGAAAACAGAGCTGCCTCCACTGTGGTGACGGAAGGAGGTCTGGCATCAAGATGTTTGCAACTCTGTCTCTCTCTCTATTTTTCTCTCCTTTTACCTCGCTCTCTTTCTCTCTCTCTCCATCTCTCCTTTGTATGAACCAGACTCAAAATAACTTTAGTTTCGTCTCACTCTCTCTGTCTCGCTCACTCTCACTCTCTCTCTCTCTCTCATTCTCCCACTGTGTCTGTCTCTGTTTCTCACCCGATCTCTTTCTTTCTCTGTCTCTCTCTCTCAATTTCTGTCTCTCTCTGTATATCTCCTTTCTGTGGACCAAATCAAATATTTTGAAAGTGAAGTTTTTTTCTCTGTCTCTCTCTCACTCTGTCTCCCCCCTCTCTTTGTTTCTCTGTCTCTCTCAATCTCCCTCCGTGTCTGTCTCTCTCTATAATCTCTATATTCGTCTCCCTCCCTCCCTCCCTCCCTCCCTCCCTCCCTCCCTCCCTCCCTCCCTCCCTCCCTCCCTCCCTCCCTCCCTCCCTCCCTCCCTCCCTCTCCCCCAGTTCAGTATCCCTGTGTCCATAGGGCCTGATTTCATCTTGGCAGATCTCTCCCTCCTCTGAGTTGTCCCTCCTCCACCCCAGAGTGAGTTTATTTCCCCCCTGAGTGACTGATTTTGATTTCCCTGGGAACCCTCCCTCATACCCTTGCCTGTCCCCCTGGGTATGTCACCCTGCTGTGTTGGACCTCCCTCCCTCCCTCAGATCTCCCTACTATTTGAAATATTTCAAATTCTTTTTAGCCTCCCTCCCTCCGTGGTGCCCAGATGGGTGGGGCTGATTGTTTTGAGACCCTCCCTCCCTCCCTTGCACCAGGAAAGCTCAATCAAGCCCAGATACATCATTTGAAATGATTTCAAATAGTATTTGAACCCAGGCCTGGTGCTGAGTCACAGAGCCCCCTGCATTTCCTCAGTGTTATTTACACCTCTGTCTGTTGGTTCTGTTACATAAAGAGATGCAGGTTTGGACTGTCTTCACATAAACAGTTGAATGTTTTAAAATTGTCAGTAATCCTGCCAGACTTGTGTTTGAGCACCATACTCTAGGCTAAGAAAAACAGATGACGCTATTGTGAGTCTGAGCCTAAATTGAAGGAAATGGCACAAAATCCATAACATGTCTCACTATGTACTTATAGAAACAGCATTTTATTGGCCGCTGTTTATTTGGAGAAATCTGATCTGAAGTTCAACCCAAAGTCAATCTACAGTAGAACCCTTCAATGTCAGAGGTTAAGCAATGTCACTTCGGGACCCAATGATTTTTAATGGTGTGATTTATTTCATCACTGCTGGGTCCATCTCATTGGCTGCTTTTGATTGTAATCGTTGGTCATCAAGGGGATCAGGTGTATTGATTACTGATGTCCTTTAAACATCACTCAGAGAGGGAGTTTGTGAGTGTGTGTGTGTGTGTGTGTGTGTGTGTGTGTGTGTGTGTGTGTGTGTGTGTGTGTGTGTGTGTGTGTGTGTGTGTGTGTGTGTGTGTGTGTGTGTGTGTGTGTGTGTGTGTGGTCCATGTTCACACTAATAGGAGGAAATTTGTCAATCAGGGGAAGGGACGTTAACCCCTTGACCTCCAAGTTGTTGTTGTTTCTCCAAAGTCCCTTCGTCCCGACGCTCCCTACTGCCAATATATTTACACGTCTATGTCTACATTGATATGTCCTTGTAGAGTGTATCAAGTGTTCTGCATTCATGTCTATTCTGTGTTTTCCTGAATGGACAGGCTCTTTGCACGTACGTAGTTGGCAATTTGAGGACATGCTATCTTTATTACAGTACCTTGAATGGAGCTAATCTCATTTCTTTGGCCTAAAAATGTTGTCCATTTACAAAACCATGGTACCCTCTTCATCTTAGTTCTGTTGATGATGATAGACACTGAACAAAAAATATAAATGCATATAAATTGTTGGTCCCTGAAATAAAAGATCCCAGAAAAGTTCCATATGCACAAAAATGTATTTCTCTCAAATGTTGTGCACCAATTTGTTTACATCCCTGTTAGTGAGCATTTCTCCTTTCCCAAGATAATCCATCCACCTGACAAGTGTGGCATATCAAAAAACAGACTAAACAACACGATCATTACACAGGTGCACCTTGTGCCGGGGCCTGAGGACAATAAAAGGCCACTCTAAATTGTGCAGTTTTGTCACACAACACAATGCCACAGATGTCTCAAGTTTAGAGGGAGGTGCTACTGGCATGATGACTGCAGGAATGTCCAGCAGAGCTGTTGCCCAAGGATGTAATGTTAATTCCTCTACCATAATCCGCCTTCAAAGTAATTTTAGAGAATTTGGGTGAGCGGTTTGCTGATGTCAACGTTGTGAACAGAGTGCCGAATGATGGCGGTGGAGTTATGGTATGGGCAGGTATAAGCTACAGACAACGAACACAATTGCATTTTTAATGATGGCAGTTTGAATGCACAAAAATATAATTGAGAGGCCCATTTCTTTAATTAATGAAACTAGGGGGCACTATTTTCATTTTTGGAAAAATAACGTTCCCAAAGTAAATGGGCTATTTTGTTTGAACAAGAGGCTAGAATATGCATATAATTGACAGCTTAGGATAGAAAACACTCTAAAGTTTCCAAAACTGTAAAAGTATTGTCTGTGAGTATAACAGAACTGATTTTGCAGGCAAAAGCCTGAGAAAAATCCAATCAAGAAGGGACTCTTTTTAGAAAGCTCTGCGTTCCTATGCGTCCCTATTGAGCAGTGAATGAGACATCAACCAGATTCCTTTTTCTATGGCTTCCCTAATGTGTCTAGTGTCACAATACATAGTTTCAGGCTTTTATTTTGAAAAATGAGCCTGAACGACAACATTGCGTCAGTTGGCAGCTGGAGGCTCTCAGAGTGTTTTGTGCATAAAAGACAAATGCGGCCATTGTTTCTCTCTTTCCTACTCAGAAGCCACCTGTCCCGGTTGATATATTATCGAATAGATATTTGAAAAACACCTTGAGGTTTGATTATAAAAAATGTTTGCCATGTTTCTGTCGATATTATGGATCTAATTTGGAATATTTTTCGGTGGATTCCTCAACCAAACGTGAAGTACAAACGGAGGTGTTTCGGCTATAAAAATGATCTTTATGGCACAAAATGAACATTTGCTGTCTAACTGAGAGTCTCGTGAGTGAAAACATCCGAAGCTCATCAAAGGTAAATGATTTAATTTGATTGATTTTCTGATTTTTGTGACCAAGCTGCCTGCTGCTAGCTAGGCATAATGCTATGCTAGGCTATCGATAAACTTACACAAATGCTTGTCTTGCTTTGGCTGTAAAGCATAATTTCAAAATCTGATATTACAGGGTGATTAACAAAAGGCTAAGCTGTGTTTCAATATATTTCACTTGTGATTTCATGAATATGAATATTTTCTAGTAATATTTTTTGTCCGTTGCGTTATGCTAATTAGTGTCAGTTGATGACAATTCTCCCGGATCCGGGAGAGGGAGTTCCAAGATTAAAGTATCTGTCACCGTGACCAACATATGCATATCTGTATTCCCAGTCATGTGA
The DNA here is from genome assembly GCF_036934945.1 of Oncorhynchus masou masou. Lineage (NCBI taxonomy): Eukaryota > Metazoa > Chordata > Actinopteri > Salmoniformes > Salmonidae > Oncorhynchus > Oncorhynchus masou. The sequence continues at coordinate 12,159,695 of NC_088236.1, read as the reverse complement.
AATCAATATTGTTGTCATGCCCTGATCTGTTTCACCTGTCCTCGTTATTGTCTCCAACCCCTCCAGGTGTCGCTTATTTTCCCCAGCGTATTTATCCCTGTGTTTCCTGTCTCTCTGTACCAGTGTATTTATCCCTGTGTTTCCTGTCTCTCTGTACCAGTGTATTTATCCCTGTGTTTCCTGTCTCTCTGTACCAGTTCCAAGTACTTTTTGCATTCTCCTTTTTCTAGTCTTCATGGTTTTGACCCTTGCCTGTTTCTGGACTCTGTACCTGCCTGATCATTCTGTCCCTTGACCATGAGCCTGTCTGCCACTCTGTCTCTCTGGACTCTGATCTGTTTTTGACCTTTCTGCCTGTTTCCTGTCATTCTCTTGCCTACTCCTTTTGGATGAATAAACATTGTAAGACTCCAACCATCTGCCTCCTGTGTCTGCATTTGGGTCACAACTTGTGCCTTGATAGATTAATTCATTTCAAGTGACTGATTTAGTCTTATGACCTGTCACTCAGTCAAATCTTTGATATTGTTGCATGTTGCGTTTATATTTTTGTTCTGTGTAGGTTCAACAATCCTTAGGAAAATCCTCACTTTTGCTTTTCATCTCTTGACGTGCGTAACCGCTGCATGGTTTCTATGGCGATGACTGTAGAAAATTCAGTCAGGTTGTCTTGTGAGGAAAGAACCATCTATTTCATCGCTCTACTGTAGCTTGAGGATGGAGAGGAGAGAGAGAGGAGAGAGGGAGGGAGGAGAGAGAGGGGAGAGAGGGAGGAGGTGAGGGATGGAGGGAGGTGCATAAGCTACAGTCATGAGAGGTAATTACATTGACTGGTTGGGTGGTTTTATACCCCAGGAGAACAGATATGCTGCTCTCCTCATCTCCCTGTCCCTAGGTCCCTCTCTCCCTGTCCCTCTATCCCTCTCTCCTCTCTCCCTGTCCCTCTATCCCTCTCTCTCTCTCTCTCTCTCTCCTCTCTCCCAGTCCCTCCTCCTCTCTCCCTGTAAGACTCCCCCATCTGCCTCCTGTGTCTGCATTTCCCTGTCCCTCTCTGTGACCCCTTGATCCCTTAATTCATTTCAACTGTGATCCCTCTTTCTGTCTTATCTCCCTGTCACTCAGTCAAATCTTCCCGGTCCCTCTATCCCTCTCCCTGTTCCCTGTTTATCCCTTTTTCTAACTGACCCTCTATCCATCAATCCTCTCCCTGGAAAATCCTCACTTTTGTCCCTCTCTCCCTTTCTCTCTCCCTGTCAAATTCGTTCAAACTGCTTTATTGGCTGAAAAACATTGTGTCAATATTCTCAACAATGTATACAATATACATTGTAACAAAATTCTAAATGATCAAATATAAAATATAAAAATGTAGTAAATAATAATACAAAATTAAATACAAAAATATCTATAATTACAGTAATAACAATAATAGCAATAACAATTAAGTTACTGCTTACTATGCAGATGTTATTATTCAGTGTCCCTCAGGCTATGGAGGAAAATACATATTTGGCTGCAAGAGGGATTGGCCCATGAGTATTCTTAGTTTTTCCTCTGGGTTCAATTTGAAAAATTTGGAATATGTTTAGTAATTTCTGTGAATAATGAATCTCTTTGTGAGGAATATTTATGTAAAGGAGAAAGTGCATCTCTGTCTCTACAGTCATGAGAGTGACCACATTACACGCTCCTCTTTGGGTACATGTCTTTTTATGTCTGGGTTTTATTGCCAATCGGTGGTCACTCAGCCTGTTTTGGTAAGGATCTGTCTCTCATTCCCGTATCTCTGACAGAGTAGAGATAATCAGCCAATTCATATTCTCTGTTTAGGGTCAGATAGCAATTTAGTCGGCTTTGGGATTTTGTTTCATTTTTCCAATGTTGTAAATATGATTCCTTTGATTGGTTCATGATTTTGCTTATTGGAATTCTTTCTTTTGAAGCAGTGCTGGTGTCAGCTTGGTTGGTGAGGTCCAACACCAGCTGACTGAGAGGGCTCGTTTCTGGGCTCAGCTCTTGGGTTTGAAGTGATTTAAATTGCAGACTTGAATTTGGACTTGAATTCAGATGTAGCCAAAATTTTAATGATCTTTTCTGTATTTTCATTATTCCTGGAAAACGGCCCAATTCTGCCCTACATGCATTAGTTGGTGTATTTCTCTGAACTTGTAGGATTTTCCGACAGAATTCTGCATGTAGGGCTTCGATTGGATGTTTGTCCCCATTTTAAAGTCCCTTGAGTGGCCCTCCAAACCTCACTTCCATAAAGAGCTATTGGTAGGATTACACTGTCAAATATTTTCTCCAAATTCTAATTGGGATGTTGATTTTGAATAATTCATTTTTATTGCATACATTGCTCTCCCTTTTTCTTTGAGTGCATTCACTGCCATATTCTTTCCCGATGCAGATATGGTCAGACCCTGTAATTTTTTCCTGTTCAATTAAGGTGTTGTTCAGGGTGAATTTATATTTGTGTTTCTGACATCCATTTTTTGGAAAATCTGATTTTAGTCCCTTTTGGATATTTACTGCCAGGGCCCAATTATGGCAATATTGCTCCAGAATATTAATTTTCTGTTGAAGACCTTCTTTGGTTGGTGATAGAAGTACCACCTGTCCCTCTCTCCCTCTCTCCTCTCTAATTGTCCCTCTATCCCTCTCTCCTCTCTAACTGTCCCTCTCTCCCTGTCCCTCTCTCCTCTCCACCTATCCCTCTCTCCCTGTCCCTCTGTCTTCTCGACTCTACTACAACACACTACTCTACTCTACTACTATACTCTACCCTACTCTATTCTATTATACTCTACTACCATACACTACTCTAGTCTACTACCATACACTACTCTACTCTACTACTATACTCTACGTTACACTACTCTAGTCTACTCTACACTATACTCTTCTTTACACTACTCTAGTCTACTCTACTACTATACTCTACTATACTATACTCTACCCTACTCTATTCTATTCTACTCTACTACCATACACTAATCTAGTCTACTCTACTATTATACTCTACTTTACTCTACTACTATACAGTCGTGGCCAAAAGTTTTGAGAATGACACAAATATTAATTTTCACAAAGTCTGCTGCCTCAGTTTGTATAATGGCAATTTACATATTCTCCAGAATGTTTTGAAAAGTGATCAGATGAATATCAATTAATTGCAAAGTCCCTCTTTGCCATGTAAATGAACTGAATCCCCCAAAAACATTTCCACTGCATTTCAGCCCTGCCACAAAAGGACCAGACAACATCATGTCAGTGATTATCTTATTAACACAGGTGTGAGTGATGACGAGGACAAGGCTGGAGATCACTCTGTCATGCTGATTGAGTTTGAATAACAGACTGGAAGTTTCAAAGGGAGGGTGGAGTTTGGAATCATTGTTCTTCCTCTGTCAACCATGGTTACCTGCAAGGAAACACGTGCCGTCATCATTGCTTTGCACAAAAGGGCTTCACAGGCAAGGATATTGCACCTAAATCAACCATGTATCGGCTCATCAAGAACTTCAAGGAGAGCAATTCAATTGTTGTGAAGAAGGTTTCATGGCGCCCAAGAAAGTCCAGCAAGCGCCAGGACCGTCTCCTAAAGTTAATTCAGCTGCGGGATCGGGGCACCACCAGTACAGAGCTTGCTCAGGAATGGCAGCAGGGAGGTGTGAGTGCATCTGCACAAACAGTGAGGCAAAGTCTTTTGGAGGATGGCCTGGTGTCAAGAAGGGCAGCAAAGAAGCCACTTCTCTCCGGGAAACACATCAGGGACAGACTGATATTCTGCAAAAGGTACAGGGATTGGACTGCTCAGGACTGGGGTAAAGTCATTTTCTCTGATGAATCCCCCTTTCAGATAGTTTGGGCCATCTGGAAAAAAGCTTGTCCGGAGAAGACAAGGCGGGCGCTACCATCAGTCCTGTGTCATGCCAACAGTAAAGCATCCTGAGACCAGACCTTAATCCACTTCTCAACTCTACTCTACGATACTCTACTACTATACACTACTCTACTACTGTACTCTACTCTATTCTACTTCTCTACTACAGTACACTACTCTACTACTCTATTATACTACTCCACTCTACTACTATACACTATTCTACTATACGCTATACTATACTCTATACTATACTCTATACTATACTCTAGTATACTCTACTATACTCTATTATACTACACATTACTCTACTATATTTTACTACTCTACTCTACTCTAAAACTATACACCCCTCCACTACTCTACTCCACTATATCTTACTACTCTACTCTACTCTACTCTACTCTACTCTACTCTACTCTACTCTACTACTATATACTACTCTACTCTACTACTCTGCCCTACTCTACTCTACTGCGATACTCCACTATACTACTATGCACCACTATACTCAACTCTACTCTACTACCATACTCTGCTATACCACTATACTCTACTCTACTACTATGTACCACTATACTCGACTATACCACTATACTCTACTCTACTCTACTCCACTACTCTACTCCACTACTATACTCTACTCTACTACTATAATCCACTATACTCTACTCTGCTATGCTATACTACTGTACTCTACTCTACTTTACCATACCACCATACTCTACTCTACTACTATACTCTACTGCTATAACTCTACTCCACTCTACTCTACTATATCGCTATACTCTACTCTACTACTATACTCTACGCTACTACTATACTACTATACTTTATTACTCCACCCTGCTCTGCTCTACTACTCTACTCTACTCTACTCTACTCTACTCTACTCTACGGCTATACTCCACTCTACTCTATCGCACTACTATACTATTCTCTACTCTACGATACTACCATACTGTACTCTACTCTACTCTACTACTATACTCCACTCTACTCCATTCTACTCTGCTATACCACTATATTCTGCTCGACTTTACTATACTACCACAGTCTACTCTACAACTACACTCAACTCTACTATACTACTATACTATACTATACTCTACTACTACACTCTACTCTACTCTGCTATATAACAATACTCTACTCTACTCTACTCTACTCTACTCTACTCTACTCTACTCTACTCTACTCTACTCTACTACTATGCATTACTATCCTTCCTGTTTGGCCCTGTCCGGGGGTATCATTGGATGGGGCCACAGTGTCTCCTGACCCCTCCTGTCTCAGCCTCCAGTATTTATGCTGCAGTAGTTTATGTGTCTGGGACTAGGGTCCGTTTGTTATATCTGGAGTACCTCTCCTGTCTTATCCGTTGTCCTGTGTGAATTTAAGTATGCTCTCTCTAATTCTCTCTTTCTCTCTTTCTTTCTCTCTCTGAGGACCTGAGCCGTAGGACCATGCCTCAGGACTACCTGTCATGATGACTCCTTGCTGTCCCCAGTCCACCTGGCTGTGCTGCTGCTCCAGTTTCAACTGTTCTGCCTGCAGCTATGGAATCCTGACCTGTTCAACGGACGTGCTACTTGTCCCAGACCTATTATTTGACCATGCTGGTCATTTATGAACATTTGAACATCTTGGCCATGTTCTGTTATAATCTCCACCTGGCACTGCCAGAAGAGGACTGGCCACCACTCATAGCCTGGTTCCTCTCTAGGTTTCTTCCTAGGTTTTGGCCTTTCTAGGGAGTTTTTCCTAGCCAACGTGCTTCAACACCTGCATTGCTTGCTGTTTGGGGTTTTAGGCTGGGCTTCTGTACAGCACTTTGAGATATCAGCTGATGTACGAAGGGCTATATAAATACATTTGATTTGATTTTGATTTACTCTACTCTACTACGGTGCACTACTCTACTCTACTATACTATTATACTCTACTACTCTCTGCTCTACTACACTACTCTACTACTCCACTCTGCGACTTTACACTACTCTACTACTAAACATTACTCTACACTACTACTATACACTACTCTACTCTACTCTACTACTCCACACTACTCTACTACTCTACTACCCTACTCTACTAACATAATCTACTTTACTCTACAACTATACACTACACTACTCTAATCTACTCGATTACTATACACTACACAACCCTACTCTACACTACTACTATACACTACACAACTGTACTCTACTCCACTACTCTACACTACTCTACTACTCTACACTACTCCACTACTCTACACTACTCTACTACCATACACTACACTACTCTACACTACTCTACACTACTCTACTCTACACTACTCTACTCTACTCTACACTACTCTACTCTACACTACTCTACTCTACTCTACTATCCACTACTCTACTTTACTACTATATTCTATTACTCTACTCTTATACTCTACTCTACTACTATACACTACTCTACTCTACTACTCTACTACTATACACTACTATACTCGACTACTATACACCACTCTACTCTACTCTACTACTCTACTACTATACTCTACTCTACTACTATACACTACTCTACTCTACTACTCTACTCTACTCTACTTCTATACACAACTATACTCTACTACTATACACCACTCTACTCTACTCTACTACTCTACTCTACTACTATACACTACTCTACTCTACTACTATACACTAATCTACTCTACTTCTCTACTCTACTACTATACACTAGTCTACTCTACTACTATACTCTACTACTATATACTAGCATACTCTACTACTATACACTGCACTACTCAACTACACTTAATTATACAGTACTTTATCTGCTACTATGCTCTACTATATTATATTCTGCTAGTCTACTCTACTATATTATACTCTGCTAGTCTACTCTACCCTATTATACTCTGCTACTCTACTCTATTCTACTACTATATACTAATCTACTCTACTACTATAATACACTACTCTACTCTACACTACTCTACTCTACTCTACTATCCACTACTCTACTTTACTACTATATTCTATTACTCTACTCTTATACTCTACTCTACTACTATACACTACTCTACTCTACTACTCTACTACTATACACTACTATACTCGACTATTATACACCACTCTACTCTACTCTACTACTCTACTCTACTACTATACTCTACTCTACTACTATACACTACTCTACTCTACTACTCTACTCTACTCTACTTCTATACACAACTATACTCTACTACTATACACCACTCTACTCTACTCTACTACTCTACTCTACTACTATACACTACTCTACTCTACTACTATACACTAATCTACTCTACTTCTCTACTCTACTACTATACACTAGTCTACTCTACTACTATACTCTACTACTATATACTAGCATACTCTACTACTATACACTGCACTACTCAACTACACTTAATTATACAGTACTTTATCTGCTACTCTGCTCTACTATATTATATTCTGCTAGTCTACTCTACTATATTATACTCTGCTAGTCTACTCTACCCTATTATACTCTGCTACTCTACTCTATTCTACTACTATATACTAATCTACTCTACTACTATAATACACTACTCAACTCTACTTAATTATGCACTACTCCATCTGCTACTCTACTCTACTATATTATATTCTGCTAGTCTACTCTACTCTACTATATTATACTCTGCTAGTCTACTCTACTGCTATATACTACTCTACTCTACTACTATACACTACTATAATACACTACTCAACTCTACTTAATTATACACTACTCCATCTGCTACTCTACTCTACTATATTATACTCTGCTAGTCTACTCTACTATATTATACTATGCTTGTCTACTCTACTTTACATATTATACTCTGCTAGTCTAGTCTACTCTACTATATTATACTCTACTCTACTCTACTACTATATACTACTCTACTCTACTACTATACACTACTATAATACACTCTCAACTCCACTTAATTATACACTACTCCATCTGCTACTCTACTCTACTATATTATACTCTGCTAGTCTACTCTACTATATTATACTCTGCTAGTCTACTCTACTCTATTATACTCTGCTACTATACTATACTCTACTATATTATACTCTGCTACTATACTCTACTCGACTCTACTCTATTATACTCTGCTACTATACTCTACTCTACTCTACTCTATTATACTCTGCTACTATACTATCCTAAACTCTACTCTACTCTATTATACTCTGCTACTATACTCTACTCTGCTCTACTCTACTCTACTATATTATACTCTGCTAGTCTACTCTACTATATTGTACTCTGCTGCTATACTCTACTCTACTCTACTCTATTATACTCTGCTACTATACTCTACTCTACTCTACTCTACTATACTCTACTATATACTACTCTACTCCACTCTACTATATTCCGTGTTCTCATTAATATGATTGCGTATGATTTAATGGTTTTCAGGGTGTTTCCAGATGTACTGTATTCATTAGAGATTGCTACTCTACTCTACTCTACTCTACTCTACTCTAGCAGTTATTAAATCAGACCAGAGTTCCATTACGCTTGTGAAGACATACCACTCGAAGATGGTTTAAACTCACACTGACAGGTGTTCACACTAAGCATTCTATTATAGGCCTGTATTTCTAAATTGTGTTAGCATTGGATAACAACAACTGTTCATTAAATCTCCCTGCACCCCATCCCACATCAGTGGTGTAATACAATGGGAGTGAGGCCACACCTGATTACCTCTAGGGGACAAGGTTGTTGATCAGAATGCATACAGCTTTCACACCAGCCACCACCAAAAATGTGCAACAAATAGAAAATGGAATATCTTATCGGGTTTAAGCAGCCAGGTCCGACTGTCTGCCTGGACTTTTGAGTTTGCATTTTAATGACAGAAAGGAGAGTAATACATTAAACCAATCAAAGAGCCTCTGTTGTTTTTTTGACAACAGGCCCCAGTCCCCGTTCTACACTGTAAATAAATAGAACATGTGCAAGTGCACTACGTAGGGAACAGGGTGCCACTTGAGGCCAATGTTAGCCTCTGCAGGTAATTTATGCATCATGGATTGGAGTTGTATTCTGGTGGAGCTACTTTAAAAGTCATTTCTAGAACATCGTTGGAAGGAGAGCTTTTAAGTTTCGAGGGAATTATTCCTGGAGCTTTCAGAAACAACTTGTCAGGTGAAAGAGCCTATAATGAAATGCGTTAACAATTGGCAAAGAAGGAAATCATGTTAAAATAATACAGATTCTGAAACTAACTTTTTTTATTATGAAGTAATATTTCAGCTTTCAGAACCACTGTCCCGATCCATCCAGTATGTGTTGATGCTATTTAGTGTTACTTTCATTGACGATATTTTCTACAAAACAAATTCTAACTTTCAAAGGTATTGCAACCATAGAGATATAACTGCCAGTCCAACAATGCTCCAATTATCTAGAAAATACATTTTGACGATCAGGGGAACAGGCTGAAAAGTGTAAAAAAACCAACTATTGACCAAAGCATGCAGGTAGCTACCTCATTGGAAAATACAAATAATGTGATATGGTAGTCCGTACACTTTTTGATTTGCTTAATTTAGGTCAGATACAAACCAGTACAAACCAATCTGTATTTTTAGATAGCTAGATCTTTCATTTTGTATAATAACTGCAATTATGGACTTTGTTGTCTCGTCTGGTCTCCTCGAGTGAGAAGCAATCTTGCTTTACAATTATATTCTAATATTTTCCCCACTGATTGGTTTAAGTTAAAGGGGAAATCTGAGGCTCATATAACAAACAGCAACCCTGCCACTGTTTTGGTAAACAGCTGAAGGACGGGGCTGGAAATAAGCAACAACTCTCAGATTCATAGACATACCGTGTGTTTGGAAAGTATTCAGACCCCTTGTCACATTTCATTAGGTTACAGCCTTGACCAATGTCACGTTCTGACCATAGTTCTTTTGTGTGTTCCTTGTTTTAGTGTTGGTCGGGACGTGAGCTGTGTGGGCATTCTATGTTGTGTGTCTAGTTTGTCTATTTCTATGTTTGTCCTGATATGGTTCTCAATCAGAGGCAGGTGTTAGTCCTTGTCTATGATTGGGAACCATATTTAGGTAGCCTGTTTTGTATTGGGATTTGTGGGTGGTTGTTTCCTGTTTTTGTGTTTTCTGCACCAGGTATGACTGTTTCGGTTTTGCCACATTTGTTATTTTGTATTTGAAGTGTTCAGTTTGTATTTATTCTTAAAAAAATTAAAAAAAATTAAAGAAGATGAACACTCACCACGCTGCGCTTTGGTCCTCTCCTTCCCAGGAAGAAAGCCGTTACAACCAAAATGTATTAAATTGCTTTTTTCCTCATCAATCCACACACAATACCCCATAATGACATTACAATACCCCATAATGACATCACAATACCCTATAATGACAAAGTCAAAGCAGGTTTTTAGAAAGTTAAAGCGAAAAAGCAAAAAAATAAACCTTTGGCAGCGATTACAGCATCGAGTCTTCTTGGGTATGATGCTACAAGCTTGGCACACCTGTATTTTGGGAGTTTCTCCCATTCTTCTCTCCAGATCTCTCTATTCTCTATTTTCAGGTCTCTCCAGAGATGTTTGAGTGGGTTCATGTCTGGGCATACTGTGTGTAGATCACTGAGGATTTTTGTAACGTAACAAAATGTGGAAAAAGTCAAGGGGTATGAATACTTTCTGAAGGCACTGTAGCTATGTACAGCAAAAGTCTGATCATCCATGATATCAAAAGTATAGTTTTAACCATGTTTTTAGAATATACAGTGTTTGCTTACAAATATATATCGAGGACCAGTCAAGTTTGGACACACCGACTCATTCAAGGATTTTTCTTTATTTTTTACTGTTTTCTACATTGTAGAATAATAGTGAAGACATCAAAACTATGAAATAACACATATGGAATCATGTAAACTCAGTAAAAAAAGAAACGTCCCTTTTTCAGGACCCTGTCTTTCAAAGACAATTCGTAAAAATCCAAATAACTTCACAGATCTTCATTGTAAAGGGTTTAAACACTGTTTCCTATGCTTGTTCAGTGTACCATTAACAATGAATGAACATGCACCTGTGGAACGGTCGTTAAGACACTAACAGCTTACAGACGGTAGTCAATTAAGGTCACAGTTATGAAAACTTAGGACACTTGAGGCCTTTCTACTGACTCTGAAAAACACCAAAAGAAAGACGCCCAGGGTCCCTGCTTATCTGCATGAACGTGCCTTAGGCATGCTGCAAGGAGGCATGAGGACTGCAGATGTGGCCAGTGCAATAAATGGCAATGTCCGTACTGTGAAACGCCTAAGACAGCGCTACAGGGAGATTGGTACATCCGAACATCACACCTGCAGGACAGGTACAGGATGGCAACAACAACTGCCCAGGTTACACCAGGAACTCAAAATCCTTCCATCAGTTCTCAAACTGTCCGCAATCGGCTGAGAGAGGCTGGACTGAGGGCTTGTAGGCCTGTTGTAAGGCAGGTAACAACGTTGCCTACCCACCATCGCTGGACCAGACAGGACTGGGAAAAAGCACTCTTCACTGACCAGTCGCGGTTTTGTCTCACCAGGGGTGATGGTCGGATTCACGTGTCAAAGGAATGTTTGTTACACCGAGGCCTGTACTCTGGGATCGATTTGGAGGTGGAGAGTCCGTCATGGTCTGCGGCGGTGTTTCACAGCATCATCGGACTGAGCTTGTTGTCATTGCAGGCAATCTCAACGCTGTGCGTTACAGGGAAGACATCCTCCTCCCTCATGCGGTACCCTTCCTGCAGGCTCATCCTGACATGACCCTCCAGCATGACAATGCCACCAGCCATACTGCTCGTTCTGTGCGGAGTTTCCTGCAAGACAGGAATGTCAGTGTTCTGCCATGGCCAACAAAGAGCCCGGATCTCAATCCCATTGAGCACGTCTGGGACCTGTTGGATCGGAGGGTAAGGGCGAGGGCCGTTCCCCCCAGAAAGGTCCTGGAACATGCAGGTGCATTGGTCAAAGAGTGGGGTAACATCTCACTACAAGAACTGGCAAATCTGGTGCAGTCCATGAGGAGGAGATACACTGCAGTACTTAATGCAGCTGGTGGCCACTGACTGTTACTTTCGATTTTGACCCCACCTTTGTGCAGGGACACATTATTCAATTTCTGTTCGTCACATGTCTGTGGAACTTGTTCAGTTTATGTCTCAGTGGTTGAATCTTGTTATGTTCATACAAATATTTACACATGTTAAGTTTGCTGAAAATGAACGCAGTTGACAGTGATAGGAGTTTGGTAATCAAAAAACAATTGTTAAACAATTCAAAATATATTTGAGATTTTAGATTCTTTAAAGTAGCCACCTTTTGTCTTGATGATATTCTTGAATGAGTTCCCACATATTCTGAGCACTTGTTGGCTGCTTTTCCTTCACTCTGCTGTTGAACTCATCACAAGCCAATTGGGTTGAGGTCGGGTTAATTGGGTTGAGGTCGGGTTAATTGGGTTGAGGTTGGGTGATTGTGGAGGCCAGATCATCTGATGCAGCACTCCATCACTCTCCTTCTTGGTCAAATAGTCCTTTCACAGCCTGGAGGTATGTTGGGTCATTGTCCTATTGAAAAACAAATGACAGTTCCACTAAGCACAAACCAGATGGGATGGCGTATCGCTGCAGAATGCTGTGGTAGCCATACTGCTTCAGTGTCACCAGCAAAGCACCCCCAAACCATCACACCTCTTCCGCCATGCGTCATGGTGGGAACTACACATGCAGAGGTAATCAGTTAACCTACTATGCGTCTCACAAAGAATGGTGGTTGGAACCATACACCTAAAATTTGGACTCATCAGACCAATGGACAGATTACCACTGGTCTAATGTCCATTGCTAGTGGTTCTTGGCTCAAGCAGGGCTCATCTTCTTATTGGTATCCATTAGTAGTGGTTTCTTTGTAGCCATTTGACCATGAAAACCTGATTCACCTCGTCTCCTCTGAACAGTTGATGTTGAGATGTGTTTGTTACTTGAACTCTGTGAAGCATTTGTTTGGGCCATAATATCTGAGGCAGGTAACTCTATATGAACATATCCTCTGCAGCAGAGATAACTCTGGGTCTTCCTTTCCTGTGGTGGTCCTCATGAGAGGCAGGTAACTCTAATGAACTTATCCTCTGCAGCAGAGATAACTCTGGGTCTTCCTTTCCTGTGGTGGTCCTCATGAGAGACAGTTTCATCATAGCGCTTGATAGTTTTTGCGATTGCACTTGAAGAAATGTTCAAAGTTATTGAAATGTTCCGTATTGACTGACATTCATGTCGTTAAAGTAATGATGGACTGTAATTTCTCTTTGCTTATTTGCCATAATATGGACTTGGTCTTTTACCAAATGACTTGGTCTTTTACTTGGTCATTTACCAAATAGGGCTACCACCCCTACCTTGTCACAACACAACTGATTGGCTCAAACGCATTAAGAAGGAAAGAAATTCCACAAATTAACTTTTAACAAGGCACACCTGTAAATTGAATACATTCCAGGTGACTACCTCATGAAGCTGGTTGAGAGAACGCCACAGTGCAAAGCTGTCATCAAGGTAAATGGTGGCTACTTTTAAGAATCTCAAATTTAAAATATATTTTGAGTTGTTAACACTTTTTTGGTTACTAATGTAGATTATTCCATGTGTTATTTTATAATTTTGATGTCTTTACTATTTTTCTATAATGTAGAAAATAGTCCAAATAAACCCTTGAATGAGTAGGTGTTTCCAAACTTTTGACTGTATAAATATATACAAATACAAACAATGGAGTAAGAAACTATTTTATTTTTGGTTCTGGTAGGGGGTAAGATAGTTGAACTAAGATCACGAGTCATTTATACTATGATATTGTACATCATTATTTTAAAATTCAAAAGGCACTCAAACATGAGCTATCTTTTTTCAGGTGCAATGTAACAGATGAATAAGATGAGAAGAACGAGTCCATTAATGGATGTACAGGATGCCTTTTAAATCGTTATTTTGGGGGAGATGAAGGTATTCACAGGTTGGAGGAGAGAGAATAGAGAGTATCAGCATGCATTCATCAATGCCATCTTCACAGAAAGTACAGTGGCAAGATAAAAAAGCTTATTTCACATATTGAGTTTTCAATCCATGTTGTAAAACTGTATCTGAAAGACCACCATCACGTTAATTAGATACCTCCCAACTCTCTCTGTATTTATTCCTGACCTGTGATGTCCCACCTGCACATCACGTAGCTTCCTAGCCTGGATGTCAGTCTGTTTCTGCTCTTTTGCCAGCTCCCACTGGAGTTGACAAGAGCAAACAGATCTGGGACCAGGCCACTGTTTAACCATTTTAGGGAAAGATTTGCCATACGTTTTCACCAGGTTCAGAGTTTGAGTCATTCATTTATTTGGAATAAAGTCACCAAAACACAAAAGCTAGAACATGACTATGTCTTCATACACGTGTAAAGGTGCTACATGTAAAGGTGCTACATGTAAAGGTGCTACATGTAAAGGTGCTACATGTAAAGGTGCTACATGTAAAGGTGCTACATGTAAAGGTTCTACATGTAAAGGTGCTACATGTAAAGGTGCTACATGTAAAGGTTCTACATGTAAAGGTGCTACATGTAAAGGTGCTACATGTAAAGGTGCTACATGTAAAGGTTATACATGTAAAGGTGCTACATGTAAAGGTTCTACATGTAAAGGTGCTACATGTAAAGGTGCTACATGTAAAGGTTCTACATGTAAAGGTGCTACATGTAAAGGTGCTACATGTAAAGGTGCTACATGTAAAGGTGCTACATGTAAAGGTGCTACATGTAAAGGTGCTACATGTAAAGGTGCTACATGTAAAGGTGCTACACCCAGAACTTCTCAGAACTTCTCCCCTGTGTGGAACATAGGCGAATTTCAACAGCACGAGGCTACATTTAAACAAATCTCCTCCTCCCCGCATTACATTTCCCCATAACATGGCGTAGACTCTATATTGAGGCTTTTTGTAAAGTCTGCTTCCAATTCTAGATCCCCTGAACGCAGCTCACTTTCCAGCTCACACTCTCAAACACATTTAATTTTTGAAATTTTACTAGGCAAGTCAGTTAATTAAGAAAAAAATTCTTATTTTCAATGACGTGGGTGTACAGGATGTTAAGCCTGTTCAGGGGCAGAACGACAGATTTGTACCTTGTCAGCTCAGGGGTTTGAACTTTCAACCTTTTGGTTACTAGTCGAACGCTCTAACCACTAGGTTACCCTGCCGCCCCAAACAACATACAGTTGAAGTCGGAAGTTTACATACACCTTGACCAAATACATTTAAACTCAGTTTTTCACAATTCCTGACATTTAATCCTAGTAAATATTCCTTTTTTTAGGTCAGGTAGGATTACCACTTTATTTTAATAATGTGAAATGTCAGAATAATAGTAGACTAATGATTTATTTCAGCTTCTTTCATCACATTCTCAGTGGGTCAGAAGTTTACATACACTCAATTAGTATTTGGTAGCATTGCCTTTAAATTGTTTAACTTGGGTCAAACATTTTGGGTAGCCTTCCACAAGCTTCCCACAATAAGTTAGGTGAATTTTGGCCCATTCCTCCTGACAGAGCTGGTGTAACTGAGTCAGGTTTGTAGGCCTCCTTTCTCACACACGCTTTTTCAGTTCTGCCCACAACTTTTCTATAGGATTGAGGTTAGGACTTTGTGATGGCCACTCCAATACCTTGACTTTGTTGTTCTTAAGCCATTTTGCCACAACTTTGGAAGTATGCTTGGGGTCATTATTCGTTTGGAAGACCCATTTGCAACCAAGATTAAACTTCCTGACTGATGTCTTGAGATGTTGCTTCAATACATCCACATAATGCTGCCACCCCCGGTCTTCACCGTTGGGATGGTGTTCTTCAGCTTGCAAGCCTCCCCTTTTCCTCCAAACATAACAATGGTCATTATGGCCAAACAGTTCTATTTTTGTTTCATCAGACAAGAGGACATTTCTCCAAAAAGTACGATCTTTGTCACCATGTGCAGTTATAAATCATAGTTTGGCTTTTTTTATGGCGGTTTTGGAGCAGTGGCTTCTTCCTTGCAGTTTTTCGGTTTACTGTTTTACTGTGGATATATATACTTTTGTACCTGTTTCCTCCAGCACGTTTACAAGGTCCTTTGCTGTTGTTCTGGGACTGATTTGCACTTTTTGCACCAAAATACATTAATCTCTAGGAGACAGAACGCGTCTGCTTCCAGAGCGGTATGACGGCGGCATGGTCCCACGGTGTTTATACTTGCGTACTATTGTTTGTACAGATGAACGTGGTACCATCGGGCATTTGGAAATTGCTCCCAAGGATGAACCAGACTTGTGGAGGTCTGATTTTTTTTTTTAAATGAGGTCTTGGCTGATTTCTTTTGATTTTCCCATGATGTCAAGCAAAGGGGCACTGAGTTTGAAGGTAGGCCTTGAAATACATCCTCAGGTACACCGCAAATAGACTCAAATGATATCAATTAGCCTACCAGAAGCTTCTAAAGCCATGACATAATTTTCTGGATTTTTGTAAACTTCTGACCCAGTGGAAATGTGATATAGTGAAATATAATTAAAATAATCTGTCTGTCAACAATTGTTGAAAAGATTACTTGTGTCATGCCCAAAGTAGATGTCCTAACCGACAGGCCAAAACTATAGTTTGTTAACAAGAAATTTGTGGAGTGGTTGAAAAACGAATTTTAATATCTCCAACCTAAGTGTATATAAACTTTCGACTTCAACTGTTGATCCCCTGAACGCAGCTCACTCTCCAGATCCTAATCACCTGAATTTTGATCACCTGTTCACACACCCGTATGTCATTATCACACACTATTTAGTTCAGTTCTTTTGCACCCCATCATTGTGAGGTATTGTTTGTTTTTCAACATAATTTAATCCTCCCTTGTATGATAGTTTTGGCCTGCCTCACTATCGACACCTTCTGTTAATTCCCTGCCTCGGGTTTCCTGTTATCAACCTATTGCCTGATCTCCCGGATGATGTTACTAACTTTTTCCCCTCCTGTGCTGTTGCCTTGTTGGACCCCCTGTGTATGACCTTCTGCCTGCCCCTGGACCCAGCTACCTGCCTCCTCCAATGAGGTGCCTTTACAAATAAACACCAGCTGCGCTTTGCGCTTGAAACCAGCTCTCTGTCTCCCCTCCTATTCATTAAACTTTTAACTTTTGGGTTTGATCCACCAGCTTCAAACAGCTGTAATAATAATTTATTGGGGATTGAAAATATATGATGGCACAATTAAAGTGAAATAGTTAAAGGTTAAATAAAAAATGTGTTAATAAATACAACGATTTCCTACAGTATCCAGTACTTGTTTTCTCACAAACTGAAAGTTTAGTGAAAATTTGAATTTTAGAAACAAAGAAATGACAGAGTGATTTCTAAATTGGCTTCTTGAAATTGGCTAGTACATTGGCTAGTACAGTGGCTAGTACATTGGCTAGTACATTGGCTAGTACAGTGGCTAGTACAGTGGCTAGTACAGTGGCTAGTACATTGGCTAGTACAGTGGCTAGTACAGTGGCTAGTACATTGGCTAGTACAGTGGCTAGTACATTGGCTAGTACAGTGGCTAGTACAGTGGCTAGTACATTGGCTAGTACAGTGGCTAGTACATTGGCTAGTACATTGGCTACACTAAAACAGCTTTCCCATTTTCCCAGATAGGAAAAATAGGCAAATATCACAGCCAATTACAGCACTGTCTGGTAAGTAATACTGTGAAACACTTATCATTCCACTATTACCGCAGATTCCATATATTATGGACAATTTCTGAAATTACAATGCAACATTTTTACAAACTCCCATGCGTAGCATCTTTAACTATGCTCTTTCTCATAAACTGTAAATTATCATTGTATCTTACCTTGTATGTTTTATTCCCTCTGGGGGAAAAACCTGCTGCACGTCTGGCCCTTTCAGAAAGACTTCAACCCTTAGAACTAAACTGAATGTCAAATGTGAGGGCAAAACCAGTGATTTCATAATATATTCCTGCCCATCATTTAAACATATTCAGCAAGTGTCCAGTTGACATGGTTCTGTGTCAGACCTCGGTTCAAATACTATTTCAAATCATGTCCCATACTTTATCTGAGTTTGATTGAGCTTGTCTGGTGCAATGGACTCAATAGAATTGTCACAAAAGTTCCAACCCCACCCATCTGGCACTCCAGACAGGCTTGAGCAAACGCTCAAAGTATATGCACGATTTCGAGCAGATTTTTAAGCAAACTAGCGTTTTTCGTCATGAATCTTGTTCTGGAGAAAGCTCTACAGAGTGGTCACTAACTGGCAAAGCCACAAAGTCATAAAATATAACCCTAACCTTAACCTTAACCTTAACTACACTGCTAACCATATTTTCTGTTTTCATTCATGTTTACAATATAGCCAGTTTTGACTTTGCAGCTGGCCTATCTATGGGGAAATCACTCAGTTCTGCTTTATGACAATAAACGTCAACTTTGTGTGTTTTAATTGAAGAGTGGTTGTTGCTGCATCCCAAATGGCACCCTATGCCCTACATGGTGCACTACTGCCTACGGGCCCTGGTCAAAAGTAGTGCACTGCATAGGGAATAGGGTAGCATTTGGGACTGATACCCTGACTCTCTATTTATTCAATGCACAGTGATGACAATCCAGGCTGCCCGCTTTTATCATTAAGTGGCTGGTGTTGTTCGACATTAACTTTCATGTTATCAGCTAATGTATAATCTAACTGAGCTTGGCTTTAGTTTGGAGTGCCTCCGTGCATATCTATTAGAACAAGCCTGGCCAGGTGATTGTTATCCCCATTTATGACGGATCAAAAGTCTGCATGTTCTAACCACAAATACAAACACGTAGAGAAGCTTCTGGTAAGGTCAAGTAATAGTGGACGTTTTTGCTGACAGAGATGTATTGCTTGCAGTGTATTCCTTGATCATAAATATTCAGATGTATCATCACTGCCACTTGGGCTTGCGAGTGGCGCAGCGCTCTGAGCTACTGCATCTCAGTGCTTGAGGCGTCACTACAGACACCTTGTGTCACGGCTGTTGGTGGAAGAAGATGAGGACCAAGGTGCAGCGTGGTACGCGTTCATCTTTATTATTAGAACTGAACACTTATTAACCTAAATAACAAAGGGAATGAACAAAAACTGAAACAGTTATGTCTGGTGCAGAAACAGAGACAGAAAACAGAGACATAAAAAAGGAACTAAGGTCAGGATGTGACAGTATCCCCCCCAAAAGGTGCGGACTCTGGCCACAAAACCTAACCCCATAGGAGAGGGTCTGGGTGGGCATCTGTCCGCGGTGGTGGCTCTGGCGCGGGACGTGGACCCCACTCACCGCCACCCTCGGACTGGGGATCCTTGCAGCGGGCCCCGAATAGATGGGAGATTCCGGCAGCGCCGGCGTGAAGGGCGACTCCGGCAGCTCCGGAGTGAAGGGCGACTCCGGCAGCTCCTGACAGGAGGGAGACTCTGGAAGCACTGGACAGGAGGGAGCACCTGGAGGGAGGAGATTGAGAGACAGCCTGGTGCGTGGGGCTGCCACAGGAGGCCTGGTGCGTGGAGGAGGCACTGGATAGACCGGACCATGGAGGCGCACTGGAGGTCTCGAGCACCGAGCCTGCACAACCTGTCCTGGCTGGATACTCCCTGTAGCCCGGCAAGTGCGGCCGGGTGGAACAGACCGCACTGGGCTGTGCTGGCGAACCGGGGACACCATGCGTAGGGCTGGTGCCATATAACCCGGAACGAGGAGACGCACTGGAGACCAGATGCGCTGAGCCGGCTTCATTTCTCCTGGCTTGATGCCCACTCTCGCCCGGCCGACACAACGAGCTGCGATGTAGCGCACCGGGCTATGCCTGCGCACTGGGGACACCGTGCACCTCACGGCATAACACGATGCTTGCCCGTTCCATCTCTCGCCAAGGTATGCATGGGGAGTTGGCTCAGGTCTCCTACCTGACTTAGCCACACTCCCCGTGTACCACCCCTCAAGATATTTTTGGGGCTGCCTCTCGTCCCTGTTGCGCTGCCGTGATAACACCTCATAACGCCGGCGCTCGGCTTTAGCTGCCTCCAGCTCTTCCCCAGCCTGTGTCCAGGGTCCCCTACCGTCCAAAATCTCCTCCCATGTCCAGGAGTCCAGAACCTTCTGCGGTTGTGGTGGGTAGTTCTGTAACGGCTGTTTGTGGAAGAAGATGAGGACCAAGGTGCAGCTTGGTACGTGTTCATCTTTATTATTGGAACTGAACACTGATTAACCAAAATAACAAAGAGAATGAACAAAAACCGAAACAGTTCTGTCTGGTGCAGAAACAGAGAAAGAAAACAGAGACAGAAAAAAGGAACTAAGGTCAGGACGTGACACCCTGATTTGAATCCAGGCTGTATCACAACTGGCAGTGATTGGGAGTCCCATAGGGTGGCGCACAATTGGCCCAGCATCATCTGGGTTTGGCCGGTGTAGGCCGTCTTTGTAAATAAGAATTTGTTCTTAACTGACTTGCCTAGTTAAATAAAGGTTCAATAAAAAACTGTCAAAGTACAGTCAATTTTGAATCCTTACCCCTATCCAACAGTGAATGATTAATAAATATGTCTTCCTAAATTGAGTACTCAGCATTGCATTTGTAGATATTATGACAGATGATGTGAGAGGCAGGGAGAGGGGAAAGGGGATTGGGTTGTGGTGTGGTGTGGTGCATATTGTAGCTAGAAGAGTTGTGCTGTGTAGAATAGCTGGTGAAACACTGTTGTGTTGTTATTCTGTAATCTGGGTTGTGTTGGGCTGTGTAATATTACATTGTTGGACTGTGCTGTTGTGTTGGGTTATGTTGTATACTGTAGGTAGGTACAGGCTTGCTGGGGACAAACTTTGAGCCTTGGGGGTTATTGTGTCAGGCACATGCTCCGGCTGCTTCTCTCAAACCCAGCCTTCTGTTATGCTAATGGAGGCAAACGGCTTGGCCCTTTGTCCAAGACACACAGAGAGAGAGAGAGGGGCCTAGAGGGAGGGAGGGAGACACAGAGAGACTAAAAGGGAAAGAGACTGAGTAACAGGATGAGAGTAACTAAAGGGAGGGAACAGAGTGAGGGAAATAAGACTTAAAATAATAGGAGGGGGGAGAAAAAAAGATTGAGATCGAGAGAGAAAGAGAGAGAGAGAGGGGGGGGAGAGAGAGAGAGAGAGAGGGGGAGAGAGGGGGGAGAGAGGGGAGGAGAGAGAGAGAGAGAGGGAGAGAGGGGGGGGGGGGAGAGAGAGAGAGAGGGGGGGAGAGAGAGGGGGAGAGAGAGGGGGAGAGAGAGAGAGAGAGAGAGGGGGAGAGAGAGGGGAGAGAGAGAGAGAGAGAGAGGGGAGAGAGAGAGGGGGAGAGAGAGGGGAGAGAGAGGGGGAGAGAGGGAGAGAGAGAGGGAGAGAGAGAGAGAGAGAGGGGGAGAGAGAGGGGGAGAGAGAGAGAGAGAGGGAGAGGGAGAGAGAGAGAGAGGGGGAGAGAGAGGGAGAGAGGGAGAGAGGGAGAGAGGGAGAGAGAGAGTGAAAAAGAGATTGAAAAAGAGAGTGAAAAAGAGAGAATGAGAGAACGAGAGAGGAGAGAGATACAGAGGATAGGAGAAAGAAGGTGTCCGACTCCCCCTGACCTACCCCCAGCCTCCCAACGTCACAGTCTGAGAAAGACAAAACAAGCTACCAGTCAGCTGGGCTCCTCACTCGCTTTGAACACACGTCACACACTCTGCACGCTCATCCATACACTCTCAAACCCACTCACACACTCACGCCCACAAACCCAGACATATACAGTCAGCACACACTCGCCTCGGCTCTCAGATCTCATCCACCCGTCGGTGTGTATGAGTCCCTGTGCAACACGCTGAGCATCACTCCCTCACACACTACGTCCGTCATTGGCTCCTTGGCTCTGACCGGAGAGAAGGATTCTCCTGTATGGCCTGTGACTCTCTGCTCTAACTGAAGACTACCACACAACACAGAGCAGAGAGACAGGGAAGAGGAGAGGGAGAGAAACGCTACCCCCCTCAGAGAGAACAAAAAACAGCCTGACGGTGTGGCGGCAGCAGCAGCAGCAGCAGTAGAAGGAGAAGCCTTTGTCTTGTCCAGCTTGGTCCACATGCTCCCCCCGTAGAAAGAAGAGAACAGAAGAGAGGAGCGGAGCAGCTCTGAGCACTGACACATTGACCTACTCTAGCAGGAAGAGAACAACGTTTGCTGTTTGCTGTGTTTCCCTGTGTGGATTCAGATTCAGTACTTGGACAGCTCCGGAGCGCTCCGCTCTCCAACACATTCCTGTAGTATAGTATATGTGAAGTCTCCCTCGTCGAGACCCCATTCCCAGGGGCAGCCCTGGACCCCCAGCCCCCCTTGGCTCGCTCCCTGGCTCCCTGCACCCCTCTCCCCCTGGGGACAGTGGACAGCATGGCCAGCCTGGAGCACCAGTGGGAGAAGCAGCTCTTTGAGAAGTTCTGGAAGGGGACGTTTAAGGCTGTGGCCACACCGAGACCAGGGAGCATCATCGTGGCCAGCATCACCGCACGGAGGAGGGTAATCAGGTCAGTTATCTCTATAATTCAAATTTCAAAAGGCTTTATTGACGTGACAAAAAATTTGACATTTTTATTGCCAATCAACATCGTTGAACAGTTCAACCATACAATACGCGCAATCTCTCAATTCTCTTCATCTCTCTCTATGTCAATAATGCAACTGTGGTTGTGTAAAAATCTGGCTTATTTTGTAGACATGCTGGTAGATAAGAAAGATAACTATGTAGAAAATATTTGGGCTGTAGCTGAATCAAGCAAACAAGCAGGTGGTTAAACCTCTTGTAACTATGAGCAGTCAGTAGACAGTCCAACACCAAGTGAATTAATAAGTAATATATGGGTGTCCTACATACGGCCGGCCCACGTGGGACCAATCCATCATGCCGGTGGTGTAAGTTCAATTGTGTAAATACAATATTGCTTTTATTTATGATTATTTGTAAAAAAAAAAATGGGGGGGGACTCAATATACTTTAAAACAGGGGTGCAAGTAGAATTCATTTCTTCCCGGTATGTGACCTCCTATATGCTGCGCATGCCCCAACATATTTTATGTACCTAATCATAGAATTACGTATATAATCCCTGTTAATTCAATAGGATCTCTGTTGGCCCAGTCGTAAAGATTGGTTATTTCACTTTTAAAATGTTTTACCTTTTATTGTGGTGTAAACACAACCAGTCAGGATGTTTTCATCTGATTGTCAAACAATCACTTCAAAGGTCTTCTTTACTAGGCTAGTGGCCACGTTCATCTAGTCACAACATACATTCAGCCTCCAAACAGCGCAGGATGGAAAGAGACCTGTTACACAAAACATCAAAGAGTCTGATGACATTTGGTGATGGTCATTAGGCCATAATTTACGAGTCCACTTCTGTCTGGACACGTCTTGGCCTTAGGCTATTTCACCCGTTTTCAAGTCCATTCGCTAATTTTTCATGCCTTGTTATATTCTAGAATTTTCTTAATAGTGTTTTCATTATTGTTAAAAGCTCATATGATAGGCTCACTATTTGTTTTCCTGGTGTCCGACCATACCTCCTTACTTTGACCCCTGCTTTAAAATGACTAAAACCACATTGTAACACTGAATAGATGATTTTATTATTGACTGTGTCCAGCTCACTAATAATCACTACATTCATACAGTTTATTGACTGTGTCCAGCTCACTAATAATCACTACATTCATACAGTTTATTGACTGTGTCCAGCTGACTAATAATCACTATATTCATATGGTTTATTGACTGGGTCCAGCTCACTAATAATCACTACATTCATACAGTTTATTGATTGTGTCCAGCTCACTAATAATCACTACATTCATACAGTTTATTGATTGTGTCCAGCTCACTAATAATCACTACATTCATACAGTTTATTGATTGTGTCCAGCTCACTAATAATCACTACATTCATACAGTTTATTGACTGTGTCCAGCTCACTAATAATCACTACATTCATACAGTTTATTGACTGGGTCCAGCTCACTAATAATCACTACATTCATACAGTTTATTGATTGTGTCCAGCTCACTAATAATCACTACATTCATACAGTTTATTGATTGTGTCCAGCTCACTAATAATCACTACATTCATACAGTTTATTGACTGTGTCCAGCTCACTAATAATCACTACATTCATACAGTTTATTGATTGTGTCCAGCTCACTAATAATCACTACATTCATACAGTTTATTGACTGGGTCCAGTTCACTAATAATCACTACATTCATACAGTTTATTGACTGTGTCCAGCTCACTAATAAACACTACATTCATACAGTTTATTGACAGTGTCCAGCTCGCTAATAATCACTACATTCATACAGTTTATTGACTGTGTCCAGCTCACTAATAATCACTACATTCATACAGTTTATTGACAGTGTCCAGCTCACTAATAATCACTTCATTCATACAGTTTATTGACAGTGTCCAGCTCACTAATAATCACTACATTCATACAGTTTATTGACTGTGTCCAGCTCACTAATAATCACTACATTCATACAGTTTATTGACTGTGTCCAGTTCACTAATAATCACTGACATAAAACTAGACAGTCAAGGAGACAATTCAAAAAAGAAATGATGGATACAGGCCTATTTTTTCCACATTTTGTCGTGAGGAAATATAACACATTTTCAGTGCGGAACTCGTTAAAGACCGAATGCGGCCCCTGGGACAAAATTAGTTTGACACCCCTGAGATAAGGTTTCAACATGTCTCCATGTTATATGTAGATAGAGGATTACATAACAGAGAAAAAAACACATGACAGGCAGGCATATCAAGTAAACATGACAGAGGCTTCAGTAGAATTTCCCAATTTCTTTTAAAGGTTACATGCTTGTCTTATCTTCTCTCTCTGAGGCTCTGTCCCCTCCAGTGACATGGTGGACATATGCCTTTGTCTCTCTGTGAAGTGCCACCGTGTGTGTTACGTAGTCATGCTCCTTTTCAGTGTGTGTGTATGTGTGTGTGTGTGTTTGGTTTACTGTCCTTTTGGGGACCGGAAGTGGGGACATTTCGTTAGGTCCACACAAGGAAAGGGGCTATTTTAGGTTAAAGGATTAGGTTTAAGGTTAGGGTAGGGTAGGAATTAGGGTTAGGGTTAGAATTAGGGTTATGGGTTTGGGGTTAAGGTTAGGTTAATGATTTTTTGAAGGGAATCAATTGTTTGTTCCCAACAGAGGGTAAAATAACATGTGTGTTATGTATTCATGCCCACTTTCATTGTACTATTAGCCCTCAGAGCACAGACAGACAGACAGACAGACAGACAGACAGACAGACAGACAGACAGACAGACAGACAGACAGACAGACAGACAGACAAGAAAAACAGATGGGCAGACAGACAGGTAGGCAGGCAGGTGAAATACAGACAGACAGACAGACAGACAGGCAGGCAGGCAGGCAGGAGAAAAACAGACAGACAGACAGACAGACAGACAGACAGACAGGCAGGCAGGCAGGCAGGAGAAAAACAGACAGACAGACAGTTGTATCAGTGTTTATCGTCCTCTCTCTCTCTCATCCACTTATCCTGATCCTCCTGTTCTAGCTGATCCCATCCTCACAATCAGACACGATCCCCCGGCACTGACAACTTTATCCTTGATCCTATCTCCCCATCCTGACCAAAAAAAGTAACACAAAAACCCAGTCTGGGGATTCACACAGTGACGTGCTGCCGTCAGGATGGGCAGCACTTATCAACAGGAGACTCTCCCTGTCACAAATGATACCCTATTCCTTTTCAAACTATTAAGTCGAACATAGGTCGAGGCAAACCAAGCTGTAATGAGCTGGCCTGGTTATCCACTATAGTTCCTGGATCCATGCTGAAAAGGAAATGGCACAATATAGTGAGCAATTTGTTTAAATATCATTATAAACTGGATGGTTCGAGCCCCAAATGCTGATTGGCTGAAAACCGTGGCATATCAGACCGTATACCATGGATATGACAAAACATGCATTTGTACTGCTCTAATTACTTTGGTAACAAGTTTATAATAGCAATAATGCACCTTGGGGGGTTTGTGGTATATGGCCAATATACCACAGCTAAGGTCTGTATCTAGGCACTCCGCAATGCGTCATGCTAAAAACAACACTTAGACGTGCTATAATGACCACATACCACAATCACCCAAGGTGCCTTATTGCTGAAATTGTAATGTCTTTTACATACAGTACTAACACAGAAAAATAACATTATGTCACGATCAACAGTGTAACAGCTCTGAAGTTCACGTAAGATTGCAATTTCTCTAATAACCTTCATTGATGGCAGTGGTGTAAAGTACTTAAGTAAAAATACTTTAAAGTCCTACTTAAGTCGTTTTTTGGGGGTGTGTCTACTTTACTAAAAATATTTTTGACAACTTTGACTTTTATTTAACTACATTCATAAAGAAAACAGTGTACTTTTTTCTCCATGCATTTTCTCTGACACCAAAATCTACAGTGGCTAGTGAAAGTATTCACCCCCTTGGCATTTTCCCCATTTTGTTGCCTTATAACCTGGAATTAAAATGGATTTCTGGGGGTTTGTATCATTTGATTTAAACAACGTGCCTACCACTTTGAAGATGCAAAATATTTTCTATTGTGGAACAAACAAGAAATAATACATAAAAACAGAAAACTTGAGCGTGCATAACTATTCACCCCCACAAAGCAATACTTTGTAGAGCCACCTTTTGCCCTGTATTTAGTGCCATCCATCATTCCTTCAATTCTGACCAGTTTTCCAGTTCCTGTCGATGAAAAACATGCCCACAGCATGATGCTGCCACCACCATGCTTCATTGTGGGGATATGGTTCTAGGGGTGAAGAGAGGTGTTGGGTTTGCGCCAGACATAACGTTTTCCTTGATGGCCAAAAAGCTACATTTTGGTCTTATCTGACCAGAGTACCATCTTCCATATGTTTAGGGAGTTTCCCACATGCCTTTTGGCAAACATCAAATGTGTTTGATTACTTTTACCTTTAAGCAATGGATTTTTTCTTATGGACAGATACTCCAATCTCTGCTGTAGAGCTTTGCAGCTCCTTCAGAGTTATCTTGTTGCCTCTCTGATTAATACCCTCCTTGCCTGATCTGTGAGTTTTGGTGGGCGGCCCTTTCTTGGCAGGTTTGTTGTGGTGCCATATTAATGGATATAATGGTGCTCTGTGGTATGTTCAAAGTTTCAGATATCTTTTTCGAACTCAACCCTGATCTGTACGTCTCCAACTTTGTTCCTGACCTGTTTGGTGAGCTCCTTGATCTTAATGGGGCCGCTTGCTTGGTGGTGCCTCTTGCTTAGTGGTGTTGCAGACTCTGGGGCCTTTCAGAACAGGTGTATATATACTGAGATCATGTGACACTTAAATAAAGTCCACCTGTGTACAATCTAACTAATTATGTGACTTCTGAAGGAAATTGGTTGCACCAGATCTTATTTAGGGGCTTCATATCAAAGGGAGTGAATACATGCACGCACCACTTTTCCATTGTTTTTAATTTTCCATTTTTTTTAAAACAAGTTGTATTTTCCATTTCACTTCACCAATTTGGACTATGTTGTGTATGTCCATTAAATGAAATCCAAATGAAAATCCATTTGAATTTCAGGTTGTAATGCAACAAAATAGGGGAAAAAACCAAGGGAGATGAATACTTTTGCAAGACACTGTACTTGTTACATTTTGAGTGATTAGCAGGACAGGAAAATGGACAAATTCATGCACTTATCAAGAGGACATCCCTGGTCATCCCTACTGCTTCTGATCTGACGGACTCACTAACAACAAATGCTTAATTGTAAATTGTGTCTGAGTGTTGAACTGGGCCCCTATCCATAAATAAAAAAACAAGAAAATTGTGCTGTCTGGTTTGCTTATTATTTTAAATGATTTATACTTTGACTTTTAATACTTAAGTCAATTTTTGTAATTATATTTACTTTGATACTTCAGTATATTTAAAGCCAATAACTTTAAGACTTTTACTCAAGTAGTATTTTACTGGGTAACTTTCACTTTACTTGAGTCATTTTCTATTAAGGTATATTTACTTTTACTCAAGTATGACATTAGGGTAATTTATACACTACTGATTGATGGTTATGTGTGACTCAGTTGGTAGAGCATGGCACCTGCAATATCAGGATGGTGGGTTCGTTTCCTGCTGGGGCCAGCTGTAAGAAAATGTATGCATGCACTGCTCTGTAAGTCATTGGATAAAAGCTTCTGCTAATTAGCATCTATTATAATAATTTGGTTTTGACACCCACTATCATCACAAAAAGTTGTATCACACGGCCGTTGTGCTCCTATTAACATGATTGTTATTTAAACAAGGCAACAATATGTTTACCTGATCCTAGTCCTCTATTCACAAAATGTTGTATTTATTTAAATATTTGTTTTGTGATTCAACATGTGGCTTTTTCAAAGGGTTATTTTCTATGTTGAATATTACAATGTGACTTCATTTTAGCCAGTTTGTTGACTCAACACAAATTCCCTCCAGCCAAAATGAAGGGGGAACAGAGAAACAGTCCTCTTGATTTCTGGATATATGAGAAAATACACCCTCTAAATATACCATCTCTGTCTGTGTTGAACTGAGTAGGCACAAAACAAATAGTGGGAGTACCAGATAGGGGTTCTATAAAGAACCATAATCATAGGGTTCCAAGTGGAACCTCTATGGTGCTATAAAAAACCTTTCCTAAGGTTCTATTGAAAAAGGTTCCACATAGCACCAAAACAGGGTTCTGCTATGCTGCCCTACAAAGGCAAAACGCAGTGACAACCAATTTGGTCAAAAATCTTTGATCTGTGGTATTCAGTCTGACACAAGAATAAGCCAGTTGATCAGAATATATCGTGGAGTATCAGAAATTGCTGTCTGTCTAGACAAAAAGAGTTTGAAGTCAGATTTTGCAGCTAACAAAATTACGTGTTTACTGCATTTCTGCCTTTGTAAGACAGTATGGTTTCCTCACATTTCCTCACTTTTCTTTGGCACTGAACAAATGTCAGGTCTTCTAAGCGCAAACTTGAACGTTGTGAAAATGATGTGCATCTTCTCGTGCGCCTTTACTGTGAACACGGAGGCTGTACCCGCTTTAAGTTACAGATATAACAGTGGCCAAGTAGGCTACTGGGACTATTTGATCATAATGTAGGCCTACCAGAGTGGCCTACCATCAAAAGCAATGGAGAAAATGCATCCCATAACATGGAAATATCTATTCTATCATTCAGCCTATAGTAGCAGCCAATGTATGGTGTCCAATGTAGGTCTACATTCCATTAAACTTTTGGGAAAAAATATGCAGGGCTTGACATTAACCTGTTTATCCACTTGTCGTTCAGGCAAGGAGGTGACTGAAAATGTGTTGTTTGCTGCAAGAAACTACTTTACAAAATAAAGTTAATTATTATACCCATACCATTATTAGAGAAAATCAGACAAATTATGCTATATTCTGCCCATTGTCTACTTATTCAAGCCTGTCTAACAATACAACACTTCCCCTTTAAGATAAGAAAAAAACACTCTTTCCCTGACTGGCTTATCAAAGATGGCTAGAAATGTACACGTTTTGTGCTCTTGTAAGAAGAAACCACTCCTCCATTGCTGACTAGAAATTAGCTGTAACTGGGCTAATAACTCACTAACTAGCAAAGAATGTGATCAAATGTGCAGCCACGTCTACCTACAGCTCTCGCTTTGATCTCAAAACAAGCACATCGACTTGCGACCACCCATGCTGTAAACACAGTCCAGTTCAAAGTGAATGGCACAGATCCATATATAGCAATGGTCTATTTGCATATAGGCATACTGCAGCTCTGATTGGTTATGCCGCACTGGTCTGTGGAGTATGGGCTGAGATGTGCCTGTCAATGCAATAGAATCCTATACACGCGTTCTGCCTATAAGAAAATCTCTTGCATAGTCCGTTTTGCATACTAAGTCTTGCATAGTTTGTTTTGTTTCGGTATGTTGCTTTGAAAGTGTTGAGTATGGGCAATTCCCACAGTAGAGGGAAACATTCATAGTCTTAACTAAAGGGGATAATTATAAAGTTGAGTGAAGTTCAATCTCGAGCTTCTGTGCGGCAGTCCCGGGCAACGTTGGTTACAACCCCTTTTAGGGCTATATAGAACCCTTTTTTATGGTTATTTATAGAACCTTTATGGAGAATGGTTCTATAAAGAAATGTTCTCAATCTGAAAGATTCTTTGCAGATAATTTTGAAGAACCATACAGGTTATTTTTTCTTTCTTCCGGTCAGCCATTTTGTTAAAATTCCATAAGTGTTATTTTGTTAATTGACAAGTTGAATCAGGTTAGCTACCTCTGGAACAGCTGATGGTGCCTGAAATGAGAACAACTGACTGATATAGTCAACCATTCTCAATTGACACAAGGCAATACATGAGTCTTTAACAAGACACCATCATCACTAGCCATAGTCTTCTAGATTATGTAAAAGGATAAAACCACAGATTAGATAAACTGGAATGACACTCTCAATCGCGGTTGCACCAACCAAAAAAATCTGTGTGAACCACGCCCCAAAATATTTAATGAAACACCTCCCTTACGTTTGAATTATCACTAAAAGGGCAAAGAGCCCTTTTGTGAACTGTAAAGAACCATTACCCTTCCCAAAGAACCCTTTTATGAAATGTAAAGAACCATTGAAGGGTTCCAAGGGTTATTTGAGTCAGTATGGTTCCACATAGAACCATTACCCTTCCCAAAGAACCCTTGCGGGAACCCTCATTTTTTAGTGTGCAGTGTAACGGTGTCCTTATAGTGTCTGGGATAGCACCAGCGGATGCTGCATTAGTGGATGCTGGCTCTCTCTGCCTGTCTGTTCAGTTTTAGCCCTTCTTAAAGCTTGTCCTCCAGCTTCAGTGTCTCCTCTCCTCTCCTCTGCTCTGGAGAGGCTAACTGTGGCTAACATTGACGTTGATGCAAGCATCACAGGCAGGGAGATGACAGACATTTACATAGCCTGAAGAATTATTTTTCTGCTCTGTCATTCCCTACTTTGGTCTGAGACTGCCATCATTGAAGTTGTTTATGGTGACGAGGAGTACAAGATGAGTTGTACAAAACAAAGTAATCAGTGATTGGATCGTCTCTAACCAATCAGAGAATCAAAGCCAATTACTTATTTTCAAACCTCCACTTCATCCACGTGTGTTTCTAGCTCTGCACCAACACATAAGTTTCTGAACCAATCAGTAAGCCGCAAAAGTGCTCGCATTCAGTGAAGGGTCAGGGAGGTACTCAGATCCAGACACATTTTTAGGAAGAAACTAACGCCCATGGGTGTGGTGCACCGATCAGCCAGAGCAAGGAGTCTGGGTAGCCAGGCAGACATTTACAACCAACTGAACAAATGTTCCAAATTTTTCCCCAGCCAGAGCACAGGTTGCCAATCAGACAGCTAACACCCTGTTTACATTAACCTATTGTGTTCTCTCTCTCTCTCTCTCTCTCTCTCTCTCTCTCTCTCTCTCTCTCTCTCTCTCTTTTATCTTTTTCCACTTTTTCTCTCTCTCTCCATCCCCCTTTATTTCTCTCTCTCTCTCTCTATCTCTCTTTTATCTTTTTCCACTTTTTCTCTCTCTCTCCATCCCCCATTATTTCTCTCTCTCTCTCTCTCTCTCTCTCTCACACTCAAATCAAATCAAATCTATTTATATAGCCCTTCGTACATCAGCTGATATCTCAAAGTGCTGTACAGAAACAGCCTAAAACCCCAAACAGCAAGCAATGCAGGTGTAGAAGCATGGTGGCTAGGAAAAACTCCCTAGAAAGGCCAAAACCTAGGAAGAAACCTGGAGAGGAACCAGGCTATGTTGGGTGATATAACAAACTGCCAGTCCTCTTCAGGAGGGGTCAGGGACACTGTGCCCCATCCGAGGGGTGGAGATTATGTTCAACCCAACTCACTCTCACTTTCTTCCACATTCTTTTCTACTCTCCTTTTCCACTCTCTCTCTCTCTCTCTCTCTCTCTCACTCTCTCTCTCTCTCTCTCCCCTCTCTCTCTCTCACACTTTCTTTCACTTTCTTTTCTCACTCTCTTTTCCCACTCTCTCTCACTCTCTCTCCCCATCCTCAATGCACATAGACAACACAGGGAGATTGTAAAAGGGTTAGAGGAACATCCTCCCTGGTAGAGTGCTGTATGTAAGGTATATATGTTGGTGATGCTCCTTCGCGTTCTGACGGTAACTGGGGAATGCTTAGCCCAACATAACACACAGCCTCAGGCTTAGTCCCTCTCTTCACTTGCACATTTCCTCTCTCTGTTTATCACTCTCTTTCTCTCCTGCTCCATCCCTCGCTCTTTCTCTTGCTCTCTCCCTCTTCCTTCCTCTCTCCCCTTCTCTCTCTCTCTCTTTCGCTCAGAGAATCACATTATTCACTGTGTATAACCGAGGGGTGATGAACAATCCTAGTGAACTCCTGGGAAGTGACAGTTAGTGTAGAACAGACAGAGCTGGAGAGAGGAGAAGAGGGGGAGACACAGAGAGAGAGATGTTTCATGTTCAATCAGTGTCTTCCCTCCTCCTTCCCCTTTTCCTGTCCTTTTTTTTCTTTTTTCATTCCTCTCGCTGTCTTTTCATTCCTCTCTCTGTCTTTTCATTCCTCTCTCTCTCTTTTCATTCCCCTCTCTTTTCATTCCTCTCTCTGTCTTTTCATTCCTCTCTCTCTTTTCATTCCTCTCTCTTTTCATTCCCCTCTCTTTTCATTCCTTTCTCTGTCTTTTCATTCCTCTCTCTCTTTTCATTCCTCTCTCTTTTCATTCCTCTCTCTTTTCATCCCTCCCTCTTTTCATTCCTCTCTCTCTTTTCATTCCTCTCTCTCTTTTCATTCCTCTCTCTGTCTTTTCATTCCTCTCTCTCTTTTCATTCCTCTCTCTTTTCATTCCTCTCTCTTTTCATCCCTCCCTCTTTTCATTCCTCTCTCTTTTCATTCCTCTCTCTGTCTTTTCATTCCTCTCTCTGTCTTTTCATTCCTCTCTCTTTTCATTCCTCTCTCTTTTCATTCCTCTCTCTGTCTTTTCATTCCTCTCTCTGTCTTTTCATTCCTCTCTCTGTCTTTTCATTCCTCTCTCTTTTCATTCCTCTCTCTGTCTTTTCATTCCTCTCTCTGTCTTTTCATTCCTCTCTCTGTCTTTTCATTCCTCTCTCTCTTTTCATTCCTCTCTCTCTTTTCATTCCTCTCTCTTTTCATTCCCCTCTCTTTTCATTCCTTTCTCTGTCTTTTCATTCCTCTCTCTCTTTTCATTCCTCTCTCTTTTCATCCCTCCCTCTTTTCATTCCTCTCTCTTTTCATTCCTCTCTCTGTCTTTTCATTCCTCTCTCTTTTCATTCCTCTCTCTTTTCATTCCTCACTCTTTTCATTCCTCTCTCTTTTCATTCCTCTCTTTTCATTCCTCTCTCTCTTTTCATTCCTCTCTTTTCATTCCTCTCTCTGTCTTTTCATTCCTCTCTCTTTTCATTCCTCTCTCTTTTCATTGCTCTCTCTTTTCATTCCTCTCTCTCTTTTCATTTCTCTCTCTCTTTTCATTCCTCTCTCTTTTCATTCCTTTCTCTTTTCATTCCTCTCTCTCTCTTTTCATTCCTCTCTCTCTTTTCATTCCTCTCTCTTTTCATTCCTCTCTCTTTTCATTCCTCTCTCTTTTCATTCCTCTCTCTTTTCATTCATCTCTGTCTTTTCATTCCTCTCTCTTTTCATTCCTCTGTCTTTTCATTCCTCTCTCTTTTCAGTCCTCTCTTTCTTTTCATTCCTCTCTCTCTCTTTTCATTCCTTTCTTTTCATTCCTCTTTCATTCCTCTCTCTCTTTTCATTCCCCTCTTCTCTTTTCATTCCTCTCTTTTCATTCCTCTCTCTCTGTTCATTCCTCTCTCTTTTCATTCCTCTCTCTCTTTTCATTCCTCTCTATTTTCATTCCTCTCTCTTTTCATTCCTCTCTGACTTTCATTCCTCTCTCTCTTATCATTCCTCTCTCTTTTCATTCCTCTCTCTGTTCATTCCTCTCTGTCTTTTCAATACTCTCTCTTTTCATTCCTCTCTTTTCATTCCTCTCTCTCTTTTCATTCCTCTCTCTTTTCATTCCTCTCTTTTCATTCTTCTCTCTCTTTTCATTCCTCTCTCTCTTTTCATTCCTCTCTCTGTCTTTTCATTCCTCTCTCTCTTTTCATTCCTCTCTCTCTTTTCATTCCTCTCTCTTTTCATTCCTCTCTCTTTTCATTCCTCTCTCTCTTATCATTCTTCTCTCTCTTTTCATTTCTCTCTCTTTTCATTCCTCTCTCTTTTCATTCCTCTCTCTGTCTTCATTCTTCCATGATTACTGGAGCTTGAGACCCACAGACCCCCTCCACTCTCTCTTTCCCTTCCCCTCCCTTCTCTTCTTTCCCTCCCCATTCTCCTTCCCCCTTCGTTCTCTTCTTCCCCTCCCCTCTCTCCTTCCCCCTCCCCTCTCTTCTTCCCTTCGCCCTCCCCTCTCTCCTTTCCCTCCCCTCCCCTCCCCTCTCTACTTCCCCTCTCGCTTTTCCCTACCCTCTCTCCTTCCCCCTCTCGTCTCTCTTTCCCCTCCCCCTCCCCTCTCCCCTCCCCTCACTCATTCCCTCCTACCCTCTATTTTATCCTCTTCCCCTCTGTCCTCCCCATTCTCTCCTTCCAGTCTTCCCCTCTTCTTCATCCGGGTTGGCAAAGGGAGGAATGGAGGGAGGAATAGAGGGAGTCATGGAGGGAGGAAGGGAGGAATGGAGGGAAAAATGGAGGGAGGAAGCTAGGCATGAGTTGACTAACTCTACAGCTGGAGGTTCCAGCCTTCAGCTATTATAGCCCTGCAAGCTGTTTTGTTCAGAGGCACTCTTCATTAAAAATGCAGGCCGCTGTGGCACAGAGTTGGGGGCTATCGTGGTGTTTGTGTGTGTGTTCTCCCCTATGTTTATGCGCCTGCAAGTGTGTATGTGTGTGTGTATGTGTGTGTGCACGCCCTGCTTGTTTGTGTGTACTTGCAGGGGTTAACAGGGACTTTGTCCAACACTGAGGCAGATGGTAGCCTGTGGGAGTGTAGCGGGGGGAGGAGCCTCTTACCTCAGCCCTCAGCCCGCTGCTCTAGCCAGGAAAATAAATTACAGATAAGGGATTGGAAGCTGTTCCCTCCATCCAAAGGCATTGGGGATGCACTTTCTAACACATTGAGTAGCCTGTAAATGAACAAGGAATTAACTGCTGTTGCATCCAAAGGCATAGAGGATAGATTTTATAACAACACACATTGGCATAGAGGCATAGTAGTCTGTGAATGAACATGGAAAAAAGTCACCTTCAATCTAAACCAGTGTCACTAGTCCATCTTGAATGGAAAGGCATAGAGATTAAATACACTTCCTAACACGGATACAGACTCAGTGTAGCTGTAAATGAACAATAGACTCTCTCTCATATGTAGACCAGAGGCAGAAGTACTCCCTGGAGAGTAGCCACTCTCCTCCTCTCCTCCGAACTTGATGGATGAGGGGATGATACAGGAGTACAGTCCTGCCGCTAGTAACTCTCTTTTTTATCATTCTCTCATTATATCTCTCTCTCCCATCCTATTCTCTCGCTCAGTCTCTCTCCTTCTCTCTCTCCCTTTTTCCTTCCTCTCAAGCTTTCACTATATCTGTCTCTATGTCTGTCTTTCTCTACTTTCTCATCTCTGTCTCCCTCCCTCCCCTCGATCTCTCTTCCCTTCCCAACTCAGTGTCGGTTAGAGGGATTGTATTCTATTTCACTGAGAGGGAGTAGAACTAGCAGTTCCCAGTCATTCTATTACTGTCTGCTCATTGGACCAGGCTGCTCAGACATGTTCATTACTGTCTTCTCATTGGACCAGACTGCTCAGACATGTTCACACGGTCTGCTCATTGGACCAGACTGGTTAGGTATGTTCATTACTGTCTTCTCAATGGACCAGACTGGTTAGGTATGTTCATTACTGTCTTCTTAATGGACCAGACTGGTTAGGTATGTTCATTACTGTCTTCTCAATGGACCAGACTGGTTAGGTATGTTCATTACTGTCTTCTTAATGGACCAGACTGGTTAGGTATGTTCATTACTGTCTTCTTAATGGACCAGACTGGTTAGGTATGTTCATTACTGTCTTCTCAATGGACCAGACTGGTTAGTATGTTCATTACTGTTCAGACTGGTTTACATTACTGTCTTCTTAATGGACCAGACTGGTTAGGTATGTTCATTACTGTCTTCTTAATGGACCAGACTGGTTAGGTATGTTCATTACTGTCTTCTTAATGGACCAGACTGGTTAGGTATGTTCATTACTGTCTTCTCAATGGACCAGATTGGTTAGGTATGTTCATTACTGTCTTCTCAATGGACCAGACTGGTTAGGTATGTTCATTACTGTCTTCTCAATGGACCAGACTGGTTAGGTATGTTCATTACTGTCTTCTTAATGGACCAGACTGGTTAGGTATGTTCATTACTGTCTTCTCAATGGACCAGACTGGTTAGGTATGTTCATTACTGTCTTCTCAATGGACCAGACTGGTTAGGTATGTTCATTACTGTCTTCTCAATGGACCAGACTGGTTAGGTATGTTCATTACTGTCTTCTCAATGGACCAGACTGGTTAGGTATGTTCATTACTGTCCCATCACAGCACGTTGAAGTATTTAGAGGTAACCGTAGGAAATCTTGTATATGTACTATAGCTTCCTGGTGTCTGCATGTGTAGATGGTGCTGAAACTCTTACTGTACAGTACATCCATTGAGTCATTAACACTTTCTTAGGTTATGACTCGGAGGCCACTGTGGTTCTAATGATGCCCATCTGTGAAGTATTGGTGGTGCTGGGTTGGATTTCCATGGTGTTGGGCTGCTCCTGGCTGTGCTGCCATGGTACAGTACAGAGCTGGAGAGCAGCTGATATTCAGGCCTGTATTTCCTCCTCCAAACCTAGCTTGGGTTCTGTCGACTCTCTCACAGTACCACCATACTCAGGTTGAGCTGCTATGGTACAGAGTATGGAGAGTGGTTGTAACTCTCGTCCCCAGGGGGTTTCTCTGGAGTAATTCCTCCCTAATCCAACAGCAGGATTTCAGGGAGATGCTATACGGACACGTCTGGCGTGCAAATTGACGATGTACAGTATGTCGTGCAGATGAGAGTCGCGTGGAGATGAATGGATTGGGTTCAGTTACTTCAGTCAGTTGTCCTGATGAGCCCTTCCCAGCTAGCTACTTTGTAATGGCCAGCTGGCAACAACAGCAGCATGGCGCTAGTTAAAAATTGTAAAAGAAAGTGATGTTTATTTCGATGGGCTAAGGACAAATAACTTGTAGTATTGTTCACAATCTGGATGTCACCGGGACATGGCAGTTAGCTAACATAACGACAAGCCAGGCAGCTGTATCACATGTCGTCGGCGGTAGCTAAAGTGGCCAATTTGCCCCATCCCACATGATTTCATTAAGTGTAGGATAGCAGCCTACGCAAGAAATAACTTGTCATTTTGGTATTAAATGGTACTAGTAACCATCTGGATGTCACCGTGCCAGAGTCTACTACTCAAAATGAGGAGAGTTTTTCGCTTCAAGCTGGCAACACAACAAAATGCGGCACATTGTACTTTGCTCCTGCTTGCAGAGCACTGCTGTCCTGTAAGGAGAGGGCAGGAGCACGATAGTGTAGCTAATATCAGGCCAGTAAGGAGAGGGAAGTAGCTAGATAGTATAGCTAATATCAGGCCAGTAAGGAGAGGGCAGGAGCACAATAGTGTAGCTAATGTCAGGCCAGTAAGGAGAGGGAAGTAGCTAGATAGTGTAGCTAATATCAGGCCAGTGAGGAGAGGGAAGTAGCTAGATAGTATAGCTAATATCAGGCCAGTAAGGAGAGGGCAGGAGCTAGATAGTGTAGCTAATATCAGGCCAGTAAGGAGAGGGCAGGAGCTAGATAGTGTAGCCAATATCAGGCCAGTGAGGAGAGGGAAGTAGCTAGATAGTATAGCTAATATCAGGCCAGTAAGGAGAGGGCAGGAGCACGATAGTGTAGCTAATATCAGGCCAGTAAGGAGAGGGAAGTAGCTAGATAGTGTAGCTAATATCAGGCCAGTGAGGAGAGGGAAGTAGCTAGATAGTATAGCTAATATCAGGCCAGTAAGGAGAGGGCAGGAGCACGATAGTGTAGCTAATATCAGGCCAGTAAGGAGAGGGCAGGAGCTAGATAGTGTAGCTAATATCAGGCCAGTGAGGAGAGGGAAGTAGCTAGATAGTATAGCTAATATCAGGCCAGTAAGGAGAGGGCAGGAGCACGATAGTGTAGCTAATATCAGGCCAGTAAGGAGAGGGAAGTAGCTAGATAGTGTAGCTAATATCAGGCCAGTGAGGAGAGGGAAGTAGCTAGATAGTATAGCTAATATCAGGCCAGTAAGGAGAGGGCAGGAGCACGATAGTGTAGCTAATATCAGGCCAGTATGGAGAGGGAAGTAGCTAGATAGTGTAGCTAATATCAGGCCAGTAAGGAGAGGGAAGTAGCTAGATAGTGTAGCTAATATTAGGCCAGTAAGGAGAGGGCAGGAGCACGATAGTGTAGCTAATATCAGGCCAGTAAGGAGAGGGAAGTAGCTAGATAGTATAGCTAATGTCAGGCCAGTAAGGAGAGGGAAGTAGCTAGATAGTGTAGACAATATCAGGCCAGTAAGGAGAGGGAAGTAGCTCGATAGTGTAGCTAATATCAGGCCAGTAAGGAGAGGGAAGTAGCTAGATAGTGTAGCCAATATCAGGCCAGTAAGGAGAGGGAAGTAGCTAGATAGTGTAGCCAATATCAGGCCAGTATGGAGAGGGAAGTAGCTAGATAGTGTAGCCAATATCAGGCCAGTAAGGAGAGGGAAGTAGCTAGATAGTGTAGCCAATATAAGGTCAGTAAAGGAGAGGGAAGTAGCTAGATAGTGTATCCTATATCAGGTCAGTATGGAGAGGGAAGTAGCTAGATAGTGTAGCTAATATCAGGCCAGTAAGGAGAGGGAAGTAGCTAGATAGTGTAGCCAATATAAGGTCAGTAAAGGAGAGGGAAGTAGCTAGATAGTGTAGCCAATATCAGGTCAGAAAGGAGAGGGAGGAAGCTAGATTGTGTAGCCAATATCAGGCCAGCGTGACAGCTAATGCAAATTTATTGTATTGATGTTTACCAGAAATGTAGAACAACGTTTTAGACTGATTTGCAACATCTATGTTATGGAGTTGTTTATCTCTTCAGTGTATGAATGATTTTGTCTGAATGTAGTTATCATTTTAACTTACAGTTTCACTTAGCTAGTTCCCCGACTGTCTAACTCATTTGTCTTGGATTACACATATTGTGTGCAGCTGTGGGCTCTACAAGGAAATATTTACCTATTTGTAATGGTAAAGTGTTTTTGTAGATCTCTGAGCGATGTTCTATCAATTCCCCAGTTAATTTCATGTTTCATGTGTATCTGAGCTATTGCCGTTCAAACAGGCAGAAATTGTGCCCGGTATGATCTTCTAAGCTGTTTTAAGGACATACCATGGATCATTTACCTATTTGATTTAGAATTTTAAAACCCCTTTAGATATAAAAAAATGTAATAACTAACATTAATTTGGCCTTTACTAATAAAGCCCATAAAAAATAAATTGAATAACACATTCATAAATGGCAAAAAAGACAGTAAAACAATAAATCATATAGGAATAAGGTTTTGAAATGTCTGCCTTGTATCTAGAACAGGAAATATATACAGTACCAGTCAAAAGTTTGAACACCCCTACTCATTCAAGGGTTTTTCCTTATTTGTATGATTTTCTACATTGTACAATAATAGTGAAGACATCAAAACTATCAAATAACACTAATGGAATCATGTAGTAACCAAAAAAGTGTTAAATAAATCAAAATGTTTTTTAGATTTTAGATTCTTCAAATAGCCACCCTTTGCCTTGATGACTCTTGGCATTCTCTCAACCAGCTTCATGAGGCAGTCAGCTGGAACTCATTTCAATTAACAGGTGTGCCTTGTTAAAAGTTAATTTGTGGAATTTATTTCCTTCTCAATGCAATTGAGCCAATCAGTTGTGTCGTGACAAGGTAGGGGTGGTATACAGAAGATATCCCTATTTGATTAAATACTGACATAAGTATTCAGACCCTTTGCTATGAGACTCGAAATTGAGCTCAGTTACATCCTGTTTCTATTGATCATGAAATGTTTCTACAACTTGATCCGACTCCACCTGTGGTAAATTAAATTGATTGGATTGACAGATCTGGGGAAGGGGGTACCCCAACATTTCTGCAGCATTGAAGGTCCTCAAAAACACAGTGGCCTCAATGATTCTTAAATGGAATAAGTTTTGAACCACCAAGACTCTTTCTAAAGCTAGCCGCCCGACCAAACTGAGCAATCAGGGAGAAGGGCCTTGGTCAGGGAGGTGACCAAGAACACAATGGTCACTCTGACAGATCTCCAAAGTTCCTCTGTGGAGAAGGGAGAACCTTCCAGAAGGACAACCATCTCTGCAGCACTCGATCAATCAGGCCTTTATGGTAGAGTGGCCAGATGGAAGCCACTCCTCAGTAAAAGGCACGTGACAGCCCGCTTGGAGTTTGCCAAAAGGCACCTAAAGACTCTCAGACCATGAGAAACAAGATTCTCTTGTCTGATGAAACCAAGATTGAACTCTTTGGCTTGAATGTCAAGTGTCAAATCTGGAGGCAACCTTTCAAAATCCCTACGGTGAAGCATGGTGGTGGCAGATTCATGCAGATTCATGTGGGGATATTTTTCAGCGGCAGAGACTGGGAGGCTAGTCAGGATCGAGTGAAAGATGAACAGAACGAAGTACAGAG
The DNA here is from genome assembly GCF_036934945.1 of Oncorhynchus masou masou. Classification (NCBI taxonomy): domain Eukaryota; kingdom Metazoa; phylum Chordata; class Actinopteri; order Salmoniformes; family Salmonidae; genus Oncorhynchus; species Oncorhynchus masou. Next base: position 12,118,703 of record NC_088236.1, on the reverse strand, counting down.
AGATCCTTGATGGAAACCTGCTCCAGAGCGCACAGGACCTCAGACTGGGCGAAGGTTCACCTTCCAACAGGACCTTAAGCACACAGCCAAGACAGCGTAGGATTGGCTTCAGGACAAGTCTTTGAATGTTCTTGAGTGGCCCAGCCAGAGCCCAGACATCTCTGGAGAGACCTTAAAATAGCTTTGCAGCAACGCTCCCCATCCAACCTGACAGAGCTTGAGAGGATCTGCAGAGAAGAATGGGAGAAACTCCCCAAATACAGGGGTGCCAAGCTTGTAGCGTCATACCCAAGAAGACTCAATGCTGTAATCGCTGCCAAAGGTGTTTCAGAGTAAAGGGTCTGAATACTTATGTAAATGTAATATTTAATTTTTTTAAATTGTATTGATAGGAAAAATGTCTAAAGCCTGTTTTAGCTTTGTTCTTATAGAGTATTATGTATAGATTGGCTGAGGAAAAATATTAAATCAATTTTAGAATAAGGCTGTAATGTAACAAAATGTAGAAAAAGTCAAGGGGTCTGAATAATTTTCAAAGGCACTGTATTTCCACAACCGTTTTCACATGTTGCTACCAACCTTATTAAAACCACAAAATGAAACATTAGTTCACAAAAAAATAAAATCTCACATATTAGTGTTACTTAACACTGTAAATTAGAGGAATTTGTGGTTTTGGTTTTGTCAAATCTTTGTGTAGAGTGACTGACGGACATATCTGAAGGTGTGTTTTTCGATGGGCCTTCTGCAATGATTCTGATGAGGCCCAGACAACTGGCGCGGCAGGGTAGCCTAGTGGTTAGAGTGTTGGACTAGTAACCAGAAGGTTGCGAGTTCAAACCCCCGAGCTGACAAGGTACGAATCTGTCGTTCTGCCCCTGAACAGGCAGTTAACCCACTGTTCCGAGGCCGTCATTGAAAATAAGAATTTGGTCTTAATAACTGACTTGCCTAGTTAAATAAAGGTAAAAATAAAAACTATATTGAACTTGGAGAAATGTACCATTAGTCAGCTCACAGTTCACTTTTATGTAAAAATCAAACACATTGACATTTAAAGAGTCTTGTGGCATTTAAAGTAATTTGTGTTGAACAGAATGAGTTGTATGCTGCGGTGCTCTGCTGTGCTCTAATAGTGTGGGTAACATGAAAGACCTGTAAAATCCACTGTCATGAATTTCTTTTATAGAATGTTCCAGTCTGTCAGTATATCAGATACTATAAAACTGTGTGTTAACTTAGCTCATAAGAACTAAAATAACGGACAGGAAGACGTATGTCCTTAAAGCTGAAATCTGCATAAATGGAAATAGGGCCACTGTTGTCCCCAGCACATTTGATATGGGTTAGTTTTTTTGTTTCTGAACTGGAGGAGAGGAGCATTAAGCATCGTGATAAAACTTATACACACTGCTGTTCTGCTATGAATGCAATGAAATCCCAGGGAAAAAAAACAAAGGGTCTGAAACACGTTCATTGTTTGAAGTCATTTCTTTGTTGCTGTAATATCGCAAACAGATGTGTCAGTTTCACCACTACGGATCCCAGCTTTAAAGACATTTTTGGCAATGCCCGTTTTTCTCCTATTTACACAGAGTCATGGATCCCGTTTGTATGTCTCTGCGTGCAGTTAGAAGGCAGTTGAATGTCGTTTCTGGAGCCATAGCATTAGCGCAATGACTGGAGGTCTATGGAGACAGCTAGCGTTCCTTTAACTGGCATGTTGACATAGGCTAGTTTCTCACCTTCAGTTCCAATAAAAACTGTGACTATTCTTGTTGGACGTTGAAACATCTTTGTAGTAATGTTCTTCTGTGTTCTCAACGTTCTCTGTGACAAAGTGAAAAAGTGTTGGCATGAGGACTTTCTCTTTCTCTTATTTCTTCCTGTCCCTGAATCACTGCACATGCTGGCACCTCACAGATTCCACCACCCACCATTCCATTTTACATCTAAACTCAAAGTGAAATAATAGTCCTAGTTCTAAAATAATCTTCTTTACCCTCTGTTCTTCAATGTAGTCCATCAGCGTGGGCAAATGTGACGTCAACAGTGGCTTGTATTCATGGCCGCCAAGAGAAGCCAGGCTTCCCCCCAAAAAATGTACCATGAAAAAAATAAAAATATATAAAATAATTTATCTTTCATCTCTCTTGTCACGTTCTGACCATAGTTCTGTTATTTTATTCTTTGTTTTAGTATGGTCAGGGCGTGAGTTGGGGTGGGCAGTCTATGTTGGTTTTTCTATGTTGGTTTTTGTGTTCAGCCCAGTATGGTTCTCAGTCAGAGGCAGGTGTCGTTAGTTGTCTCTGATTGAGAATCATACTTAGGTAGCCTGGGTTTCACTTTTGGTTTGTGGGTGTTTGGGCCACACGGTACTGTTTCGGTTTTCGTTTTGTTCACATCGTTTATTGTTTTGTATTTCAGTGTTCAGTTCCTTTAGAATAAATAATCATGAATACTTCCCACGCTGCGCTTTGGTCCGATCCATCTTCCACCTCTGAATGCCATTACATCTCTGTGTTTCATAATTTCCCTTCAATTTGAGGCTGAATGTTTCTCACCGGTGAAAGCATTCGAGCAAGAAAAACAGCGCCCCTCTGTCTATGTATGTGTAGCCCATCTACCTAATGCTGTCTGGTCAAAATGAATATGATATTTTGTTAACGCCTGCAGCACTGAATGCAAGGGGAGCCAGCATTTGGCCTCCCTTGATCATTATTTTATACAATAATAGCCAATCAGCATTGAGCTAAACTGAGTGAGCTCAACTATGAATGGTCCTGGCGCACCAAAAAAAATGTCAAGGGAAGACAATTTGGATTTGGCTTCACACCAATTACATCACATTACATTTTATTTTTATTTTTTTATTTCACCTTTATTTAAACAGGATGGTTAGTTGAGAACACGTTCTCAATTGCCACGGCGACCTGGCCAAGATAAAGCATAGCAGTGTGAACAGACAACACAGAGTTACACATGGAGTAAACAAACAATAAACAACAACATCAAGCCAAATGTTAAAAAAAACTTGAATTGTTGCATTTCGTTGTGCTGTTGTCCTCTGGAGGCTGCAAGTAGGGTGAGTCAACATGTTTATTCATGCTATTCTTCATTTGTATGGAATTACTTGTTGGCCTATATTACACACACACATACACACACACACATACACACACACACACACACACACACACACACACACACACACACACACACACACACACACACACACACACACACACACACACACACACACACAAACAGAAATCAGTTCTATGTACAGTCACATGATATTTAGCTTACGTTAATTTGATTACATTGTTTTTTGGAATCCTTAAATTGTCACTGTATTAGACAAAGCATCGGTGATTCTTTGTGACTTTTCGTAGTCCGAAAATGTTGGAAACATTAACTTGCTTGACCATGCTAAGAGTCATGTAACTGTTTGCTAAATGCAATATGCTTTGTGGACTCCACCAGACAGAGGTTGTTCTGCTTTTGTGATGAAACAAAGGCGTGGTTGAATTTATTCTGCCACTCTGTCTTCTCTCTGCCTGTAGGCCTATATAGTTCTGTCATACTTTCCAGTTCTGTGCCCAAACAATTCGAGCTTCTACTTTTAAAATTCCACCTTTGCAGAAACAAGTCTCTCACCAAGGCCGCTTGTCCTACAATCTAAGCTATATGCCCTCAATCTCACACAAATGATCAAGACCCTAACAGGTACAACCCTAAAACTGTAACCAGCCTCTTAGATATCATCCTGACCAACTTGCCCTCTAAATACACCTCTGCTGTCTTCAACCAGGATCTCCGCGATCACTGCCTCATTGCAATTAGTAATGGGACCGTGGTCAAGCGACCACTGTCAAACGCTCCCTAAAACACTTCAGCGAGCAGGCCTTTCTAATTGACCTGGCCCGGGTAACCTGGAAGGATATTGACCTCATTCCGCCAGTAGAGGATGCCTGGTTGATCTTTAAAAGTGTTTTCCTCACCATCTTCACAAAAGCATGCCCCATTCAAAAAATGTAGAACTAAGAACAGATATAGCCCTTGCTTCATCCCCTGGCTTGACTAGCACAAAAGCATCCTGTGGCGTTCAGCATTAGCATCGAATAGCCCCCGCGATATGCAACTTTTCAGGGAAGTCAGGAACCAATATACTCAGTCAGTTAGGAAAGCTAAGGCTAGCTTTTTCAAACAGAAATTTGCCTCCTACAGCACTAATTCCAATATGTTCTGGGACACTGTAAAGTCCATGGAGAATAAGGGCACCTCCTCCCAGCTGCGCACTGCACTGAAGATAGGAAACACTGTCACCACCGATAAAGTTACGATAATTGATTATTTCAATAAGCATTCTTCTACGGCTGGCCATGCTTGCCACCTGGCCACCGCTACCCCGGCCAACATCCCAGCATCCCCTGCAGCAACTTGCCCAAGCCCCCCCTCTTCTCCTTCACCCAAATCCAGACAACTGATGTTCTGAAAGAGCTGCAAAATCTGGATCCCTACAAATCAGCTGGGCTAGACAATCTGGACCCTCTCCTTCTAAAATGATCAGCCAAAATTTTTGCAACCCCTATTACTAGCCTATTTAACCTCTCTTTCGTATGTCATCTGATATCCCCAAAGATTGGAAAGCTGCTGCGGTCATCCCCCTCTTCAAAGGGGAAGACACTCTAAACCCAAACTGTTAAATACCTATATCCATCCTGCCCTGCCTTTCTAAAGTCTTTGAAAGCCAAGTTAACAAACAGATCAACGACTATTTTGAATCCCACCGTACCTTTTCCACTATGCAATCTGGTTTCCAAGCTGGTCATGGGTGCACCTCAGCCACACTCAAGGTCCTAACTGATATCATAACCGCCATCGATAATAGACAGTACTGTGGAGCCGTCTTCATCGACCTGGCCAAGGCTTTCGACTCTGTCAATCATCGTATTCTTACCGGCAGACTCAATAGCCTTGGTTTCTCAAATTACTGCCTCGTCTGTTTCACCAACTACTTCTCAGACAGAGTTCAGAGTGTCAAATCAGAGGGCCTGTTGTCCGGACCTCTGGCAGTCTCTATGGGGGTGCCACAGGGCTCAATTCTCGGGCTGACTCTTTTCTCTGTATATATCAATGATGTCGCTCTTGCTGCGGGTGATTCCCTAATCCACCTCTACACAGATTACACGATTCTGTATACATCTGGACCTTCTTTGGAGACTGTGCTAACAAACCTCCAGACGAGCTTCAATGCCATACAACCCTCCTTCCGTGGCCTCTAACTGCTTTTAAATGCTAGTAAAACTAAGTGCATATTCTTCAACTGATTGCTGCCCGCACCTACCCGCCTGACTAGCATCACTACTCTGGGCGGTTCTGACTTAGAATATGTGGAAAACTACAAATACCTAGGTGTCTGGTTAGACTGTAAACTCTCCTTCCAGACTCACATTAAGCATCTCCAATCCAAAATTAAATCTAGAATTGGCTTCCTATTTCACAACAAAGCCTCCCTCACTCACGCTGCCAAACATACCCTCATAGAACTGACTATCCTACCGATCATTGACTTCAGCGATGTCATTTACAAAATAGCCTCCAACACTCTACTCAGGAAATTGGATGTAGTCTATCACAGTGCCATCCATTTTGTCACCAAAGCCCTATATACTACCCACCACTGCGACCTGTAAGCTCTTGTTGGCTGGCCCTCACTACGTATTCGTTGTCTAACGCACTGGCTCCAGGTCATCTATAAGTCTATGATAGGTAAAGCCCCGCCTTATCTCAGCTCACTGTTCACTATGGCAACACCCACCCGTAGCACTCGCTCCAGCAGGTATTTCATTGATCACCCCTAAAGCCAACACTTCCTTTAGCCGCCTTTCCTTCCAGTTCTCTACTGCCAATGACTGGAATGAATTGCAAAGATCACTGAAGCTTGATTTTTATATCTCCCTCACTAACTTTAAGCATCAGCTGTCAGAGCAGCTTACCATCACTGTACCTATACACAGCCAACCTGTAAATAGCACACCCAACTACCTCATCCCCATATTATTACTTACCCTCTTGCTCTTTTGCACCCAGTATCTCTACTTGCACATCCTCATCTGTCACTCCAGTGTTAATGCTACATTGTCATTATTTCTCCTCTTTGGCCTATTTATTGCCTTACCTCACTACTCTTCTACATTTGCACTCACTGTACATAGATTTTTCTATTGTATTATTGACTGTAGGTTTGTTTATGTGTTACTATGTGTTGTTGTTTTTGTCTCAGTGCTTTGCTTTATCTTTTCCAGGTCACAGTTGTAAATGAGAACTTGTTCTCAACTGTCCTACCTGGTTAAATAAAGGTGAAATAAAAATATTTAACTAAAAAATATCACGGTGGCAAGATATATGAAATAAGAGGTCACAGTGCAAACAGTGCAATTATCACAACACATACATCAGTTTGTAATATGGCTTTTTTCTGGATTCTCTTGTGATTTTACCCACGTACCACTACCGAATGTCAATTACCTGTTCTTTGATGCAGACCTGTCAAAGGGGATTGACTTGGTACTCAAGGACACTAACAATTTTCTTCTCCAGAGAGAGATATATAGTATGTGGAACTTTGTGAATGGAAGAGAGCTATCAACTCTGGGCCTTGTGCTTGATTGACACAAAGACATGAGGCCATTTTCACAGACAGATAGACCAACTGGCAGACAGGGAGTGTGACTAAAAAGCCATGTAAGTATAGGCAGCATAAAAGCAGAAAAAGATCATGTTGAACGAGAGAGAGAGGAAGGGAAAGAGAGAGAGGAAGGAGAAAGAATGAGAAAGGGAGAGCGAGAGACAATGAGAGAGACAATAAGAGACAGAGGTAAAGAGAAATAAAGGAGAAAGATGGATAGAATAAGAGGGACATCAGGCTGGACTTTTAATAAAGTGGCATTCAATACAGTTAATGTCAACATTATGGAGTGGATTAAGCTACAGTTAATGTCAACATTATGGAGTGGATTAAGCTACAGTTAATGTCAACATTACGGAGTGGATTAAGCTACAGTTAATGTCAACATTACGGAGTGGATTAAGCTACAGTTAATGTCAACATTATGGAGTGGATTGGTTAATTAAGATTACAGTTAATGTCAACATTATGGAGTGGATTAAGCTACAGTTAATGTCAACATTATGGAGTGGATTATGGCTACAGTTAATGGATTAAGTGGATTAGGCTACAGTTAATGTCAACATTATGGAGTGGATTAAGCTACAGTTAATGTCAACATTATGGAGTGGATTAAGCTACAGTTAATGTCAACATTATGGAGTGGATTAAGCTACAGTTAATGTCAACATTATGGAGTGGATTAAGTTACAGTTAATGTCAACATTATGGAGTGGATTAAGCTACAGTTAATGTCAACATTATGGAGTGGATTAAGCTACAGTTAATGTCAACATTATGGAGTGGATTAAGCTACAGTTATTGTCAACATTATGGAGTGGATTAAGCTACAGTTAATGTCAACATTATGGAGTGGATTAAGCTACAGTTAATGTAGTGGAGCTACAGTTAATGTCAACATTATGGAGTGGATTAAGTTACAGTTAATGTCAACATTATGGAGTGGATTAAGCTACAGTTAATGTCAACATTATGGAGTGGATTAAGCTACAGTTAATGTCAACATTATGGAGTGGATTAAGCTACAGTTAATGTCAACATTATGGAGTGGATTAAGCTACAGTTAATGTCAACAGTTAATTATGGAGTGGATTAAGCTACAGTTAATGTCAACATTATGGAGTGGATTAAGCTACAGTTAATGTCAACATTATGGAGTGGATTAAGCTACAGTTAATGTCAACATTATGGAGTGGATTAAGCTACAGTTAATGTCAACATTATGGAGTGGATTAAGCTACAGTTAATGTCAACATTATGGAGTGGATTAAGCTACAGTTAATGTCAACATTATGGAGTGGATTAAGCTACAGTTAATGTCAACATTATGGAGTGGATTAAGCTACAGTTAATGTCAACATTATGGAGTGGATTAAGCTACAGTTAATGTCAACATTATGGTTAATGTACAGTTAATGTCAACAGTGGATTAAGCTACAGTTACTGTCAACATTATGGAGTGGATTAAGCTACAGTTAATGTCAACATTATGGAGTGGATTAAGCTACAGTTAATGTCAACATTATGGAGTGGATTAAGCTACAGTTAATGTCAACATTATGGAGTGGAGCTACAGTTAATGTCAACATTAGAGTGGAGCTACAGTTAATGTCAACATTACAGAGTGGATTGACAGTTAATGTCAACATTACAGAGATTAAGCTACAGTTACTGTCAACATTATGGAGTGGATTAAGCTACAGTTTCTTTCAAGATAATGGAGTGGAGTTACAGTTACTGATATGGAAGAGTTACTGTCAACATAATGGAGTGGATTAAGCTACAGTTAATGTCAACATTATGGAGTAAGCTACAGGGAGAATAGTAAAGAGATAGAGAGCAGGGTGGAAGGCGAAAGGGAGAGAGAGGGAGAGAGAGAGACGGAGAGAAAGAGCAACAGAGTAAGAAAGATAAAGAGAAAGATAAGAGGCAAGGAGACAGAGAGAGAAAGAGAGAGGAGAGAGCTGAGAGAGAAAGATAGAGGAGAGAGCTGAGAGAGAGGCGAGAGCTGAGAGAGAAAGAGAGAGGAGAGAGCTGAGAGAGAGAGCTGAGAGAGAGCTGAGACAGAGAGAGAAAGAGGGAGATGAGAGAGAGAGCTGAGACAGAGAGAGGAGAGACCTGAGAGAGAGGAGAGAGAGAGAGCTGAGACAGAGAGAGAAAGAGAGAGGAGAGAGCTGAGAGAGAGGAGAGAGCTGAGACAGAGAGAGAGAGAGGTGAGAGCTGAGAGAGAGGAGAGAGGGAGAGCTGAGACAGAGAGGAAGCGATTCCCAAATCTTCCATAACAAAGCCATCACCTACAGAGAGATGAACCTGGAGAAGAGACCCCTAAGCAAACTGGTCATGGGGCTCTGTTCACAAACACAAACACACCCTACAGAGCCCCAAGACAGCAGTACAATTAGACCCAACCAAATCATGAGAAAACAAAAAGATAATTACTTGACACATTGGAAAGTATTAACAAAAAAACAGAGCAAACTAGAATGCTATTTGGCCCTACACAGAGAGTACACAGCGGCAGAATACCTGACCACTGTGACTGACCCAAAATTAAGGAAAGCTTTGACTATGTACAGACTGAGTGAGCATAGCCTTGCTATTGAGAAAGGCCGCTGTTGGTAGACATGGCTCTCAAGAGAAGACAGGCTATGTGCACACTGCCCACAAAATGAGGTGGAAACTGAGCTGCACTTCTTAACCTCCTGCCCAATGTATGACCATATTAGAGAGACATTTTTCTATTAGATTACACAGATCCACAAAGAATTCGAAAAAACAAATCCAATTTTGATAAACTCCCATATCTACTGGGTGAAATTCCACAGTGTGCCATCACAGCAGCAAGATTTGTGACCTGTTGCCACGAGAAAAGGGCAACCAGTGAAGAACAAACACCATTGTAAATACAACCCATATTTATGCTTATTTATTTTATCTTGTGTCCTTTAACCATTTGTACATTGTTAAAACACTGTATATATATATAATATGACATTTGTAATGTCTTTATTGTTTTGAAACTTCTGTATGTGTAATGTTTACTGTTAATTTTGATTGTTTATTTCACTTTATATATTCACCATATATTATCTACTTCACTTGCTTTGGCAATGTTAACACATTTTTCCCATGCCAATAATGCCCTTGAATTGAATTGAATTGAGAGAAAGAGAGGAGAGAGCTGAGAGCGAGAGAGAAGTGTAGAGGAGAGCAGAGAGTGAGGACAGAAAAGAGAGGGGAGGGAGGTGTAGAGTCAGACCTTACAGTTAGAAACACTGTAGATTGAAACAAGATGTGAGTGAACGTGTTATAGTGTTTTAGTGACTAGTCAAACCTATTTTGAGGCTGTCTATTTGGGGAGAGGTATCGCCCCTCAAAGTCATTACACTGTAAAAAGAATATCTAATTTCCGATCTGCATATCAATCCAAGTCTGTACCTTCTCCATAGAGGAATTCATTAACACATCTACCTCATACAGAAACATGTGTATGGTGGAAAACAACTATAATGAAGAGGGTAAGAGAAGGATTAAAGCTCCTTTATCCTTTACTGATATTCAATTGGAGGAAGTTAATCTGAAGGTAGTTAATCTGAAGGTAGTTCATATGAAGGTAGTTAATCTGAAGGTAGTAAATCTGAAGGTAGTTCACCTGAGGGTAGTTAATCTGAAGGTAGTTCATATGAAGGTAGTTCATATGAAGGTAGTTAATCTGAAGGTAGTTCACCTGAGGGTAGTTCATATGAAGGTAGTTCATATGAAGGTAGTTAATCTGAAGGTAGTTCACCTGAGGGTAGTTAATCTGAAGGTAGTTCATATGAAGGTAGTTAATCTGAAGGTAGTTAATTTGAAGGTAGTTAATCTGAATGTAGTTAATCTGAAGGTAGTTCATATGAAGGTAGTTAATCTGAAGGTAGTTCATATGAAGGTAGTTAATCTGAAGGTAGTTCATCTGAAGGTAGTTAATCTGAAGGTAGTTCACCTGAAGGTAGTTCACCTGAAGGTAGTTCACCTGAAGGTAGTTAATCTGAATGTAATTAATCTGAATGTAGTTAATCTGAAGGTAGTTAATCTGAAGGTAGTTCATCTGAATGTAGTTAATCTGAATGTAGTTAATCTGAAGGTAGTTAATCTGAACCTAGTAAATTGAAGGTAGTTTATTGAAGGTTATTATTATTATTATTATTCATTGTAGTTAATCTTACAGAAAGTAAAATATTACCTGTTCATTATGACCAATAGTGTCGTGCTCCTGAGGAGGGAGAGGGATATCTAGTCATATCCTATTAGATCTTGACAAACCACTGAAACATGTTTAATGAAGGCTTAGTTAATCTGCCCCAACCTAGTAAATTGAAGGTAGTTTCCGGGGTTTTGTTAGGACATTTTCATTGGGATAATCTTACAGAAACTATTCCCTAATCTGTGATGGACCAGTCTGTTGACACTACTCCCTAATCTGTGATGGACCATCTGTCATATCCTATTAGATCTGTGATGGACCACTGAAACATGTTTAATCTGTGATGGACCAGTCTGTTGACACTACTCCCTAATCTGTGATGGACCAGACATTTTGCAATTGGGAAATATCACACTACTCCCTAATCTGTGATGGACCAGTCTGTTGACACTACTCCCTAATCTGTGATGGACCAGTCTGTTGACACTACTCCCTAATCTGTGATGGACCAGTCTGTTGACACTACTCCCTAATCTGTGATGGACCAGTCTGTTGACACTACTCCCTATTCTGTGATGGACCAGTCTGTTGACACTACTCCCTAATCTGTGATGGACCAGTCTGTTGACACTACTCCCTAATCTGTGATGGACCAGTCTGTTGACACTACTCCCTAATCTCTGATGGACCAGTCTGTTGACACTACTCCCTAATCTGTGATGGACAAGTCTGTTGACACTACTCCCTAATCTGTGATGGACCAGTCTGTTGACACTACTCCCTAATCTGTGATGGGCCAGTCTGTTGACACTACTCCCTAATCTGTGATGGACCAGTCTGTTGACACTACTCCCTAATCTGTGATGGACCAGTCTGTTGACACTACTCCCTATTCTGTGATGGACCAGTCTGTTGACACTACTCCCTAATCTGTGATGGACCAGTCTGTTGACACTACTCCCTATTCTGTGATGGACCAGTCTGTTGACACTACTCCCTATTCTGTGATGGACCAGTCTGTTGACACTACTCCCTATTCTGTGATGGGCCAGTCTGTTGACACTACTCCCTATTCTGTGATGGACCAGTCTGTTGACACTACTCCCTATTCTGTGATGGACCAGTCTGTTGACACTACTCCCTAATCTGTGATGGACCAGTCTGTTGACACTACTCCCTATTCTGTGATGGACCAGTCTGTTGACACTACTCCCTAATCTGTGATGGACCAGTCTGTTGACACTACTCCCTATTCTGTGATGGACCAGTCTGTTGACACTACTCCCTAATCTGTGATGGACCAGTCTGTTGACACTACTCCCTAATCTGTGATGGACCAGTCTGTTGACACTACTCCCTAATCTGTGATGGACCAGTCTGTTGACACTACTCCCTAATCTGTGATGGACCAGTCTGTTGACACTACTCCCTAATCTGTGATGGGCCAGTCTGTTGACACTACTCCCTAATCTGTGATGGACCAGTCTGTTGACACTACTCCCTAATCTGTGATGGACCAGTCTGTTGACACTACTCCCTATTCTGTGATGGACCAGTCTGTTGACACTACTCCCTAATCTGTGATGGACCAGTCTGTTGACACTACTCCCTAATCTGTGATGGACCAGTCTGTTGACACTACTCCCTAATCTGTGATGGACCAGTCTGTTGACACTACTCCCTATTCTGTGATGGGCCAGTCTGTTGACACTACTCCCTATTCTGTGATGGACCAGTCTGTTGACACTACTCCCTATTCTGTGATGGGCCAGTCTGTTGACACTACTCCCTAATCTGTGATGGACCAGTCTGTTGACACTACTCCCTATTCTGTGATGGACCAGTCTGTTGACACTACTCACTATTCTCTTGATCATCGCTCCAATGGTAACGGCATGGTATCTAATGTAGGTGGAAGGGGATTGGCTGGGATGAGGGAATCTACTTAAACCCTGAACAGGTGCAACATGTCAATAAACCAACGCATTTTCCAGCGCTGCTTCATACTTTGTCATAGTTAAGATCAAAGGCTGAGGTTTTAATGTTTGTCAACCCATCGTTAAGGAACACATTTGCATCAGTCTTCCATTTGTAAGGCAACGATACTGTTGACTTTTCAAGTTGTATGAGGCACAATGAAAATGATATAGAGGTACCGGTGCCTGGTGAACGTGTAGCTGAAGAAGTCATCATGGTAATTAGATCTGCAGTGCTTTGGGGAAAGACTGATGATGAGAGATGATGGGGTACGTCCCAAATGACAACCCATTCCCTATATAGTGCACTACTTTTGACCAGGGCCCTAAAGGGAATAGGGTGGTATTTGGGACATAACCACGGTTATTGCCACTTTCAACTGGAACATACCACCAGGTACAGCAGTACCATCACTCATAATGTCTGTGCAGTGCAATGACTCCCAGGCTAAGAGATTGCACAGAGACCCAAACCGCATTAAAAATGCATTCACACTGAGTCGGCATATTGGAAAATCCGAAAATCATGCATAGCGTGCTTGACGTTGTATCTTCCCAGCGGCAGATTCAGGTCTGAAGGACACAGTGTCTTAAATAGCACTCTATTCCCTATTTAGTGCACTATTTTCGACCACGGTTTATAGGGCTCTGGTCAAAGGTAGTGCACTATGTTGGGAATAGGGTGCCATTTGGGACACTGGTAGCATTTACAGCAGGTTAAAACACGAGAGACAGACAAACAGACAGGCTGTGTTCTGTCAATACGTTTTGTCCGAGGTTTTTGTCTCTGTCTGTCTGTCAGCTTGCCGACTAAACCCAGTCTCTCTGTCTGTTAGCTTGCCGACTAAACCCAGTCTCTCTGTCTGTTAGCTTGCCAACTAAACCCAGTCTCTCTGTCTGTCAGCTTGCCAACTAAACCCAGTCTCTCTGTCTGTCAGCTTGCCAACTAAACCCAGTCTCTCTGTCTGTTAGCTTGCCAACTAAACCCAGTCTCTCTGTCTGTCAGCTTGCCAACTAAACCCAGTCTCTCTGTCTGTCAGCTTGCCAACTAAACCCAGTCTCTCTGTCTGTCAGCTTGCCGACTAAACCCATTTTCTCTGTCTGTTAGCTTGCCAACTAAACCCAGTCTCTCTGTCTGTCAGCTTGCCAACTAAACCCAGTCTCTCTGTCTGTCAGCTTGCCAACTAAACCCAGTCTCTCTGTCTGTTAGCTTGCCAACTAAACCCAGTCTCTCTGTCTGTCAGCTTGCCAACTAAACCCAGCCTCTCTGTCTGTCAGCTTGCCAACTAAACCCGGACCATACCAGCAGATTTCTTGATCCACATGATATTGTCTTTGTAGCTGCCAAACGGACCCCCCGAAGCGATTGGGGAGCCATTATTAAAAAGCAAACTTATCAAAGTCTGACCCTCATCACTTCAATTAAATTATTTCAAGCCTGACTGGCCTATATTCCACATCCCGGCCTTCTCTCCTCCTCTTCATTTATCTCCTTCTGTCCTTTCTATCCTCCGTGCCCATCCTCATTTTAGGAAGACGTTCTACCATTCATGTGAAACTACATCTCATTTGCATTTATAACTGATGACCGGACTTGTCTGGGATGTGAGACTATATGTGTGTCCTAAATGGCACCCTATTCCCTTTATAGTGCACTACTACCCATAGGGCTCTGGTCAAAAGTAGTGCACTATATAGGGAATAGGGTGCCTTTGGGGATTTGAGACTATTTCAGGGCCCAACAATGTGACAATGCAATCAGAGATGGGAGAGGAGGATATAATTGGCTAGTCCTGAAACGGTTTCTCATCATCACTTCACATCACCTTGGCGACTGTCTCTGGACACAGAATTTCACAGAACGTCATAATCAACCAGAGTGGCTGTTGTAAGTCGTAAATCCATTCTACGTCCTATGTACACAGTAACAGCGTTCTATGGTAATCAATCAGTCAATAGATCAATCAATCTACAAACTCTTGGGTTGTACATTGATGGTTCATTGAAAAAAAAGCGTAATAAGATAAATAAGGTTGTGTGAGGTAAGCATCGTCATGTTACTGGGTTAGGATTGCTTTATGAGATAAATAAGGTTGTGTGAGGTAAGCATCGTCATGTTACTGGGTTAGGATTGCTTTATGAGATAAATAAAGTTGTGTGAGGTAAGCATCGTCATGTTACTGGGTTAGGATTGCTTTATGAGATAAATAAAGTTGTGTGAGGTAAGCATCGTCATGTTACTGGGTTAGGATTGCTTTATGAGATAAATAAGGTTGTGTGAGGCAAGCATCATCATGTTACTAACTGTTCACAACATGGGAAAGTTATTTTCCTCACCATGCCCTAGAGCAGTGGTTCCCAAACCTTTTATAGCCCCGTACGTACCCCTTCAAACATTCAACCTCAGGCTGCGTACCTCCTCAAGCACCAGGGTCAGCATACTCTCAAATCTTGTTTTTTTGCCATAATTGTAAGCCTGCCACACACACACTATATGATACATTTATTAAACATAATAATTATAGTTTTTGTCCCTGGCTCGTGGGAAGTAACAAAGAGCAATTCTAGGACCAGGGCAAATATAATAATATAGTAATAATCAATCATTTTGCTCTTTATTTAGCCATTTTACATATAAAACCTTATTTGTTCATCAAAATTTGTGAATAACTTACCCCAGGTTAATGAGAGGGGTAGATCTCATCATATTTGCACCACTCGATGGTCCAACATCCCTTTCTGTTGTTCAGTGCTTTCCTGGGTAAGGGGGCAGTAGCTCTTTGGTTGCATCAGATTCACAGCTGGACTAATAACAAATGTGAATTACTGATACTAGCATTGGATGTGCTGGTTTAAGCAGAACAATATGTTGTTGACAGGGGCAGGTGTAGTACTGCTGGTAGTAGCAGGTCTACCAGTAGAGCTGGTATGTGTCTCTATGGACTCAGGCCTTACCTTTTTCACCATTTATCCATTTTGGAGCAAACGGAATGAGCAGTAGCTACGTTTGGCTACATATGGACGTTGGTGGAATTCCCGCGAGAGAGGAACAGTTAACGTGAATGGATGTTAATTATTTCACTAGGCTACCTGTATTTGACATTGTGTTGTTATTTCGCTGAACACTAGATGGTAAAAAAATGGCAGTGAAATGAGGCTACCCAGACGAGCATAAAACCCTAATGTATAGCCCCGTTGGAAAATGTAAATGGACTGTTTGAAAATGTGAATCACATTATTATTTGGCAGACGCCAGGTATTTAGGAATACCTGCCCTAGAGCAGTCCATGAGGGCAACGGAAGTTACACGTTACGCATCATGCTTTATTTTAGCCCGTGTTTTTCTGTAAACAATTACTAAAATAACAAGGCCCTATCTAGAACCTTAGGACCGTCGTTTTATTTTTCTTAGGTTATATCTGCGTAATTGCACACAGTACAATATAATGTCAGCAGAGTATTGCTGGACAAAAAGTTAAATAAATAGGAAATCCAGCCAAAACCATTCATCCCTTTATTTTACTGTGTTAAATAACACTAATACTGTATGTGAGAACAATATTTTTTTGTAAACAAATGTTTCATTTTTGTAGTTATAATAAGGTTGGTAGCAACGTGAACATTTTTGTGGAATTCTATTGCTGCTCAAGTCGACTACAAAATCCACAATGCAATGTTCTCTCTATGGGCTAGCTAGCTAGGTAGCTAGCTACACATACTAATACCAAAGTCAATATCAGAATGTGAAGTAGCTATTTCAATGTAAAATTTCCTAAACAAACTGCACTATCAATTTAGGAGTCTACAATCTCACCAAGTACAACCTGCGATCGATGTGCCTTGCAGAGTGGAGTTTGACTTTCATAACAGCCAGGCAACAGCACCATGCAACGAACCACGGACTAAAGGTGCAGACAAATAGCAGAAATATCTAAATTATATTAATTGAGGTAAAAAAATATGATCAATGGCTCATTCGAGTATTGAAATGTGACATGTATGATAGACGTTTCCACAAACTTCCGCGTTATGACACCGGCTAGTATTGAAATGTGACATGTATGATAGACGTTTTCATGATTTAAAAGTCGTATTCCTATTCCAGTGTAGTGAGAGCGGCGATATCGCAATGCTACGTCATACCGCACTATTTCTGTCTGCTTGAACTGCAATAGTTCAGATACACATGAAAACATGAAATTACCACGGGAATCGATAAAACACTGTTCAGATTTGCACAAAAACAAAAACATTCAAAATGGGTGAATCTTTCCTTCAACTTGTGTAAGGCTTTGAGAATGTTGTCAACCAGACAAATTACAGTGGCTATGGCTGTGTGTAAAGGAAACATTCAGTAGAGAACCATGTTTCATATTGATGATGGGTCTGGCTGAGGCTCTAAAGTCACATACATGTTCTCTAAAGACCCATGTTCGATAGTGATGGGTCTGGCTGAGGCTCTAAAGTCACATACATGTTCTCTAAAGACCCATGTTCGATAGTGATGGGTCTGGCTGAGGCTCTAAAGTCACATACATGTTCTCTAAAGACCCATGTTCGATAGTGATGGGTCTGGCTGAGGCTCTAAAGTCACATACATGTTCTCTAAAGACCCATGTTCGATAGTGATGGGTCTGGCTGAGGCTCTAAAGTCACATACATGTTCTCTAAAGACCCATGTTCGATAGTGATGGGTCTGGCTGAGGCTCTAAAGTCACATACATGTTCTCTAAAGACCCATGTTCGATAGTGATGGGTCTGGCTGAGGCTCTAAAGTCACATACATGTTCTCTAAAGACCCATGTTCGATAGTGATGGGTCTGGCTGAGGCTCTAAAGTCACATACATGTTCTCTAAAGACCCATGTTCGATAGTGATGGGTCTGGCTGAGGCTCTAAAGTCACATACATGTTCTCTAAAGACCCATGTTCGATAGTGATGGGTCTGGCTGAGACTCTAAAGTCACATACATGTTCTCTAAAGACCCATGTTCGATAGTGATGGGTCTGGCTGAGGCTCTAAAGTCACATACATGTTCTCTAAAGACCCATGTTCGATAGTGATGGGTCTGGCTGAGGCTCTAAAGTCACATACATGTTCTCTAAAGACCCATGTTCGATAGTGATGGGTCTGGCTGAGGCTCTAAAGTCACATACATGTTCTCTAAAGACCCATGTTCGATAGTGATGGGTCTGGCTGAGGCTCTAAAGTCACATACATGTTCTCTAAAGACCCATGTTCGATAGTGATGGGTCTGGCTGAGGCTCTAAAGTCACATACATGTTCTCTAAAGACCCATGTTCGATAGTGATGGTCTGGCTGAAGCTCTACAGCCGTAGTGTGACTGCTATTCCCAGTGACATTTGTGTAGCTGGAAGATCGGGCTGAGGACTGATTAGGAAGAATAGAGCTGACAGGTTAACTGTTTTCCAGGGCCTGCCAAGAAATGCTCGCATACTCTGGGAGTGCAGTACTGTTTGGATGTATTATCTGTTCTTGTTATGTCTAGTCTGAAATTTAGGGTGACTTATTAGTCAACTACTACTTACTGAAAAAGTGTAGGAGTTTGTAGAGGTTTTTTAAGAACATGGATCTTTTTCCATAGACTATAATAGTTTGACCCCTTATTAAATTACACCAGTATGAATCTGATAGTGATTTGGGGTTAGATTGTCAATTATAGAAAACGTTTTTTTCATATGTTTTATTTTTCAATCACTGTATAAAAAATGTAAGTGGTATATTTTCAAAACTGTAAGTACAAAACTCTAAAATAATAACACTTGTAATGTCCCCTATTCTTCTGTTCAGAACCTTTGATTGTGAATTCATTGGGGTTTCGCATCTTTCACCCCGGAGTCATTCATGCAAAATCTAAGTTTTGTGCGAGCACATACAGTATTGATTATTTATCAACACATCAGATAACGATATGCTCAACATTTAAGCATTTTAATTAGCATTTGATCCAACAACAAAAAATACAAGATACACATTTCAAAACCCTTCTTCGTGAAGTGGTGAAAAACAAGAATAGTAGATGGTAAATATAATTTTCTATTCAGAATGTGACTATAACCTGACATGCACCATTTAAATAAATAACAAACTATAACCAAAGGCATGTTCAGGAATATGTCCGTGTTACAGTTTCATTGTCCTTATACAGTACATACGTAGGACAAATCCTCAGAAATATGGGTATTGTATAGGGATATTGTTCTGCCAAATTGTATTACATCGTCTTTTTTACTTGACTTGTCAACTAATACAAAATCACCTGTCTCTCTGTTTGAAATTCATCAGCTTACAGTGTATTAATGAAACTCATTAATAAATTCACGAGTATATTTTTATATCCAACCCAGGTATTTCAGTAGGGAATTGTACACTACACTATAATTCCAAATGGTAGCCCATAGAGTGACTCTTTCCACTTTGTCTTGTTGAAGCACGCTGCCTGATGGATAATTATGTAGTACAAGGTCAGGCAACCCTGGTCGTGGAGGGCCGCAGGCGCTTCATGTTTTTGGTTTAACCCAACCTGGAAGACCAGGTGTGTTGAAGTTAGTTAATCACTGAACTGATCAATTAGCTCAGTTGGTCAGGTGTGGTGCCTCGTTGGAACAGAATCCTGCAGTACCTGCGGCCCCCCAGGAACAGGGTTGCCTACCTCTGATGGACTGAAGTATTTAAGCCACATCCATATATGATTTTGTTTTCCCTTCCAACGTAAATTGATGTCAAATTGATATATTTATGAGGTAAAAATGCAAAAAAAGACATTGTTCAGAAGTTATCTAACTATACGTTATCTAGGCACTAAATCAGTGGTTATCTGTGTTGAGCAGTTTGAATAAGTGACAGTTTATTGTATTGTTAGAAAATTATGTCAAAAGTAAAGTGACCATTACATTTTGAAAAGCAGATACAATATTTATCTAAATTGAAAGAGTGATTTGGTGCAGGGAACCGAGTGACTTTGTGAATATGTTTGTTGTACTCAGTCAACTGAACATGTCCTTTTGAAACATGAGCCATTTTGATGATCTGTTTTGATGTTTGTGCTCAGAATTGTGAAAATGTACCACATTACTCTAAAGTGAAGAAAAACACACATTTCCTCAGCTTAATACTGTGACAGCTGAGATATAATGGGACTTTTTGATGGCCTATCTACTTCATTTTGTGTCGATCGAAAAATATGTCATCACGCTTTTCTCTCAGTTCATTTGGAAAACATGAAATCCTTTGCAGATAGTCCCGTAATGAAAGGTTATTTTAAGGGTTTTAATTCAAACGTTGAGCTCTGCAGTGTCCTTGTGTTGAAAGAGACGGAATTGGTTTGCTTTGTCTCAGCAACTCTCTTTGACTCTGAACTGAAGATAGGGTTGTGTTCCAAATGGCACCCTATTCCATTTATAGTGCACTGCTTTTCAACAGGGCCCATGGGCTTTGATCAAAAGTAGTGCACTATGAAGGGAATAGGGTGCCTTTGGGAGGCGCACCGTTTAAGGAAATCAAGTTGCGGTAAAACCTCTAGGTCTGCCAAGGATGATAGTTTCAGAATTAATGATGTAGCTTTGATCACAAGGCAGTGGTGTCCTGGTGTCTTTGTCCCCATCTAAATGAGTTTCAAGTTAATCTCTCTCTCTCTCTCGTGCTCTCACTTGCTCGTTCTCTCTCTTTCAATTTACTTTCTTTCTCTCTCTCTCTCTTTTTCTCCATAGATGTATTTAATTAATATTTACGCTTGGAGATTGGAGATTTTATTTTTTTGCTTTTTCACTCTTGCCTGTCTCTGAGTAAACCTCTACAGTGCCTTGAAAAATAATTCATCCCCTTGGTGTTTTGCCAATTTTGTTGTATTGCAACCTGAAATTTAAAATGATTTTTAATTTGAATTTCATGTAACGGATATACACAAAATATTCTGAAGTGAAATGAAAAAAAAAAAATAGTTGTGCTTGCATATGTATTCTCCCCCTTTGCAATAATCAGAGAGGCAACAAAGAGACCAACGATAACCCTGAAGGAGCTGCAAAGTTCCATAGTGGAGATTGGAGTATCCGTCCATAGGACCACTTTAAGTCGTACACCACAGAGCTGGGCTTTACGGAAGAGTGGCCAGAAAAAAGCCACTGCGTAAAGGTAAAAATAATCAAACACGTTTGGTGTTCACCAAAGGCATGTGGGAGACTCGCCATACATATGGAAGAAGGTACTCTGGTCAGAAGAGAATAAAATCGAGCTTTTGGCCATCAAGGAAAACGCTATGTCTGGCACAAACCCAACACCTCCCATCACCCCGAGAACATCATCCCCACAGTGAAGCATGGTGGTGGCAGCATCATGCTGTGGGGTTGTTTTTCATCGTCAGGGACTGGAAAACTGGTCCGATTTGAAGGAATGATGGATGGCACTAAATACAGGGAAATTCTTGAGGGAAACCTGTTTCAGTCTTCCAGAGATTTGAGACTGGGACGGAGGTTCACCTTCCAACAGGAAAATGACCCTAAGCATACTGCTAAAGCAATACTTGAGTGGTACAAGAGGAAACATTTACATGTCTTGGAATGGCCTAGTCAAAGCCCAGACCTCAATCCAATGGAGAATATGTGGTATGACTCAAAGATTGCTTGAAGGAGCTGGATCAGTTTTGCCTTGTAGAATGGGCAAAAATACCAGTGGCTAGATGTTTCAAGCTTATAGAGACATACCCCAAGATACTTGCAGCTGTAATTGCTGCAAAAAGTGGCTCTACAAAGTATCAACTTTTTTTTGGGGGGGGGGGTTGTTATGCACACACAAGGTTTCTATTTTTATATCTTATTTCTAGATAGTTTCACAATAGAAAACATTTTACATGTTCAACGTGGTTGTGTAAATGAAATGATACAACCCCCCCAAATAAATGTTTATTCCAGGTTATAAGGCAACAAAATAGGAAAAATGCCAAGGGGGTGAATACTTTTGCAAGCCACTGTATGAACGTCTATGGACTGACTTTTCAACCTCCTGACTCATGCAAGACTATGTTAACCTGTCAAAGCAGTGATCACTCGTCAGGACTTTATAGCATGTACTTTGTTAACTGTAAAAAGCATGACTATTTTTTAGGGACAGGTCTAAATTAACTAGTGGGGAAAGGCTGGTCCAACTCAAGATGTCATGAAAAAAAGTGCGCCCCTTCCCCAAAGTAAAAAATATTTTCATATGACCCTCCCCTTGTACTATCAAACAAATTAAACATGCTCCCACTCATATAATTAATTCAAAATAGTATTTACGACTGCAAGTAACAATATCTGTAGTGACATTGTGTTAAGAAACAGTTATAAGAATTTTGTTATCAATGTTCATAAACTTCAATTAATCTACTCAGTTTGCAACCCAGTTTGTAAGATTCTGGTTTAAATTAAACAGACAGATTTCTCAGCTTACAATAGTCAAAAGGTTTATTCACGAGGACGTCCTAACATCAAAAATCCAAACCCAGTCTTTATAACACAAACAAACAAGTTCAAATCTTAAGCTACGCCTTGACAGTCTGTGTCTGCTTAGACAGTCTGTGTTTTTCCAGTTCATACAGTAGATACATTGTTTAACCTAGCGGAACCCCTCGACAACATTCCGCTGAAAAGGCAGTACGCGAATTTCTAAAATATTTTTGGGAAATATATAACTTTCACACATTAACAAGTTCGATACAGCAAATGAAAGATAAACTTCTTGTTAATCTACCCACCATGTCTGATTTAAGAAATGCTTTACAGCTAAGGCACAACATATGATTATGTTAGATCACCACCAAGTCGAAAAAAAACACAGCCATTTTTCCAGTCAAAGAGTCACAAAAAGCAGAAACATAGATACAATTAATCACTAACCTTTGATGATCTTCATCAGATGACACTCATAGGACATCATGTTACACAATACATGTACGTTTTGTTCGATAATGTGCATATTTATATCAAAAAATCTCAGTTTACATTGGCGCCTTACGTGAAGTAATGTTTTGATTTCCCAAACATCCGGTGATTTTGCAGAAATACTCATAATAATCATTGATAAAAGATACTAGTGTTATTCACATAATTAAAGATAGACTTCTCCTTAATGCAACCGCTGTGACAGATTTCAAAAAAACTTTACGGAAAAAGTATAATCTGAGAACGGCGCTCAGAACCCAAACCGGCCAGAGGAATATCCGCCATTTTGGAATCAACAAAGTTGGAAACAACACCATAAATATTCACTTACCTTTGATCTTCATAAGGCACTCCCAGGAATCCCAGTTTGACAATAAATGACAGATCTTTTCCATAAAGTTCCAGAATTTATGTCCAAATAGCCACTTGTTGTTAGCGTGTTCAGCCCAGTAATCCATCTTCATGAGGCGTGAGCACTTCGTCCAGACAAAAACTAGAAGAGTTCCGTTACAGTCCTTTAGAAACATGTCAAACGATTTATGGAATCAATCGTTAGGATGTTTTTAACATAAAACATCAGTAATGTTCCAACCGGAGAATTCCTTTGTCTTCAGAGAAGCACTGGAACAAGAGGTAACTCTGTCGGGAGCGTGCATCATGAGACCAAGGCTCTCTGCCAGACCACTGACTCAAAGAGGTCTCATGAGCCACTCCTTTATAGTAGAATCCTCATTCAAGTTTTAAAAGACGGTTGACATCTAGTGGAAGCCCTAGGAAGTGCAACCTCATCCATATCTCAATGTGTATTCGGTAGGCCTAGCTTTGAAAAACTACAAACCTCAGATGTCCCACTTCCTGGTTGGATTTTTCTCAGGTTTTCGCCTGCCATATGAGTTCTGTTATACTCCCAGACATCATTCAAACGGTTTTAGAAACTTCAGAGTGTTTTCTATCCAATATTAATAATAATATGCATATATTAGCATCTGGGACAGAGTAGGAGGCAGTTTACTCTGGGCACGTTATTCATCCAAAAGGGAAAATGCTGCCCCCTATCCCAAAAAGGTTAACAGTTTCTCCCCTCCACGGGTGGAGACAGAATGTCCTGTAAGGAACACAGTAGTCCAGCTTGTCTGTCGATTGCTCCTGTTATCATTTGTTTCACACTTGTACCCTGCTTACATGCTAAAAATAAACTAAAGGTCCTTGTTCTAATTTTGACTAAAACTACACACATCAGATAATAGTTTTATGATTGTAATCAATTTCATAAAATTATATGGTTTCAGAGTAATAATTGAATCATTATCTTTCAACATATAAATGATTTTATCAGAAACGTGGATATCGACTTTGCCAGTTCAGAATGCTGTGGGCTATGGGCCAGAAAGTTGAGTGTTCGCCGACCACCACAGTCGATACCCTGCAGGGCTATGGGCCAGAATGTTGAGTGTTCGCCAAACACCACAGTCGATGCCCCGCAGGGAAATAGGCCAGAAGGTTTAGGGTTCGCCGACACCCACAATCAATGTGCCGCAGGGCTATGGGCCAGAAGGTTGAGGGTTCACCGATCATCACACTTGATGCCCCACAGGGATATGGGCTGAGGGTTTGCCGACCAGAGACAACGATAAAAGTCTGGTGGAAATCAATCCAATTGAATCAACCCAACCAAGCCACACTGCTTCTCAACACAGCGCGCATCCAACCCGGAAGCCAGCCGCACCAATGTGTCGGAGGAAATACCGTGCACCTGGCAACCGAAAGCCATGTTTCAGTCAGGCCAATCACATCAAGATTATGATCAGTGATTAGTTAATTGACTGTAACTGCCTTGGAAGTGAGGGATCTGTAAGGGATCTGTAATGGCCGCTGGCGGTGGAAGAAGGTGAGGACCAATGCGCAGCGTGTTAAGTGTCCATATTTAGAACACTGAACAAAAACAACAAAGTGAACGAACGAAACCGAAACAGTTCTGTCTGGTGCAGATACAAACACTCAAAACAATCACCCACAAAACACAGGTGGGAAAAGGCTACCTAAGTATGATTCTCAATCAGAGACTACTAACGACACCTGCCTCTGATTGAAAACCATACCAGGCCAAACACAAAACACAACATAGAAAAACGAACATAGACAACCCACCCCAACTCACGCCCTGACCAACCTAAAACAAAAACATAACAAAATAACTAAGGTCAGAACGTGACAGTACCCCCCCAAAGGTGCGGACTCCGGCCGCAAAACCTGAACCTATAGGGGATGGTCTGGGTGGGTGTCTGTCCACGGTGGCGACTCTGGCGCGGGACGTGGACCCCACTCCATCATAGTCTTTACCTGCTTCTTAACCCGCCTCCGTGGCGCCTTTTGAGCGGCGGCCCTCGCCACCGACCTCGGACTGGGGACCCTAGCAACGGGTCCCGATTCGACGGGAGATTCCAGCAGCACCAGAGTGACGGGTGACTCCGGCTGTGCCGGAGGGAAACCCCTCCAAATTAGTGTATTTGGATATTTCAGCCACACCCGTTGCTGACAGGTGTACAACACTGAGCACCCAGCCATGTAATCTCCATAGACAAAGATTGGCAGTAGAATGGCATCACTGAAGGGCTCAGTGACTTTCAATGTGGCACCCTCGTAGGATGCCACCTTTCCAACAAGTTAGTTTGTCCTATTTCTACCATCCTAGAGTGTGCTGTGGTCAACTGTAAGTGCTGTTATTGTGAAGTGGAAACGTCTAGGAGCACCTAACGCTCAGCTGCAAAGTGTTAGGCCACACAAGTTCACAGAACGGGACTGGCGAGTGCTGAAGCATCTGTACTCGGTTGCAACACTCACTACCAAGTTCCAAATTGCCTCTGAAAGCAACGTCTGGCAGTCCGACTGACGAATCTGGGATTGTGGATGCCAGGAAAATGCTAACTGCCCCAATGCTTAGTGCCAACTGTTAAAGTTTGGTGGAGGAGGAATAACAGACTGGAGCTGTGTTTATGGTTCCAGCCCCTCAGTTCCAGTGAAGGGAAATCTTAACAATGCAGCATCAATGACATTCTGGATGAAGGAGGGTAATTTGTTAATTTTTTATTTTTTTTGTATAAAGATAAGCATTATATTGTTAGATTATTGTTAGATTATAGGAGTAACTCTGGTAGTCTTGAAACAGTCTTCATCACGTCAAGTTCAACTGTCAGGATCAGCTGGAGTACCGGGGTGCTCTGCCTTCATATCTTAGGCCTGTAGTAAATGAAGCTAAATAATAGCCACACCATACCAAACCTTCACCAACGTTTCTAAATTTTACTCGGGTAATATCAAAAGTAAGTCAAGCTATTGTTTCTAAGGAAAATACAAGCAGAACAGCAAATGTAATACAGGGAAAAAACACACTAACCTCCCCTGTGCCCCTACCCTAAAAAACACACTACCTTCCCATGTGCCCTACCCCTAAAAACACACTACCTGCTCATGTGC
Source organism: Oncorhynchus masou masou (assembly GCF_036934945.1). Taxonomy (NCBI): domain Eukaryota; kingdom Metazoa; phylum Chordata; class Actinopteri; order Salmoniformes; family Salmonidae; genus Oncorhynchus; species Oncorhynchus masou. The sequence continues at coordinate 12,092,441 of NC_088236.1, read as the reverse complement.
CCCGACCCCAAAAAACACACTACCTTCTCATGTGCCCCTACCCCAAAAAACACACTAACCTCCCCTGTGCCCCTACCCCTAAAAACACACTACTTTCCCATGTGCCCTACCCCTAAAAACACACTACCTTCTCATGTGCCCCTACCCCCAAAAACACACTACCTTCTCATGTGCCCCTACCCCAAAAAACACACTAACCTCCCCTGTGCCCCCACCCCTAAAAACACACTACCTTCTCATGTGCCCCTACCCCAAAAAACACACTACCTTCTCATGTGCCCCTACCTCTAAAAACACACTAACCTCCCCTGTGCCCCTACCCCTAAAAACACACTACCTTCCCCTGTGCCCCTACCCTAAAAAACACACTACCTTCCCATGTGCCCCTACCCCTAAAAACACACTACCTTCTCATGTGCCCCTACCCCAAAAAACACACTAATCTCCCATGTGCCCCTACCCCAAAAAAACACTAATCTCCCATGTGCCCCTACCCCAAAAAACACACTACCTTCCCCTGTGCCCCTACCCCAAAAACACACTACCTTCCCATGTGCCCCTACCCAAAAAAACACACTACCTTCCCATGTGCCCCTACCCAAAAAAACACACTACCTTCCCATGTGCCAACACCTCCCCCCAAAAAACACACACTACCTTCCCATGTGCCAACACCCCCCCCCCCAATAAACAAATTACCTTCCCATGTGGCAACCCCCCTCCCCAAAATAGAAACACACTACCTTCCCATGTGCCAACCCCCCTCCCCAAAATAAAAACACACTTCCTTCCCATGTGCCACCCCCCAAAAAAACACACTACCTTCCCATGTGCCAACCCCCCCCAAATAAAAACACACTACCTTTCCATGTGCCAACCCCCCCCCCCCAAAAAAAAATAAACAAACACACAACCCTCCCCAAAGCAAAAATAAATAAATACAATGCGACAACCCTTCCCTAGATTTTTTATTGAACCTTCAAATAACTTGGCAAATCAGTTAAGAAAAAATTCTTATTTACAATGACAGCCTTCAACAGCCAAAGCCAGACAACACTGGGTCACCCTACAGGACTCCCAATCACCACCAGATGGGATAGAGCCCTGGATTTTAACCAGAGCCTGCAGTGATACCTTTTGCACTGAGATGCAGTGCCTTAGACCACTGCACCACTCGGGAGCCCAAGTTTGGACCATCCCTCCCACCCAGTACATTTAGATCTGCACTCACCCTGATCCCACCACATTGAATTTAAAATATTCTGCTACAATGAATATGGGATATGGCCTTTAAAGTGATGATGTGACTAAAATAATGCATTTTGATTGATGGCATAATTCCGCATCAGACTCGTAATGTCCAAAGGGCATCCATAATAGACATAGATATCAAAGTCAAGGATGCAGGGAACACACACATATTGGTATGAATAATATAATAATTAACTTCATCTTTCCATTACAGCTATTCTGACACACACGCACGCTAGTAGGCATGCACGCAAAAACTCCCAAGCACAGACACGCACGCTCGTACGCACGCACGCACAAACACGCAAGCACACACACACACACACACACACACACACACACACACACACACACACACACACACACACACACACACACACACACACACACACACACACACACACACACACACACACACTGATTGGAACTTCATTTGCTTTTAATTAGTGTGCTGATATCAGCCCTGACAGGCAGTTATTCCGTTGGTGTTGATCATCTCACTGAAATGATATGACAATAACCCAGTACAGCCCATACACTAGCAGTAACAACAACCATCCTTTTCTCTTGATGATATTGGCATGGTCAGGAGAATACAAATGAAGCATTTTGCATCGACGGACTATGAATATGGGGTATAGATCCGTAATAGAATAATGTATACATCTAGTCCTGTCTAATAAAAACCTGGATTCCAAGTTCCAACCGGAAGTGGTGATATTGATTTAATGGACTAATACCTTTTAGCTCCTAGTCCAGCAAAGGGCCTCGCTGAGAAATATTATTATGACATTATTTACTCTTTGTCCCTCAAGTACTTCACTGTGCCTCTCTCCTCCTTTCACTGCCTCAGCGACACCACATCCTGGTGAGAACATAGCCTGGGGGGGCAGAGATTAGGCTTAATACGGTATAGGAGAGGAGGAGAGGAGGGGAGGAGAGGAGGAGAGGGGGAGGAGAGGAGGAGGGGGGAGGGGGAGGAGGAGAGGAGGGGAGGTGGAGAGGAGGAGGGGAGGAGAGGAGGAGAGGGGGAGGAGAGGAGGAGAGGGGGAGAGGGGGAGGAGGAGAGGGGGAGAGGAGGAGAGGAGGTGGAGAGGGAGGGGAGGAGAGGAGGAGTGGAGGGAAGGAGAGGAGGGGAGGAGGGGAGGGGGAGAGGAGGGGGAGAGTGGGAGGAGGAGAGGAGGTGGAGGAGAGGAGAGGAGAGGAGGAGAGGAGCAGGAGGATTAGGAGGAGAAGGGGAGGAGAGAAGGAGAAGGAGAGGAGGAGGAGAAGGAGGGCTAAACTCAGAGTAGCACTATCTAGTGCGCAGTGGTCCTATCTTCCTCCAGCTCCAACTCCAGCCCTGCATGGCTGATTCTTTCCTGACTTGCACTTCACAGCCACTGAGTGTGTTTGTGCATGCGTGCATGCATGGATATATATGTGTGTGTTGAGCCCAATGTTAGTGTCTTTCGGTCAGAATGAAGACATCCCCGGCTTGGCTCAGTGGCTAGAGGAGGTATAGACTCTGATGTTGCTCTCGCATTCTGACACAAACTGCCATCTCGCCACACTGACTCTTCATCACCGCACACACGTGCCTGCCCCGAAGACACCCACAACACACACACCCATCTCCTCCTATTCATTATCTTACACATCAGGCCTTCGCGGTTAGGGTTAGTCCCGCCCTCTTAGACTTTGCTAATTTAATATGCCAATCCCACTCTGTAACCTGCACAAAACAGAGTGCATTGTGGGATCTCTCGGGTGCTGATATCCTCTCCTAGAAACGCGCTATCAGGATCAGTATGATCCTGAACAGGATGATTTTTGCATATATATATTTCCCTTTATACATTCATCTGTCTGTGGGAAGATCTGGCAGAGGAGAGGAAATGAATTATGTAATTCATGTCATTGCGTGCCTCCCTCTCAGATGAGGTTGTGTCACTATTCAGATCGCACTCGGCCTGCACACAGAATTCAAATAGAGTGTTAGTTATTTGCTTCTTATTGAACTGATAGCGACAGTATACATGCTGCACTTTCTGCCTTGGAATTACATTAGCTTGCAGGGATTCAGGTGAGTTGGATGTTGGATGGCTGGCCAGTTGACCTAGCAGTCATAACATGCATAAATGTATTGAATAACTTGAATAATGATCTGCTATTTTGTAAAAAGGCAATGGGTTGTGAATGGTAAATAGGTCTGCTGCTCTAACCACATCCTACCTCTTTGCCTTGTGACATTTGTTCAAAACCAAAAGCATTGTAGCTCTGTATTTCAAACCACATAATCGAACCGAGGCTTTCTTTTTCAAAGCTCCATGTCAGTCCTGTTCACGCGATGAATCCTAGGATTCCAATATAGAATTAGAACTTATTCTAATTCTACGGATTCCACAAACCCTGACAACCCCACTTTAAAATATACTGTTCATTTGACAGGTTCCTTCTGTTCTAATATCCTTATTGAATGTGCATGAGTGACCATTACGTTAGCAGAGCATAGTGAATGAATCAGGCCCTGTGACAAATCCACCTTCAACTTCCATGGGGATTATCTTTTAACAGGTTTTAAACCTCCGTCTTAGAGACAATTCTTCAATTCAGTGAATTGTTTTGAGTCGCGTGGCTTTGATTTATTTTCAATTAGCTTTCGTTAATGTTTCCTGTTCTCTGCAATCTCTTCCTGGGGCACGAACAGAAAATAAAATGGCCTCCGCTTACGCTCTCCCAGTGTTTCTGTGGTTGAAGGTTCATCTGTTTCGCTGGATAGTATTGGATATGCTCTGATGTAGACAACTCCAATATGATTACAAATCTGAAAAAAATTCTGCTTGATATTTACTCACAAATAAATCTCGGATTAGATGAAGACAATCTTGATCGGAAGTATTCCTCAAATATCACCTTAATTAACAGTTGCATAGCAGTCCCTCAAAGATTGTAGGACTTGAAACTTATCAAGCAGAGATGTAATCTTTTTTAACTAAATAATTTCTAACAATAGTTTGTTGTTGTTGTTTACTGTAGCTGTTGTACCGCTCTTCATTTATTTACCATGTATTTCTTAACCGACCTCATTTATTTACCATGTATTCTGTAACCAACCTCATTTATTTACCATGTATTCTGTAACCAACCTCATTTATTTACCATGTATTCTGTAACCAACCTCATTTATTTACCATGTATTCTGTAACCGACCTCATTTATTTACCATGTATTCTGTAACCGACCTCATTTATTTACCATGTATTCTGTAACCAACCTCATTTATTTACCATGTATTCTGTAACCAACCTCATTTATTTACCATGTATTCTGTAACCGACCTCATTTATTTACCATGTATTCTGTAACCGACCTCATTTATTTACCATGTATTCTGTAACCGACCTCATTTATTTACCATGTATTCTGTAACCGACCTCATTTATTTACCATGTATTCTGTAACCGACCTCATTTATTCCATATGTCAAAACAAACTATGTATGTGCTTGTCATCTATTAAATTCATCTATATTACTGACCTCCCTCAATCCCAAAGAACCATATAGGTCAGAGGTCACATGAGTGATGCAACTGACATTTTTTTTAACCTTCAGCACATGACAGATAATAGAATAATAATAGAATCATTTACTTGTCCTTGAGCCGACAACGTGACACACACACACACACACACACACACACACACACACACACACACACACACACACACTGAACTTCCTATTGGGCCTCCAGCTAATTTAATAAACCTCCCTCACATAAAAGCGGTAATAGACTCCCTATGATGGGCCACTAAATAAAATAGAAGGGAGAGGAGGAGGCGATGAGCAAATGTATTACCCCATGTCTTCAATGACGAGAGAGATGCCCTCCTGACTTGGCAGGGACGTGTACAACTCAATGAAGGTCACTATCTCATTGATTAATGGTCCCAATAGGGAAATTATCCTTACGTGTACCTAAATAACAATGACCTATAGGTCACCTCCAACCTGAGCTGGCTGTGTTTGGGGGAGAGAAGTCCTCAGGGAAATGGTTATCTCCTAGGGAATCTGGTTTGGATTTCTGTAGGTACCAATTCTCTTTTTTTAAACAAAACAATATCACCACTTTTTGAGAATCACCACTTTTTGAGCATCTCAGGGCCCGTGCCGAATCTTTTCAGCCTCCTGAGGGGGAAGAGGCGCCGCTGGGCACAGGTGCACCATCAAGAGTATCTTGACTGGTTGCATCACTGTCCTGTAGTAATCATTTATATGGAACATACCATTAAATGTTCTTGATTGATCTTAATTGTTAGTTTAGAACGTGCATAATATAAAGATCTCTATCTCATCTCATGTAAAGGCGAGACGTTGAACAGTTGCATAGCATATGTGACTTAGAAAAGCTGTTTTTGCATTGGTTCTACCTTTTTTACAAGCAGCATGTGTAGGTGCACACAGACATTTAGGAGCACAATTAAAAATGTTTGACAAAGCTAGAATACTTAATTTTTATAGACAAACTGGTGCTCCTAAATTAAAATTCCAGGTCGCACAACAAAATATTTAGGCACGTATGTAAGTAAAATGGTGGCACTGTAGAGCCCTGCTATAGGGCGTTTAGTTATATAATCATATATTCAAATGTAATCTATACAGCCATCAGCTACGGCTCATATCATTAACATCCCTATTCACCTTATTTATGAACTTGGAAACAAAACAATGTACGAACGTTCTGTTTTGTGGAGGACGTCCGTTGTGGCGTTCTTGCCATTTTGCAAACGTTAGCTATCTAGCTCAAAATGTCATGGGATCATACCAAGAAAAACCTTTCAAAGTTGAATGGCAAGTCTGTGCCACATCCGCAGATTATTCAAGAGTGGGAGGACGATATGAAAAATTGGCCACATATCACCTACGAAGACATCTTCAATTATTTTGTCTTGTCTCTTGGTGTGGATGGGTCAGAGATGAGAAGCTATAAAAGCACAGAGGCATATCAATACCTACACAGTTGTACAGGAGGGGACTGAGCATGCACCCCTGAGGGTTAAGGATCAGCGTGGCGGATGCGTTGTTACGTAGCCTTACCACCTGAGGGCGGCCCGCCAGGAAGTCCAGGATCCAGTTGCAGAGGGAGGTATTTAGTCCCAGGGTCCTTAGCTTAGTGATGAGGTTTGAGGGTACTATGGTGTTGAACGCTGAGCTGTAGTTATTTAGCGTTCTGCCGTGGCTTTCTGCAAGCCCAGATGGAGTGTTAAACTCTCAAGAACTTCTAGCAATCAAATGTCCTGTTCTGAGTAATAATTGTGAGTCTCTGACTGAACTGTTCTCTGGCAAAGTCACCGATGTGAAGCTGGTGGATGGGGTTCCTCAGCTGAAACCTAATGGAGCCTCGTGGGTACTACAATCAGGTTCAAAATGGTCATGTTCTGCACAGGACTTTGGTCTCCTCACTACGATGAAAACTGCTTGTCTGGGCTCCATCTGAGCAGGTTGTTAATGATGGGTCTTTCGATGTGAAGTTCTGTGCTGATGTTATCCCTAAACTGAAGGCATTCTATTTCACACATATGCTTTCAAGGATACTAGATGAGTTCCAGTCAGGCAGACTAACTCTGTGCTCCAAATATGCTAATCCACTCCATGTGGTATCTAAGGGCCTAATACTTCTTATACTTTGTGCCGTCTAAAGCTCTGTCAGCTCTTCCTTATTATTTAAGCATAAGCATAACTCCTGATTGTTTTTTTTTTGTCTTGCACAGTTCTCTTCATATGCACATTTACCTGAATATATTTGCATAATTCTTGGTGTTTTTTTTATATCTTGCCTTGTACAGCTCTCTTCATACATATCTATCTAATGCTTAAGGATAGCTCCTTATGATTTATGAAACATTTGTATTGTACCTTGTATAGATATTTATTTTTATAACAATTGACAGCTGCCTCTGATTGAGAACCATACGAGGCAGAACTCAAAAACCAAAATAGAAAATCAAATATAGACTGCCCACCCAACTCACGCTCTGACCATACTAAAACAAAGATATAATAACAGAACTGAGGTCAGAACGTGACACTGCATCTGCCTCCACATGCAGGAGAAATGAACATAATGAGCCCACATGGAGCAATAACAACCAAATACTTGAGAGTATTGCTGGAATAATAGTAGCTGTATGACTCTTCTCTGGAATTGTGATAGTGTGCTTTCTGAAGATTGGTTTCAGAGCAGTCCGGGGTGCAAGTGGTGCTAGGGGACTTCTCTTTGAAGGACTGAGACCGTGCTTCTACACCGTGCTTCTACACCTGCATTGCTTGCTGTTTGGGGTTTTAGGCTGGGTTTCTGTACAACACTTTGAGATATCAGCTGATGTACGAAGGGCTATATAAATACATTTGATTTGATGATTTGATTTGAGACATTGTGTTCTGGATCGTCTCCCTCAGCAGTCATGGAATGTAGATCCTCATGTGCTCCTCCATTGTGTCAATCCAGCAGGAAAGGATTCTGCTCCCTACTCCCTCGGAGACAGCAAAGCCTTCAGCAAGATCACCCTGGAGTAGATTCAGCTTCAGCTTCATCAAGGTTATCAGTATTTGATCAGTGATATGCATTTTGAAGTTAGCTGTGTAGAATTTCTGCAGAAACGCTACAAGGTCAAAGAAAACCCTAAGAGGAAGGCCAGTAAACAACACTGAGCTAGTGACATTCTTCAGGAATGGTGTGGGTCAATGGCTCTGCACCACCACATTGGCTTTGTTTGTTGCAGGTGGGTGTGTTCTCTTGACATGCAGCTGTGATCAGTCAGTGCTGGAACCTCCCACTGAGTATCAGCATCTTTATGCTGCGGTGGCATAGGCACACTCAGATCAGACACAGCATCAACACAGTTTTTTTGAAACCTATATTTAACATATTCTTAATTTTGATGACAGTGCCTTGTTCAGGGGCAGAATGACAGATTTTTACCTTGTCAGCTTGGGGGATTTGATCTTGCAACCTTTTGGTTACTAGTCCAACACTCTAACCACTAGGTTACCTGGCACCTGTGTCTTCATCTTCATCTGTCAAACAAAATAAGAGATACCACAAGTTTAACAAAATATAGAGAACAGACAAACTACGGGTCATGGTGAGGTAAAAAACCAAACACTTTAAACATTTAATAAGTTAGCTAGTTAGACATGTCATGAGCATCACAAGTGACATGCCAGCAATGGCTTGGGGGAGACATTGTCAGACAGAAGTTGTTGGATAGCTAACAATGTAGGGACTAACTGGCTAGGCTAGTTAGCTAGCAACACTGTATACGATGGGCTGCCCTCAATCTAGCTAGTTAAGTGAGTAAGCTAGGCAACAGTTAACTCGCTACGGTATGTTAGGACTTACGAGTGGCTACCAACTAGTAAAGATACTTAGCTAAGCTAGCTAACTTTTGCCTGATTCAGGACACTCATCTGTGATGATAAATCAAATCAAATGTATTTATATAGCACTTCGTACATCAGCTGATATCTCAAAGTGCTGTACAGAAACCCAGCCTAAAACCCCAAACAGCAAGCAATGTAGGTGTAGAAGCATGGTGGCTCGGAAAAACTCCCTAGAAAGGTGAAAACCTAGGAAGAAACCTAGAGAGGAACCAGGCTATGTGGGGTGGCCAGTCCTCTTCTGGCTGTGCCGGGTGGAGATTATAACAGAACATGGCCAAGATGTTCAAATGTTCATAAATGACCAGCATGGTCAAATAATAATAATCATAGGCAGAGCAGTTGAAACTGGAGCAGCAGCACGGCCAGGTGGACTGGGGACAGCAAGGAGTCATCATGTCAGGTAGTCCTGATGTAACGGCGTTCTTCGTTTGTCAAAAGAGAGTCGGACCGAAATGCAGCGTGGTGGTTACTCATGATCTTTAATGAAGGATCGCGAGACATAAAATAACTATTACAAAATACAAAACAACAAACGGAACGTGAAATCTAATTACAACCTATCTGGTGAAACTACACAGACACAGGAACAATCACCCACGAAATACAAAGTGAAACCCAGGCTACCTAAATACGGTTCCCAATCAGAGACAACGAGAATCACCTGACTCTGATTGAGAACCGCCTCAGGCAGCCAAACCTATGCAACACCCCTACTCAGCCGCTATCCCAATAACTAAAAAACCCCACTACGAAATACAACAACATAAACCCATGTCACACCCTGGCCTGACCAACTAATTAACAAAAACACAAAATACTAAGACCAAGGCGTGACACCTGAGGCATGGTCCTCGGGCTCAGGTCCTCCAAGAGAGAGAAAGAAAGAGAGAATTAGAGAGAGCACACTTAAATTCACACAGGACACCGAATAGGACAGGAGAAGTACTCCAGATATAACAAACTGACCCTAGCCCCCCAACACATAAACTACTGCAGCATAAATACTGGAGGCTGAGGCAGGAGGGGTCAGGAAACACTGTGGCCCCATTCGATGACACCCCCGGACAGGGCCAAACAGGAAGGATATAATCCCACCCACTTTGCCAAAGCACAACCCCCACACTACTAGAGGGATATCTTCAACCACCAACTTACCATCCTGAGATCAGGCCGAGTATAGCCCACAAAGATCTCCGCCATGGCACAACCCAAGGGTGGGTGCCAACCCAGACAGAAAGATCACATCAGTGACTCAACCCACTCAAGTGACGCAACCCTCCTAGGGACGGTATGAAAGAGCCCTAGTAAGCCAGTGACTCAGCTCCTGTAATAGGGTTAGAGGCAGAGAATCCCAGTGGAAAGAGGGGAACCGGCCAGGCAGAGACAGCAAGGGCAGTTCGTTGCTCCAGAGCCTTTCTGTTCACCTTCACACTCCTGGGCCAGACTACACTCAATCATATGACTCACTGAAGAGATGAGTCTTCAGTCAAGACTTAAAGGTTGAGACCGAGTTTGCGTCTCTCACATGGGTAGGCAGAACATTCCAATAAAATGGAGCTCTATAGGAGAAAGGCCTGCCTCCAGCTGTTTGCTTAGAAATTCTAGGGACAATTAGGAGGCCTGCGTCTTGTGGCCGTAGCGTACGTGTAGGTATGTACGGCAGGTCCAAATCAGAGAGATAGGTAGGAGCAAGCCCATGTAATGCTTTGTAGGTTAGCAGTAAAACCTTGAAATCAGCCCTTGCCTTGACAGGAAGCCAGTGTAGGGAGGCTAGCACTGGAGTAATATGAACACGTTTTTTGGTTCTAGTCAGGATTCTAGCAGCCGTATTTTGCAGTAACTGAAGTTTATTTAGTGCTTTATCCGGGTAGCCGGAAAGTAGAGCATTGCAGTAGTCTAACCTGGAAGTGACAAAAGCATGGATGAATTTTTCTGCATAATTTTTTGACAGAAAGTTTCTGATTTTTGCAATGTTACGTAGATGGAAAAAAATCTGTCCTTGAAACAGTCTTGATATGTTCTTCAAAAGAGAGATCAGGGTCCAGAGTAACGCAGAGGTACTTCACAGTTTTATTTGAGACAACTGTACAACCATTATGATTAATTGTCAGATTCAACAGACGATCTCTTTGTTTCTTGGGACCTAGAACAAGCATCTCTGTTTTGTCCGAGTTTAACAGTAGAACTTTTGCAGCCATCCACTTCCTTATGTCTGAAACACGTGCTTCTAGCGAGGGCAATTTTGGAGCTTCACCATGTTTCATTGAAATGTACAGCTGTGTGTCATCCGCATAGGAGTAAAAGTTAACATTATGTTTTCGAATGACATCCCCAAAAGGTCAAATATATAGTGAAAACAATACTGGTCCTAAAACGGAACCTTGAGGAACACCGAAATTTACAATTGATTTGTCAGAGGACAAACCATTCACAGAGACAAACTGATATCTTTCCGACAGATAAGATCTAAACCAGGCCAGAACTTGTCCATGTAGACCAATTTGGTTTCCAATCTCTCCAAAATAATGTGGTGATCGATGGTATCAAAACCCAGCACTATGGTCTTGGAGCACGAGGACAGATGCAGAGCCTCGGTCTCGGTCTGATGCCAATTTCAATTTACAGCAATACTCATCATAAATGTTGATGAAAATACATGTGTTATACATGGAAATATAGATACAATTCTCCTTAATGCAACCGCTGTGTCAGATTTCAAAAAAACGTTACGGAAAAAGCATAATCTGACTACGGCGCTCAGAGCCCAAAACAGCCAAAATAAATATCCGCCATGTTGCGCAGTCAACATTAGTCAGAAATAGCATTAGAAATATTCACTTGCCTTTGATGATCTTCATCAGAATGCACTCCCAGGAATCTCAGTTCCACAATAAATGTTTGATTTGTTTGATAAAGTTAATAATTTATGTCCAAATAGCTTCTTTTGTTAGGATGTTTGGTAAACAAATCCAGTCGAACGTCGGACGAAAAGTTCAAAAAGTTATATTACAGGTCATAGAAACTTGTCAAACTAAGTATAGAATCAATCTTTAGGATTTTTTTATCATACATGTTCAATAATGTTCCAACCGGAGAATTCCATTATCTGTAGAAAAGCAATGGAACTAGAGCTACCTCTCATGTGAATGCGCATGACTGAAATCGAGGCTGCTGCCAGACCTCTGACTTAATCAGCTCTCATTCGGCCCCCATTCACAGGAGCAGCCTGAAACAACGTTCTAAAGACGGTTGACATCTAGTGGAAGCCTTAGGAAGTGCAAAATGACCCATATCCCACTGTGTATTCGATAGGGGCTGAGTTCAAAACCTGCAAACCTCAGATTTCCCACTTCCTGTTTGGATTTTTTCTTAGGTGTTTGCCTGCCATGTGAGTGCTGTTATACTCACATACATCATTCAAACAGTTTTAGAAACTTCAGAGTGTTTTATATCAAATACTAATAATAATATGCATATATTAGCATCTGGGACTGAGTAGGAGGTAGTTTACTCTGGACATGCTTTTCATCCAAAAGTGAAAATGATGCCCCCTTACCAAAGAAGTGTTTAACATCACTATACAGTCATCAGCTACAGCTGCTGAGCCCCATATCATTAACATCACTAGTCATCACACACACACAAAATTTGCCTCTGCTACTCTGTTCTTTATTTCCTCTTATTATTATTATCTAGCCTGATGTCTAGTCACTTTACCCTGCCTTCATGTACATATCTACCTCAAATACCTTATTATTATCTAGCCTGATGTCTAGTCACTTTACCCTGCCTTCATGTACATATCTACCTCAAATACCTTATTATTATCTAGCCTGATGTCTAGTCACTTTACCCTGCCTTCATGTACATATCTACCTCAAATACCTTATTATTATCTATCCTGATTACTAGTCACTTTACCCTGCCTTCATGTACATATCTACCTCAAATACCTTATTATTATCTATCCTGATTACTAGTCACTTTACCCTGCCTTCATGTACATATCTACCTCAAATACCTTATTATTATCTACTGTATCTTGATGCATAGTCACTTTACCCTGCTTTCATGTACATATCTACCTCAAATATCTCATTCCTCTGCACATTGATCTGGTTCTGCTACTGTATATAATTCCATTCTTACTTTCTTATTTTTGTGTTAGTTACAATTATTGTATTCTTGTTATTATTTTTAATCTGCATCATTGGTAAAGGTTCATAACCAAGAATTTCACTGTAACGTTTACACCAGTTGTATTTGGCAAATGTGAATTATTATTTATTTTTTCCAGTTTTTTCCAATCACTTTGGCACTAATTTCAGAACCTTGATGTCATTTTTCAAAACTCTAGACACCAAACTCACAACCGATGATCAAAATGCACATTTTTCAAAACTCCTTAAGACTTTTTCCAATTACTTGGATACAATACACATAAGATCATGATCACTAAGATCATTTGTTCAATGAACTAAAATCACCTGTTCAGAATGACCCAACTTCACATCAAAGTATTACAATTTCAAAATGCAATTCACACATTACATCTGAGATGACTGTCTATTCATTTCATTACAATGATCTAACTATCAATTGATACAACTGCTCAAAATGATAAGGTACTGTTGCATTACTCTTAATGCATAGTTTTATGGAAACTGATGAACAATATTCCATGATTAGATCTTGAAAGTTTCAGGATAACGAGATCCATTGACACCAATTACCGTGGAACATGAACCAATTGGACTATATGATCTATGGATGTAATATTTCATCATTATTCTTTATCAGACACTGTTTCTATGGTCCCATGTACCACTTTTCCAGACCATGTTTTCAGATTTGACATTATTGTACACTCACTGGCCACTTTATTAGGTACACCTATCTAGTACTGGGTAGGACCCCCTTTTGCCTCTACAACCGTCTGAAATATTCACGGTGTTGTACGTTAAGAGATGCCCTTCTGCACACCACTGTTTTAAACAGCTGTTATTTGAGGATTTGTGGCCATTCTGTTAGCTTGAATGAGTCTGGACATTCTCCTCTGACCTCTATCATTAACAAGGTGTTTTTTTCCCACAGAACTGCCGCCCACTGAATGTGTTTTGTTTATCGCACCATTCTCTGTAAACTCTAGAGACTGCAGTGTGTAAAAATCCCAGGAAGGCAGCTGTTTCTGAGATGCTGGAATCACCATGTGTGGCATCAACAATCATACCACGGTCAAAGTTGCTTAGATTACGCATCTTGCTTGTTCTAATGTTTGGTCGAACAACATCTAAAGCTCTCTACTCTATATACTCCATATATTGAGTTGCAGGCAGCCACATGATTCGCTGTTCGAATGTACCTTTCCTTGATGAGCTAAATCAGGTCTGTAGAGCTGATGGCATGACCTATGTTATTGTGTGGGATAATGTTAGGCTCCACTATGCTCAAATGGTGCAAGCCTGGTTTCAGGCCCATCCACAATTTACCAACCTGTACTTACCCCCATACTCTCCTTTCCTTAACCCGATTGAGGAATTTTTCTCCACATGGAGGTGGAAGGTATATGATAGGCGCCCTCACGAACAAGCCACCCTTCTCCAGGCCATGGATGACGCATGCAATGACATCACGGCTTCGCCATGCCCGAAGATTCTTCCCAAGATGTTTGGCTAATGAAAACATCCATTGTGATGTGGATGAGAACCTATGGCCAAATCCACAAGACAGGGTTGATGGAACTATAGAAGTACAGTAATCAACCCTTTGTTTTGCTTTTTACAGTAAGCCAGGTGAGGAACACTGCAGTGATGTGTTACAGTAAGCCAGGTGAGGAACACTGCAGTTGATGTTTTATAGCAAGCCAGGTGAGGAACACTGCAGGTGATGTTTTACAGTAAGACAGGTGAGGAACACTGCAGTGATGTGTTACAGTAAGCCAGGTGAGGAACACTGCAGTGATGTGTTACAGTAAGCCAGGTGAGGAACACTGCAGTTGATGTTTTACAGTAAGCCAGGTGAGGAACACTGCAGTGATGTGTTACAGTAAGCCAGGTGAGGAACACTGCAGGTGATGTTTTACAGTAAGCCAGGTGAGGAACACTGCAGTGATGTGTTACAGTAAGCCAGGTGAGGAACACTGCAGTTGATGTTTTATAGTAAGCCAGGTGAGGAACACTGCAGGTGATGTTTTACAGTAAGACAGGTGAGGAACACTGCAGTTGATGTTTTACAGTAAGCCAGGTGAGGAACACTGCAGTTGATGTTTTACAGTAAGCCAGGTGAGGAACACTGCAGTTTATGTTTTACAGTAAGCCAGGTGAGGAACACTGCAGTTGATGTTTTACAGTAAGCCAGGTGAGGAACACTGCAGTTGATGTTTTACAGTAAGCCAGGTGAGGAACACTGCAGTTGATGTTTTACAGTAAGCCAGGTGAGGAACACTGCAGTTGATGTTTTACAGTAAGCCAGGTGAGGAACACTGCAGTTGATGTTTTACAGTAAGCCAGGTGAGGAACACTGCAGTTGATGTTTTACAGTAAGCCAGATGAGGAACACTGCAGTTGATGTTTTACAGTATGCCAGGTGAGGAACACAGCAGTGATGTTTTACAGTAAGCCAGGCGAGGAACACTGCAGTTGATGTTTTACAGTAAGCCAGGTGAGGAACACTGCAGTTGATGTTTTATAGCAAGCCAGGTGAGGAACACTGCAGGTGATGTTTTACAGTAAGACAGGTGAGGAACACTGCAGTGATGTGTTACAGTAAGCCAGGTGAGGAACACTGCAGTGATGTGTTACAGTAAGCCAGGTGAGGAACACTGCAGTTGATGTTTTACAGTAAGCCAGGTGATTCTAGAGGAACACTGCAGTGATGTGTTACAGTAAGCCAGGTGAGGAACACTGCAGGTGATGTTTTACAGTAAGCCAGGTGAGGAACACTGCAGTGATGTGTTACAGTAAGCCAGGTGAGGAACACTGCAGTTGATGTTTTATAGTAAGCCAGGTGAGGAACACTGCAGGTGATGTTTTACAGTAAGACAGGTGAGGAACACTGCAGTTGATGTTTTACAGTAAGCCAGGTGAGGAACACTGCAGTTGATGTTTTACAGTAAGCCAGGTGAGGAACACTGCAGTTTATGTTTTACAGTAAGCCAGGTGAGGAACACTGCAGTTGATGTTTTACAGTAAGCCAGGTGAGGAACACTGCAGTTGATGTTTTACAGTAAGCCAGGTGAGGAACACTGCAGTTGATGTTTTACAGTAAGCCAGGTGAGGAACACTGCAGTTGATGTTTTACAGTAAGCCAGGTGAGGAACACTGCAGTTGATGTTTTACAGTAAGCCAGGTGAGGAACACTGAGTTGATGTTTTACAGTAAGCCAGATGAGGAACACTGCAGTTGATGTTTTACAGTATGCCAGGTGAGGAACACAGCAGTGATGTTTTACAGTAAGCCAGGCGAGGAACACTGCAGTTGATGTTTTACAGTAAGCCAGGTGAGGAACACTGCAGTTGATGTTTTACAGTAAGCCAGGTGAGGAACACAGCAGTGATGTTTTACAGTAAGCCAGGCGAGGGACACTGCAGTGATGTGTTACAGTAAGCCAGGTGAGGAACACTGCAGTTGATGTTTTATAGCAAGCCAGGTGAGGAACACTGCAGGTGATGTTTTACAGTAAGACAGGTGAGGAACACTGCAGTGATGTGTTACAGTAAGCCAGGTGAGGAACACTGCAGTGATGTGTTACAGTAAGCCAGGTGAGGAACACTGCAGTTGATGTTTTACAGTAAGCCAGGTGAGGAACACTGCAGTGATGTGTTACAGTAAGCCAGGTGAGGAACACTGCAGGTGATGTTTTACAGTAAGCCAGGTGAGGAACACTGCAGTGATGTGTTACAGTAAGCCAGGTGAGGAACACTGCAGTTGATGTTTTATAGTAAGCCAGGTGAGGAACACTGCAGGTGATGTTTTACAGTAAGACAGGTGAGGAACACTGCAGTTGATGTTTTACAGTAAGACAGGTGAGGAACACTGCAGTTGATGTTTTACAGTAAGCCAGGTGAGGAACACTGCAGTTGATGTTTTACAGTAAGCCAGGTGAGGAACACTGCAGTTGATGTTTTACAGTAAGCCAGGTGAGGAACACTGCAGTTGATGTTTTACAGTAAGCCAGGTGAGGAACACTGCAGTTGATGTTTTACAGTAAGCCAGATGAGGAACACTGCAGTTGATGTTTTACAGTAAGCCAGGTTAGGAACACTGCAGTTGATGTTTTACAGTAAGCCAGGTGAGGAACACTGCAGTGATGTTTTACAGTAAGCCAGGTGAGGAACACTGCAGTGATGTTTTACAGTAAGCCACGTGAGGAACACTGCAGGTGATGTTTGCTGTAGTTTTTTTCTTTTTTGTAGCTAATTGTTTTTGCTTTGATTCAAAGAAACCTATGAGTGATTTTATTGTATTTCATCAATAAATGTCAGATTTTGTTTAATGATTCCACTGTGTCTGTAGTATTCTCTCTACGAGTCATTTTACAGTGATGTGTTTACGTGTAGTACCATAATGAAACATGTATCACATATTTTGTACTACAATATTTAATGATTGAACGAACAACTCCACAGTGAAACTGTCGTTATCTTGTGTGTGGGTGATCTAAATGAATGTTCCTGTGGTATTTCATGATAAATTAGTTATTTGAACCAATGATTCTGCAAATGCAAGGTTTCTTTAGAGATATGAATGCGGACCGCTGGAGGGAGAGAGTGAGAGAAAGAGAATGAAAGAGAGAATAAGAGGAAGAGTGTGGGTGAGAGAGAGAGAAAGGTGGGGTGATCCTCTGTGGGTCTCATTAAGATGGTGGCTATATCAGGCACATAGGATCGACATGGGATTGACTTGTCGCTGTGTCTCCATCTGCCTGTTACAGGTGGCAAGGAGATGGCAACTTCCTGGGAACTGCTCCCCTCAGGGTGTGGAAGACTGTGTGTGTGTATGTGTGTGTGTGTGTGTGTGTGTGTGTGTGTGTGTGTGTGTGTGTGTGTGTGTGTGTGTGTGTGTGTGTGTGTGTGTGTTTGTGTGTGTGTGTGTGTGTGTGTGTGTGTGACACCTGTTCAGACAGAGTGCTACTAAGCCAGCCTAATGTGAGACCAGGTAACGTGTTGTGTAAAAACACTCAGCTGGGGTCCTCAGCTGGGGTGTGTGTTCCCAGACCAGGTATATACTGCGTTCCCAGACCAGGTGTATTCTGTGTTCCCAGACCAGGTATAGTCTGTGTTCCCAGACCAGGTATATTCTGTGTTCCCAGACAAGGTATATTCTGTGTTCCCAGACCAGGTATATTCTGTGTTCCCAGACAAGGTATATTCTGTGTTCCCAGACCAGGTATAGTCTGTGTTCCCAGACAAGGTGTATTCTGTGTTCCCAGACCAGGTGTATTCTGTGTTCCCAGACCAGGTATATTCTGTGTTCCCAGACAAGGTATATTCTGTGTTCCCAGACCAGGTATAGTCTGTGTTCCCAGACCAGGTGTATTCTGTGTTCCCAGACCAGGTATATTCTGTGTTCCCAGACAAGGTATATTCTGTGTTCCCAGACCAGGTATATTCTGTGTTCCCAGACAAGGTATATTCTGTGTTCCCAGACCAGGTATAGTCTGTGTTCCCAGACAAGGTGTATTCTGTGTTCCCAGACCAGGTGTATTCTGTGTTCCCAGACCATGTGTATTCTGTGTTCCCAGACCAGGTATAGTCTGTGTTCCCAGACAAGGTATATTCTGTGTTTCCAGACCAGGTATAGTCTGTGTTCCCAGACAAGGTGTATTCTGTGTTCCCAGACCAGGTGTATTCTGTGTTCCCAGACCAGGTGTATTCTGTGTTCCCAGACCAGGTGTAGTGTGTGTAGATACTCAAAGTCCCTAATCAAACCAGTCATTAGGTATATGAAGTATAATACAACAATATTTGCAGTAAATAAATAGAAAGATAGCTTACTTTCCTCTCAATACAAAGGGAAGTGTATATGTTGAATGATTATGTTTCGTACCCTCTTTCTGCATTTGAAGGATATAATACGAATGACTTGTAGAACCTAGGAAAGATTAACCTAGTTGTCACTGCAGGCAGTGTGTCTGGGATTACTGCAGGACTGATTGCATTTCCAGACCACAGAGTGGATTTATCATGCAACTATCTCAACACTTGAATGTTTATGAATCCAAGAGTGCACAATGATCTGTTCCCTCTCCACATTATTCTCATTTGAAGATGGTATCCTCAGTAGTGGGAAACATCGCCACGGTTAGCGTCTGTCACTCTCTGTCACTCTCTGTCACTCTCTGTTATTTTATGTCACTGTCTGTCACTGTCTGTTACTGTCTGACGCTGTCTGTCACTGTCTGTTACTGTCTGTTACTGTCAGTCACTGCCTGTCACTGTCTGTCACTGTATGTCACTATCTGTCACTATCACATACTGTCTGTCACTTTCTGTCACTCTCTGTCACTCTCTGTCACTCTCTGTTATTGTATGTCACTGTCTGTTCCTGTCTATCACTATCACTTAATGTCTGTCACTGTCTACTGTCTGTTACTGTCTGTCACTGCCTGTCACTGTCTGTCACTATCTACTGTTGGTTACTGTCTGTCACTGTCTGTTACTGTCTGTTACTGTCTGTCACTATCTACCGTCTGTCACTGTATGTCACTATCTGTCACTATCAGTTACTGTCTGTCACTGTCTATCACTGTCTATCACTATCAATTCATGTCTGTCGCTGTCTACTGTCACTGTCTGTTACTGTCTGTCTGTTACTGTTTGTCACAGTATGTCACGATCTGTCACTATCAGATACTCTCTGTCACTCTACTGTCTGTTACTGTCTGTTACTGTCTGTCACTGTCAGTTACTGTCTGTCACTGTCTGTCATTGTCTGTTACTGTCTGTTACTCTCTCTCAAGGTCTACTGTCTGTTACTGTCTATCACTATCAGTTACTGTCTGTCACTGTCTACTATCAGTTACTGTCTGTCACTCTCTGTCACTGTCTGTTACTGTCTACTGTCTGTTAATGTCTACTGTCTGTTACTGTCTACTGTCTGTTAATGTCTACTGTCTGTTACTGTCTGTCACTGCCTGTTAATGCCCTTCACTGTCTATCACTGTCTGTTACTGTCTACTGTCTGTTACTGTCTGTCACTGCCTGTTACTGTCTATCACTGTCTACTGTCTGTCACTGCCCGTCACTGTCTATAACTGTCTGTTACTGTCTACTGTCTGTTACTCTCTGTCACTCTCTGTCACTGTCTGTCACTGTCTACTGTCTGTTACTGTCTGTCACTGCCTGTTACTGTCTATCACTGTCTACTGTCTGTCACTGTCTGTCACTGTCTGTCACTGCCCATCACTGTCTACTGTCTGTCACTGTCTGTCACTGTCTGTTACTGTCTACTGTCTGTTAATGTCTACTGCCTTTTACTGTCTATCACTGTCTACTGTCTGTCACTGTCTGTCACTGACTGTCACTGCCCATCACTGTCTATCACTGTCTGTCACTGAATGTTACTGTCTACTGTCTGTTACTGTCTGTCACTGCCTGTTACTGTCTATCACTGTCTACTGTCTGTCACTGTCTGTCACTGTCTGTCACTGCCCATCACTGTCTATCACTGTCTGTCACTGTCAGTTACTGTCTGTTATTGTCTTTACCTGCCTGTCACTGCCTGTCACTGTCTGTCAATATCTACTGTCTGTCACTGTCAGTTACTGTCTGTTATTGTCTTTACCTGCCTGTCACTGCCTGTCACTGTCTGTCAATATCTACTGTCTGTCACTGTCAGTTACTGTCTGTTATTGTCTTTACCTGCCTGTCACTGCCTGTCACTGTCTGTCAATATCTACTGTCTGTCACTGTCTGTTACTGTCTACTGTCTGTCACTGGCTACTGTCTGTCACTGTCTGTCACTGTCTGTCACTGCCTGTCACTGTCTGTCACTGTCTGTCACTGTCAGTTACTGCCTGTTATTGTCTTTACCTGCCTGTCACTGCCTGTCACTGTCTGTCAATATCTACTGTCTGTCACTGTCTGTTACTGTCTACTGTCTGTCACTGGCTACTGTCTGTCACTGTCTGTCACTGTCTGTCACTGCCTGTCACTGTCTGTCACTGTCTGTCACTGTCTGTTACTGTCTGTTGTCTGTTACTGTCTATGACTATCAGTTACTATCTATTACATTTACATTTACATTTAAGTCATTTAGCAGACGCTCTTATCCAGAGCGACTTACAAATTGGTGAATTCACCTTCTGACATCAGTGGAACAGCCACTTTACAATAGTGCATCTAAATCATTTAGGGGGTGAGAAGGATTACTTTATCCTATCCTAGGTATTCCTTGAAGAGGTGGGGTTTCAGGTGTCTCCGGAAGGTGGTGATTGACTCCGCTGTCCTGGCGTCGTGAGGGAGTTTGTTCCACCATTGGGGGCCAGAGCAGCGAACAGTTTTGACTGGGCTGAGCGGGAACTGTACTTCCTCAGTGGTAGGGAGGCGAGCAGGCCAGAGGTGGATGAACGCAGTGCCCTTGTTTGGGTGTAGGGCCTGATCAGAGCCTGGAGGTACTGCGGTGCCGTTCCCCTCACAGCTCCGTAGGCAAGCACCATGGTCTTGTAGCGGATGCGAGCTTCAACTGGAAGCCAGTGGAGAGAGTGGAGGAGCGGGGTGACGTGAGAGAACTTGGGAAGGTTGAACACCAGACGGGCTGCGGCGTTCTGGATGAGTTGTAGGGGTTTAATGGCACAGGCAGGGAGCCCAGCCAACAGCGAGTTGCAGTAATCCAGACGGGAGATGACAAGTGCCTGGATTAGGACCTGCGCCGCTTCCTGTGTGAGGCAGGGTCGTACTCTGCGGATGTTGTAGAGCATGAACCTACAGGAACGGGCCACCGCCTTGATGTTAGTTGAGAACGACAGGGTGTTGTCCAGGATCACGCCAAGGTTCTTAGCGCTCTGGGAGGAGGACACAATGGAGTTGTCAACCGTGATGGCGAGATCATGGAACGGGCAGTCCTTCCCCCGGGAGGAAGAGCAGCTCCGTCTTGCCGAGGTTCAGCTTGAGGTGGTGATCCGTCATCCACACTGATATGTCTGCCAGACATGCAGAGATGCGATTCGCCACCTGGTCATCAGAAGGGGGAAAGGAGAAGATTAATTGTGTGTCGTCTGCATAGCAATGATAGGCGAGACCATGTGAGGTTATGACAGAGCCAAGTGACTTGGTGTATAGCGAGAATAGGAGAGGGCCTAGAACAGAGCCCTGGGGGACACCAGTGGTGAGAGCGCGTGGCGAGGAGACAGATTCTCGCCACGCCACCTGGTAGGAGCGACCTGTCAGGTAGGACGCAATCCAAGCGTGGGCCGCGCCAGAGATGCCCAACTCGGAGAGGGTGGAGAGGAGGATCTGATGGTTCACAGTGTCGAAGGCAGCCGATAGGTCTAGAAGGATGAGAGCAGAGGAAAGAGAGTTAGCTTTAGCAGTGCGGAGCGCCTCCGTGATACAGAGAAGAGCAGTCTCAGTTGAATGACTAGTCTTGAAACCTGACTTATTTGGATCAAGAAGGTCATTCTGAGAGAGATAGCGGGAGAGCTGGCCAAGGACGGCACGTTCAAGATTTTTGGAGAGAAAAGAAAGAAGGGATACTGGTCTGTAGTTGTTGACATCGGAGGGATCGAGTGTAGGTTTTTTCAGAAGGGGTGCAACTCTCGCTCTCTTGAAGACGGAAGGGACGTAGCCAGCGGTCAGGGATGAGTTGATGAGCGAGGTGAGGTAAGGGAGAAGGTCTCCGGAAATGGTCTGGAGAAGAGAGGAGGGGATAGGGTCAATCGGGCAGGTTGTTGGGCGAGATTTCATCTGGAGAGAGAGGGGAGAAAGAGGTCAGAGCACAGGGTAGGGCAGTGTGAGCAGAACCAGCGGTGTCGTTTGACTTAGCAAACGAGGATCGGATGTCGTCGACCTTCTTTTCAAAATGGTTGACGAAGTCATCTGCAGAGAGGGAGGAGGGGGGGGGGAAGGGGAGGAGGATTCAGGAGGGAGGGGAAGGTGGCAAAGAGCTTCCTAGGGTTAGAGGCAGATGCTTGGAATTTAGAGTGGAAGAAAGTGGCTTTAGCAGCAGAGACAGAGGAGGAAAATGTAGAGAGGAGGGAGTGAAGGGATGCCAGGTCCGCAGGGAGGCGAGTTTTCCTCCATTTCCGCTCGGCTGCCCGGAGCACTGTTCTGTGAGCTCGCAATGAGTCGTCGAGCCACAGAGCGGGAGGGGAGGACCGAGCCGGCCTGGAGGATAGGGGACATAGAGAGTCAAAGGATGCAGAAAGGGAAGAGAGGAGGGTTGAGGAGGCAGAATCAGGAGATAGGTTGGAGAAGGTATGAGCAGAGGGAAGAGATGATAGGATGGAAGAGGAGAGAGTAGCGGGGAGAGAGAGCGAAGGTTGGGACGGCGCGATACCATCCGAGTAGGGGCAGTGTGGGAAGTGTTGGATGAGAGCGAGAGGGAAAAGGATACAAGGTAGTGGTCGGAGACTTGGAGGGGAGTTGCAATGAGGTTAGTGGAAGAACAGCATCTAGTAAAGATGAGGTCGAGCGTATTGCCTGCCTTGTGAGTAGGGGGGAAGGTGAGAGGGTGAGGTCAAAAGAGGAGAGGAGTGGAAAGAAGGAGGCAGAGAGGAATGAGTCAAAGGTAGACGTGGGGAGGTTAAAGTCGCCCAGGACTGTGAGGTGAGCCGTCCTCAGGAAAGGAGCTTATCAAGGCATCAAGCTCATTGATGAACTCTCCGAGGGAACCTGGAGGGCGATAAATGATAAGGATGTTAAGCTTGAAAGGGCTGGTAACTGTGACAGCATGGAATTCAAAGGAGGCGATAGACAGATGGGTAAGGGGAGAAAGAGAGAATGACCACTTGGGAGAGATGAGGATCCCGGTGCCACCACCCCGCTGACCAGAAGCTCTCGGGGTGTGCGAGAACACGTGGGCGGACGAAGAGAGAGCAGTAGGAGTAGCAGTGTTGTCTGTGGTGATCCATGTTTCCGTCAGTGCCAAGAAGTCGAGGGACTGGAGGGAGGCATAGGCTGAGATGAACTCTGCCTTGTTGGCCGCAGATCGGCAGTTCCAGAGGCTACCGGAGACCTGGAACTCCACGTGGGTCGTGCGCGCTGGGACCACCAGATTAGGGTGGCCGCGGCCACGCGGTGAGGAGCGTTTGTATGGTCTGTGCAGAGAGGAGAGAACAGGGATAGATAGACACATAGTTGACAGGCTACAGAAGAGGCTACGCTAATGCAAAGGAGGTTGGAATGACAAGTGGACTACACGTCTCGAATGTTCAGAAAGTTAAGCTTACGTAGCAAGAATCTTATTGACTAAAATGATTGAAATGATACAGTACTGCTGGAGTAGGCTAGCTGGCATTGGCTACGTTGTTGACTTTGTAGGCTAGCTGGCAGTGGCTGCGTTGTTGACACTACACTAATCAAGTCGTTCCGTCGAGTGTAATAGTTTCTACAGTGCTGCTATTCGGGGGCTAGCTGGCTAGCTAGCAGTGTTGATTACGTAATGTTACGTTAAAAGAACGACAATAGCTGGCTAGCTAACCTAGAAAATCGCTCCAGACTACACAATTGTCTTAGATACAAAGACAGCTATGTAGCTAGCTAGCTACGATCAAACAAATCAAACCGTTGTACTGTAATGAAGTGAAATGAAAATGTGATACTACCTGTGGAGCGAAGCGGAATGTTGACCTGTTTGTTGAAGTTCAATTCGGAAGACGTTGGCTAGCTGTTGGCTAGCTAGCTAGCAGTATCTCCTACGTTAAGGACGACAAATAGCTGGCTAGCTAACCTCGGTAAATTAAGATAATCACTCTAAGTCTACACACTCTAAACTACACAATTATCTTGGATACGAAGACAGCAAAGACAACTATGTAGCTAGCTAACACTACACTAATCGAGTCGTTCAGTTGAGTGTAATAGTTTCTACAGTGCTAGTGGACGTTAGCTAGCTGCTGGGCAGATAGCAGTGTAGACTACGTTAGGACGACGAAATACGATAATTACGCAATTATCTTTGATACAAAGACGGCTATGTAGCTAGCTAAGAAGAAATTGCTAAGATTAGACAAATCAAACCGTTGTACTATAATGAAATGTAATGAAAATGTAATGAAAAGTTATACTACCTGCGGACCGAAGTGTAGATACGACCGCTCGCTCCAACCCGGAACCGGAAGATGGAACCGGATTGTCTGTTACTACCTGTTACTGTCTATCACTATCAGTTAATGTCTGTCACTGTCTACTGTCTGTTACTGTCTGTCACTATCAATTACAGTCGGTCACTGTCTACTGTCTGTCACTGCCTATTACTGTCTGTCACTATCAGTTACTTTCTGTCACTGTCTATTGTCTGTCACTGTCTGTCACTGTCTGTCACTGCCTGTCACTGCCTATTACTGTCTATCACTATCAGTTACTTTCTGTCACTGTCTATTGTCTGTAACTGTCTGTCACTGTCTGTCACTGCCTGTCACTGCCTATTACTGTCTATCACTATCAGTTACTTTCTGTCACTGTCTATTGTCTGTCACTGCCAATTACTGTCTATGACTATCAGTTATTGTCTGTTGTCTGCTACTGTCTATGACTATCAGTTACTATCTATTGTCTGTTACTACCTGTTACTGTCTATCACTATCAGTTAATGTATGTTACTGTCTGTCACTGTCTACTGTCTGTTACTGTCTGTCACTATCAATTACAGTCGGTCACTGTCTACTGTCTGTCACTGTCTGTCACTGTCTGTCACTGTCTGTCACTGTCTGTCACTGCCTACTGTCTGTTACTGTCTATCACTATCTGTTACTATCTGTCACTGTCTGTCACTGTCTGTTACTGTCTATCACTATCTGTTACTATCTGTCACTGTCTGTCACTGTCTGTTACTGTCTATCACTGTCTGTCACTGCCTACTGTCTGTTACTGTCTGTCACTGTCTGTCACTGTCTGTCACTGTCTGTTACTATCTGTTACTATCTGTCACTGTCTGTTACTGTCTGTCACTGTCTGCCACTGTCTGTTACTGTCTATCACTATCTGTTACTATCTGTCACTGTCTGTTACTGTCTATCACTATCTGTTACTGTCTGTCACTGTCTGCCACTATCTGTCACTGTCTGTCACTGTCTGTCACTGTCTGTCACTGCCTACTGTCTGTTACTGTCTATCACTATCTGTTACTATCTGTCACTGTCTGTTACTGTCTGTTACTGTCTATCACTATCAGTTACTGTCTGTCACTGTCTATGGTAGGTTACTGTCTATCACTATCTGTTACTATCTGTCACTGTCTGTCACTGTCTATTACTGTCTATTACTATCTGTCACTGTCTGTTACAGTCTGTTACTGTCTACTGTCTGTCACTGTCTGTTACTGTCTATCACTATCTGTTACTATCTGTCACTGTCTGTTACTGTCTGTTACTGTCTATTACTATCTGTCACTGTCTGTTACAGTCTGTTACTGTCTACTGTCTGTCACTGTCTGTTACAGTCTGTTACTGTCTACTGTCTGTCATTGCCTATTGTCTGTTACTACCTGTTACTGTCTATCACTATCAGTTAATGTCTGTCACTGTCTGTCACTGTCTGTTACTGTCTACTGTCTGTCACTGTCTGTCACTGTCTGTCACTGTCTGTCACTGTCTGTTACCGTCTGTCACTGTCTACTGTCGGTTACTGTCTGTCACTGTCTGTCACTGTCTGTTACCGTCTGTTCCTGTCTACTGTCGGTTACTGTCTGTCACTGACTACTGTCGGTTACTGTCTGTCACTGTCTGTCACTGTCTGTCACTGTCTACTGTCTGTTACTGTCTGTTACTGTCTATCACTCTCTGTTACTGTCTACTGTCTGTTGCTGTCTGTCACTATCTGTCACTGTCTGTTACTGTCTGTTACTGTCTGTTACTGTCTGTCACTGTCTGTCACTGTCTGTCACTGTCTGTCACTGTCTGTCACTGTCTGTCACTATCTGTCACTGTCTGTCACTGTCTGTCACTGTCTGTCACTGTCTGTCACTGTCTGTCACTATCTGTCACTGTCTGTTACTGTCTGTCACTATCTGTCACTGTCTGTCACTGTCTGTCACTGTCTGTCACTGTCTGTCACTGTCTGTCACTGTCTGTCACTGTCTGTTACTGTCTGTCACTGTCTGTCACTGTCTGTCACTGTCTGTCACTATCTGTCACTGTCTGTTACTGTCTGTCACTGTCACTGTCTGTCACTGTCTGTCACTGTCTGTCACTGTCTGTCACTGTCTGTTACTGTCTGTTACTGTCTGTCACTATCTGTCACTGTCTGTTACTGTCTGTTACTGTTTGTCACTATCTGTTACTGTCTGAGACACCTGAAACCCCACCTCTTCAAGGAATACCTAGGATAGGATAAAGCAATCCTTCTCACCCCCCCCCCCCTTAAATGATTTAGATGCACTATTGTAAAGTGGCTGTTCCACTGATGTCAGAAGGTGAATTCACCAATTTGTAAGTCGCTCTGGATAAGAGCGTCTGCTAAATGACTTAAATGTAATGTAAATGTCTGTCACTGTCTACTGTCTGTTACTGTCTCTCACTGTCTGTTACTGTCTCTCACTGTCTGTTACTGTCTGTCACTATCTGTCACTGTCTGTTACTGTTTATCACTATCTATTACTGTCTGTCGCTATCTGTTACTGTCTATCACTATCTGTTACTGTCTGTCGCTGTCTGTCGCTGTCTGTCACTGCCTGTTCCTGTCTGTCACTGTTTTGTTTACAAGGTAGTGAGCGCTGGAGGAAATTCGCTCATCAAATAGAACTGCAGTACAGCCGCTGCTGTTCTATTGTCTGAGCAACGATGTCTGAGGGGAAAGCTAGTGTTTGTTGTTTGCTGTAACTTTGATGTTGTAACATGGCAAACTGACGTGGCAGTTTCACCATTAAGGATTACAGCTTTAAACCACAAACTTTTATAAGAGACAAAGAAATCCCCCCAGCATCAACATCTCAACATGTTACTCATCACATCATTCACAGCTCTCACTGGCGCCACCAGATTGACCCGCTCCTCTTAAAGGGATACTTCGGGATGTTGGCAATGAGGCCCTTTATGCAAAGAGGCCCTTTATGCATTGAGGCCCTTTATCTACTTCCCCAGAGTCAGTTGAACGTGTGAATACCATTTCTATGTCTCTGTATCCAGTATGAAGGAAGTTAGAGGTAGTTTGTACTGAAGTTATTGCTATCTAATTACCTCAGTACACCCAGCTCACAGCCAGACTTTCTAACTCTCCTACGCACACCACAGCCGTCCATTGGCCCAATGGGTTACACTCTCCCCTCTCCCTGCCATGACTCGCCTCTGCAAACCTGATATGTTTACTGTCACAAATTAGCGCGTTACCCAGGCAGCTCATTACTGCAGAGATGTGCTGTGTCCGAAGCTGTTCTGTTCTCCCCACATGGTAGTCTGTGTGGAGACAAGCTTTGACATTGTGGAAACTGTTAGGGGGTATGGTTACCCGCAGAGTGGATACAAGGAAACATAATAGGGCATCATTGGATGAGAATATAAGAAAGAGAAAGAGAAATAGGAGGTCTCTTGCGCACACTCCTAATGCTGCGGTTCGCAGTTGATGGTGTGTCACATTTTAAATTGGATACTGGATACTGTTTTTCAATGCATGAAAAACTTTTATTTATTCCTCTCTTATACAGCTGCTGACAGAACGTTACTGATCTAATGGAGGTCGAAAGTTTTACTCAGATAGCTATGTAGTATTATCTCTGACCGTCCTCTCTAATATAACAGTATTTCATGCACCGTACACTAAAAGAGAAGCATTCATTATTTTTTTCACGTTCCATATTAAGTTTAGCATCCCAAAGTATTCCCAACCCTCTCCAACTACAGACAAGTACAGCCAACTAGGGCCAAGTACAGCCAAGTACAGCCAAGTACAGCCAAGTACAGCCAACTACAGCCAACTACAGTCAACTACAGCCAACTACGGCCAACTACGGCCAACTACAGCCAAGTACAGCCAGCTACAGCCAAGTACAGCCAAATACGGCCAACTACGGCCAAGTACAGCTATGTACAGCCAACTACAGCCAACTACAGCCAACTAGGGCCAAGTACAGCCAACTACAGCCAAGTACAGCCAACGACAGCCAAGTACAGCCAACGACAGCCAACTACAGCCAACTATCCCCCCAAGCATCCAAGTGTAAATAGTGTCACAGAAACATTTTTTTCTTATAAAGAAGCAGCTGACAAGCACAGCAGTCCATCTCAAGTGCATCCATCTGCCTGCTGTTGAGTCCTAACTCTCTGCCAGAACAAGAGCCCAGTGGCTCCCTAGTCACCTCCCTAATCACCTCCTTAGTCCCACTCCCTAGTCCCACTCCCTAGTTACCTCCCTAGTCCCACTCACTAGTCCCACTCCCTAGATACCTCCCTAGTCCCACTCACTAGACACCTCCCTAGTCACCTCCCTAGTCCCACTCCCTAGTCACCTCCCTAGTCCCACTCCCTAGTCCCACTCCATAGTCACCTCCCTAGTCATCTCCCTAGTCTCACTCCCTAGTCACTTCCCTAGTCATCTCCCTAGTCACCTCCCTAGTCCCACTCCCTAGTCCCACTCCATAGTCACCTCCCTAGTCATCTCCCTAGTCCCACTCCCTAGTCACCTCCCTAGTCCCACTCCATAGTCACCTCCCTAGTCATCTCCCTAGTCACCTCCCTAGTCCCACTCCCTAGTCACCTCCCTAGTCATCTCCCTAGTCACCTCCCTAGTCATCTCCCTAGTCACCTCCCTAGTCACCTCCCTAGTCCCACTCCATAGTCACCTCCCTAGTCCCACTCCCTAGTCCCACTCCCTAGTCACCTCCCTAGTCACCTACCTAGTCCCACTCCCTAGTCACCTCCCTAGTCATCTCCCTAGTCACCTCCCTAGTCATCTCCCTAGTCACCTCCCTAGTCCCACTCCCTAGTCCCACTCCCTAGTCATCTCCCTAGTCACCTCCCTAGTCCCACTCCCTAGTCACCTCCCTAGTCACCTCCCTAGTCCCACTCCATAGTCACCTCCCTAGTCATCTCCCTAGTCCCACTCCCTAGTCACCTCCCTAGTCCCACTCCATAGTCACCTCCCTAGTCATCTCCCTAGTCACCTCCCTAGTCATCTCCTTAGTCCCACTCCCTAGACACCTCCCTAGTCCCACTCCCTAGTCACCTCCCTAGTCACCTACCTAGTCCCACTCCCTAGTCACCTCCCTAGTCCCACTCCCTAGTCCCACTCCCTAGTCACCTCCCTAGTCACCTCCCTAGTCCCACTCCCTAGTCCCACTCCCTAGTCCCACTCCCTAGTCCCACTCCCTAGTCACCTCCCTAGTCCCACTCCCTAGTCACCTCCCTAGTCCCACTCCCTAGTCACCTCCCTAGTCCCACTCCCTAGTCACCTCCCTAGTCCCACTCCCTAGTCACCTCCCTAGTCACCTCCCTAGTCACCTCCCTAGTCCCACTCCCTAGTCACCTCCCTAGTCCCACTCCCTAGTCCCACTCACTAGTCACCTCCCTCGCCCCTTCGCACCTGTTTGGCACAGTCACTGGCCATATATTTCAGCCCTGAACCAACCAACGCTGCTGTCCTGATCAACACACTCCTCCAATCACACTAAAGGTCCTCTCCTCTTCTCTCATTTGCCAGACAGCTGGCTCTTGATGTGTCGTTGTTCAGGAGTTTGTCTCTGGTGCCACAGTGTCATAATTAGAGTCTGGGTACAGCATGGAGCAGTGATTGCTGCTCTCTCCTCCACAGACATTAGCATACGCACACACACATGGGCACTGGCACAGACACACAAACACAAACACACACACAGACACACACACAGGCCCTTAGCGACGATTGCAACCAGACAGGTAGACAGGAAGAGCCATCACAAAACTCATAATCACAAGTCATATATCCTGCTAATTAAACAGTGTGATTCTCCCTTTCCCTGCTTCCCTTACACTCCTCCTCTCCTCCCTCCCTCCTTTCCTTTCCTCTCCTCTCCTCTCCTCCCTCCTTTCCTTTCCTCTCCACTCCTCCTCTCCTCCCTCCCTCCTTTCCTTTCCTCTCCACTCCTCTCTTCTCCTCTCCTGTCCCCACTCTTTTCCTCCTCCTTGGCACAATATAATACATAATCACTTCGAACTAACTTGATTTGGGGGGAAACTAATTGACATGCTGTCCCATAGTTTATAATCTGGAAAAGAGCAGAAACACTGTAATTTACCCATGTAAACAATCTAACCAACAACTAAACATACATAAAGCTCACTCTGATCTTTTTGGATACTGAAAATTAGCATAGTTCATTTTAGATTGTTCAAAATCTATTTTGATAGTTGTAATTCCATAGCAATAGAATCCTTTTGTTCTTCCTGCTTGGAAGCAGAACCTGGAACTTCTGCAGTGTGTTCTGTCTGTTGGTCCTGTCCTGTTGGAATCAGAAACTGTCTCTGCCGATAAAGTGGCTTAGAAGTCACGGTAGCTCTTTTGTGATCCTAACGGAATGTTAGAGTTTAGGGGAAGGGCCATTTCGAGAGATGTCTGGCTCTAGGGCACAGACAGAGGTTGAAGTCCCATCTGAGGTGTAATGCAATTGAGTGTTTGGTAAAATCATGTCAGGAGAGATGAATCTGCAAAGCATAGGCTATAACAGTTTCCCAAATGTAATTCTCCCCCGAAGTGATTTCTCTTTCCTGCCTGGTTGGTTTGTAATAAGAGATATCAGAGATATAACAGCACCTATTAATTGAATTTAGGGACCTTGGAGAGCCCTTGGGTAGCTTGGAGAGAAAAATGTGGGTAAATGCTGATTGCTGGTCATGGTGAGTAAAATAACGCTCCCTATGCTTTCAGTTCATTTACCACAAAAGGTGGATAAATAAAAATAAAGTGTGTTTATGTAAACAGCCTTCCACTACAACATCTGTATGTAAAATGTCAACAGCAGGAGCATGGATGGATACCAGGCCAAATGGAGTAGTGTTTGCTATGCTGTGATAGAGTATTGCAGCAGCCAACCAACATTTCTAAGACTATATGCTAGGACAGAGTCACTTGAGCTGCAGCAAGCTACCTTGAGTTGTCCAAAAGCCTTCCTTAGAGTTAATTAAACACAACATTCTCCAATGGTGTCCCTCTCCAATCATGGCAACATTCCCATTCGTCCTTCCTTCCTTCCTGACGTTTGTTTGGCACGTAGCTGGCAAAGATCATCGTTCTTGACTAAACGACACTTCCATGTCCGAAGTCCCCGAAGCTAGATGGGGTTCTGAGGAGAAAACCAACTCATTTGTTCTCTTTAGCCAGAGGAAGAGATTGCAGGGATCTGTCCTTAAATGGCAGCTTATTACCCTGTGGGTCCGGTTCAAAACTAGTGCACTACATAGGGAATAGGGGGCCATTTGAGATGCAGACCGGGAGAGTGGAGGACACTTGCCTTAATTTGATTGATGTGTGGTTCATGGAGTGGTGGACTGTGCTGTAATTACTCTTTTAATGAATCAAACCATTATGTTTCTCGAGGCTGCAATCATTTAATAAACCAACCTCACCTGTCTTCAAATGTACTTTGCTTCCTCGCTGCCTCGCGCTTCACTGGATAATCTTGGGTGTTTAAAGGTCGAGAAAAGGGGTAGTATTCAATGTGGCAGTCTGGGAAAGGAAAAACGAGAGAACAGGTTGGATCTGTTTCAAACGGGAACACTCCTCTTCTTCTCATTATATGGTGTACTACTTTGATTAGAGCCCAACGGCAGGGTTCCCCAACTGGCGGTGCACGGGCCGAATTTGGCACACGTGTGATTTTATTTGCCCCCCCCAAGTTCTCTGAGCACCCCCCGAAAAGTTGAATGTTATATCTGTAAAGGGCTTCTTGCGGTCAATTTGTAGTCTACTAACTATTTGTAATTATGTACCGGCCCCCTGACCATTCGCTCAAGTAAATAATCAGCCCGCGGCTGAATCTCGTTGATGTTCCCTACAGGGAACAGGGTGCCATTTCAGACCTAGCCAGTAGCTAAGTAGTAATCTGTCATTACTGGGGTCAGTGCAGTATGTTTCATTACATCATTATATTTTCCTGCAGTTCTGACACAGAATACTATGAGTGGAGAAATGAGAGATGTTAGAATCCACTGCATGCTCTACATCCTCCAAGGTGAATCCTCTATTGTGATTTAGTTCATAAAATATACAGCCATGCCCTCGACGAAAAAGCAGACAATTCTTATCACCCAGGCACTGTAGTGACTTACAGTTTTTTTTCGATTGCTAAACGACAGTGGGCACAACTGGAGTCACATGTGCAAAACTCTAACTACAGTCTGCACTACCAACAGTCACCTGAGCTAAACAGTTCACATCACCTGCAAAACTCATTCCAAGCAACACAACTCTTAACACATGGCTCAAAACACGCTCAGTGCAGCCTAACACTATGCACAACCCTCACTGAGATAACACACACTGTCACTCAGAACACACTGAAAGTAAAAACACTAGCATCAAACACCAATACAGAAAATACAAACTTTTCATCTTTACAGTTTGAACAATTTCAGTGACTTCATACAAAGTAATATTTTCTTCAAAGAAAAGAATGACATTCTTTCACATGATTTATACATTTTTTTAGAACATAACAATTCTTTAAGGTAAATGAAAATTAGCAGTTTGCTTCAATAGTCTGTAGTAATTTCGGAATTACAGTAATGAGAAAAAAAATGTAGAAACTAAAAGTACATGCTGTAATTCGAACAAATAATTGAGGGGCTAATCCTGCCTCTCTCTAGCATCAGGCCACAGGTTTTCTTCAACATCACATCTAATGTTTTCTCTTGCCATGCACCTGGGGAAGAACCTTCTGGAGTGCCTTATCCATCCCTGGCAGTCCTCTGGACTCGTGTCCTCAAATCCAGCACGCATGGCTTCCAAAAGAGACATTTGGTCATGTGGGTGGTGACCAAACACTTTCCACCTCCAGGCAGAGAAGAACTCCTCTATTGGGTTGAGGAAGGGTGAATATGCAGGCAGGTACAAAACCATAAATCTGTGATGTGCTGCAAACCAATCTGTGACAGATGCAGAGTGGTGAAAAGCAACGTTATCGCAAACTATGACAAACACTTGGGGGTTTCTTACTGGCTCCCCCTGTTCTGCTGGCACGAGCTGAGCATAGAGCTGTTCTAGGAAAGCTATAAGCCTTTCTGTGTTGTATGGGCCAATGAGTGGTGTGTTGAGAAGCAAACAATCATTGGCCATTGCAGCACACATGGTGATATTTCCCCCTTTGGCCTGGAACCTCCACAGTGGCCCTTTGACCTATAACATTCCTTCCTCTGCACCATGTTTTGGCAAGGTTAAATCCAGCTTCATCGATAAATACAAATGAATGTGGTCTTTCCAGTGCTTCCACCTCCATTACTCTCGGAAAAACAGTAAGTGCACAGTTTTACTGTAGAAATGCTAGTGTTTTTTTTTACTGTAAATATTTTGTATAGCTGTGTACGTAACCTCAGACGTCTTACCTGGACATATTGGTATTTTTGCTCTTTTACCCGTTCACTGTTTCTCTCGAACGGTACAGTGTATAACTGTTTCATTGTAACTTGGTGTTTCTTTAGGACTCGAGCAATAGTTGTTGTGCTGACAGAATTAACATTTTCAAATATATCATTATCAGCCAGCACTCTATCTTGAATCTCCCGCAGTTTTATTGCATTGTTGACAACAACCATGTCAACAATAGCATTTTCCTGCGCATCTGAAAATATTTTTCCTGTTCCCCCTATTGTGGGCAGCCTTTGGGTACTGTTGTAAAAATATATTTTACAGTTAAACTTACTGTAATATATATCTGTGTAAATATTCTATAATTGCAATACAAAATATTCCTGTAATGTTTTCATTTACTGTAAGGATGTAACTCTCACCTGTTTGTATGATGGAAAATTCGCATTACAGATGCCACTGTGGATCTTTGCAGATTGGGTTGCACCCTCAATCCTGCCTCTCTCAATGAGAGACCATGGTTCACGACATGGTCTATAAGTGTAGCCCTTATTTCATCTGAAATAACAGCTCTTTGTCTTCTTTGTCTTCCTCCACGCATCCGCCCTCTCCCTGCCACCCTTCTCCCTCCGCGAACCCATCTTCCTTGTTCCATTTCCAAAATGAGTCTTTCTGAGCTCTACCTATATATACTGTAATATGTGTGTGTGTTCACTAACAAGTCTAAAACAAGACACCTGCTTAGCCTTTCAGCTGAAATTGCAATCAGCAGTGTTTGAAAGGCACAAGGCTGAAATCTATTCCGTTTTGAATGTGTGGTTCACAGTTTTGACAGCAGTGTGTTAGCATTTGAACAAAGTGCTGTAAATCCACAGTGTTGTGCAGGTTGTGGTTAAAGTCATGGGATAAGTGTGTAGAATTTTGAAAACTGTGTTCAAGCAATGAAAAACGAACTAGAGTTTGGTCCATATGAACTGCTGCTGTGCAGACTGTAGTAAGAGTTTTGCACATGTGACTCCAGTTGTGTCCACTGTCGTTTAGCAATTGAAAAAAACTGTAAGTAAAAAATACATATCGGGTCATTTTTTAAACTTGACTATTTTTTATTTTTTGACAACTTTTACTTTTACTTCACTACATTCCTAAAGAAAATAATGTACTTTTTACCCATACATTTTCCCTGACACACAAAGAACTTGTTACACTTTGAATGATTAGCAGAACAGCAAAATGGTCCAATTCAAGCACTAAACAGAGAACATCACTGGTCATCCTTACTGCCTCTGATCTGGAGGACTCACTGAACAGAGAACATCCCTGGTCAACCCTACTGCCTCTGATCTGGTGGACTCACTAAAGAGAGAACATCCCTGGTCATCCTTACTGCCTCTGATCTGGAGGACTCACTGAACAGAGAACATCCCTGGTCATCCCTACTGCCTCTGATCTGGAGGACTCACTTAACAGAGAACATCCCTGGTCATCCCTACTGCCTCTGATTTGGAGGACTCACTAAACAGAGACCATCCCTGGTCATCCCTACTGCCTCTGATCTGGAGGACTCACTAAACAAAGAACATCACTGGTCATCCCCACTGCCTCTGATCTGGCGGAGTCACTAAACACAAATGCTTTGTGTGTAAATTATGCCTGAGTGTTGGAGTGTTCCTCTGTTCCATCTGTAAATTAAAGAAGAAGAAAATGATGCAGTCTGGTTTGCTTAATATCAGGAATTTTAAATGACTTATACTTTAACTTTTTATTCCTTAAGTACATTTTATCAATTACATTTACTTTTGATACTTAAGCATATTTAAAACCAAATAATTGTATACTTTTACTCAAGTAATATTTTACTGGTTTACTTTCACTTTTACTTGAGTAATTTTCTATTAAGGTATCTTACTTTTACTCAAACATGACAATTGGGTACTTTTTTGCATCATTTGGAAAGGTTACTCAGATAAATACAACTAGTTTTGATTTGATCACTACACTGGGTTTTTGACAGGAGATTCAGCATACAAGTGTGTGTGTGTGTGTGTGTGTGTGTGTGTGTGTGTGTGTGTGTGTGTGTGTGTGTGTGTGTGTGTGTGTGTGTGTGTGTGTTCGAGCGAGTGGGCGTATGTATGTTTGTTTGGGTCTTTAATAGGAGATTAAAATCTCACTGAATATATTATTAAAAACCCTGTGTAGACATTACTGGATCTCCTATAAAAACAATCTTGAGAGGATTTGGAGCAAACATAAAGAGACACAGTATAACCAGTGACCAGCGAAGGGTGATCAGCGACCAGAGACTGGTGATCAAAGACTGGTGATCAAAGACCGGTGATCAAAGACCGGTGATCAAAGACAGGTGATCAGCGACCAGAGACTGGTGATCAAAGACCGGAGAACATCCCTGGTCATCCCTACTGCCTCTGAACTGGAGGACTCACTAAACAGAGAACATCCCTGGTCATCCCTACTGCCTCTGATCTGGAGGACTCACTGAACAGAGAACATCCCTGGTCATCCCTACTGCCTCTGATCTGGAGGACTCACTAAACAGCGACCAGAGACTGGTGATCAGCGACCAGAGACTGGTGATCAAAGACCGGTGATCAGTGACCCAAGATTGGTGATCAGTGACCCAAGATTGATGATCAGCGACTCGAGATTGGTGATCAGTGACCAAAGATTGGTGATCAATGACCTGAGATTGGTGATCAGTGACCCGAGATTGGTGATCAGTGACCCGAGATTGGTGATCAGTGACCCAAGATTGGTGATCAGCGACTCGAGACAGGTGATCAGCGATATCTCCTAATTGTGTCTGATTAAGTCCTTGACGTCAACTTCTATCACGCTGCCTTCCTGTCAGGCATTGTAGGTGTGCATCCCAAGTGGTCCCCTATTCACTATATTGTGCACTACTTTAAACCAGGGCCCTATTCCCCATATAGTACACTACTTTTGATATTACCAGAGTTCTATAGGCCCTGGTCAAAGGCAGTGCACTATTTAGGGAAAAGGGTATTATTTGAGACACAGCCCAGGAGAAGGCGGTGGCCAATTTGAGCTAGTCTCAGCTGCCCATAAGGATTTGCATCTTTCCCTGTGAGTCGTGATTCACTCCCGCAGCTGGAAATGTCACAAAAAGTCACCCGACATTTGGGATTTTCAGTGAGAAACGATCTCTTGCAGGAGAGACCCATGGAGTGTCTTCTACAGGAGAGGGCCAGGGAGTGTCTTCTACAGGAGAGAACCAGGGAGTGTCTTCTATAGGCGAGGACCAGGGAGTGTCTTCTATAGGCGAGGACCTACAGGAGAGGACCAGTGAGTGTCTTCTACAGGAGAGGACCAGGGAGTGTCTTCTACAGGAGAGAACCAGGGAGTGTCTTCTATAGGCGAGGACCTACAGGAGAGGACCAGAGAGTGTCTTCTACAGAAGAGGACCAGGGAGTGTCTTCTACAGGAGAGAACCAGGGAGTGTCTTCTACAAGAGAGGACCAGGGAGTGTCTTCTACAGGAGAGAACCAGGGAGTGTCTTCCATAGGCGAGGACGTACAGGAGAGGACCAGAGAGTGTCTTCTACAGGAGAGGGCCAGGGAGTGTCTTCTACAGGAGAGAACCAGGTAGTGTCTTCTATAGGCGAGGACCTACAGGAGAGGACCAGAGAGTGTCTTCTACAGGAAAGGGCCAGGGAGTGTCTTCTACAGGAGAGAACCAGGGAGTGTCTTCTATAGGCGAGGACCTACAGGAGAGGACCCGAGAGTGTCTTCTACAGGAGAGGACCAGGAAGTGTCTTCTATAGGAGAGAACCAGGGAGTGTCTTCTACAAGAGAGGGCCAGGGAGTGTCTTCTACAGGAGAGAACCAGGGAGTGTCTTCTATAGGCGAGGACCTACAGGAGAGGACCAGAGAGTGTCTTCTATAAGAGAGGACCAGGGAGTGTCTTCTACAGGAGAGAACCAGGGAGTGTTTTCTATACCAGGGAGTGTCTTCTATAGGGAGAGAACCTACAGGAGAGTGACCCTACAGGAGAGGACCCGAGAGTGTCTTCTACAGGAGAGAACCAGGGAGTGTCTTCTATAGGCGAGGACCTACAGGAGAGGACCCGAGAGTGTCTTCTACAGGAGAGAACCAGGGAGTGTCTTCTATAGGCGAGGACCTACAGGAGAGGAGTGTCTTCCAGGAGAGAGTGTCTTCTACAGGAGAGGACCAAGTGTCTTCTACAGGAGAGGGAGTGTCTTCTACAAGAGAGAACCAGGACCTACAGGAGAGGACCAGAGAGTGTCTTCTACAGGAGAGGACCAGGGAGTGTCTTCTACAGGAGAGAACCAGTGTCTTCTACAAGGGAGTGTCTTCTATAGGCGAGGACCTACAGGAGAGGACCGAGAGTGTCTTCTACAGGAGAGAACCAGGGAGTGTCTTCTATAGGCGAGGACCTACAGGAGAGGACCCGAGAGTGTCTTCTACAGGAGAGGACCAGGAAGTGTCTTCTACAGGAGAGAACCAGGGAGTGTCTTCTATAGGCGAGGACCTACAGAAGAGGACCAGAGAGTGTCTTCTACAGGAGAGGACCAGGGAGTGTCTTCTACAGGAGAGAACCAGGGAGTGTTTTCTACAAGAGAGGGCTAGGGAGTGTCTTCTACAGGAGAGAACCAGGGAGTGTCTTCTATAGTCGAGGACATACAGGAGAGGACCAGAGAGTGTCTTCTACCGGAGAGGAACAGGGAGTGTCTTCTACAGGAGAGAACCAGGGAGTGTCTTCTATAGGCGAGGACCTACAGGAGAGGACCAGAGAGTGTCATCTACAGGAGAGGACCAGGGAGTGTCTTCTACAGGAGAGAACCAGGGAGTGTCTTCTATAGGCGAGGACCTACAGAAGAGGACCAGAGAGTGTCTTCTACAGGAGAGGACCAGGGAGTGTCTTCTACAGGAGAGAACCAGGGAGTGTCTTCTATAGGCGAGTACCTACAGGAGAGGACCAGAGAGTGTCTTGTTCTTCAGCATGGCGCTCTATTTGTGAATACACTGGCTGTGGTTGGTGTCATCCATTTGCAAAATCTAGTGCCTCCACCATCCACTTGATCTTCCTGCTTGTTTGCGATGACATTTTCCCTATATACAAGCAGGTGCTTATGTGTATGTATATGGATGTTTAAATATTAACTGTCGGTCATGAATGTGTGTGGGTGGGAGTGTTGAATAGGAGCCACGTTTAGGCTCTTACAGGTGTGTGTTGACAGAGAGGAGAGTTGACCTCTGTAATCGTCGATGCACCTCTCCTGCTCCTCCTCCGCTTTCGTTCCCGTAAGACACTGACCTAATTGCAGCCTAGCGAGTGTTTACCTCTTCTTGAGATATATGAGGCACTGAATTTTGCAAAATAGGACAGACGTGTGAAGGTTCACATAGAGACAGAGGGTGTGTCCTATATGGCATCATATTCCCTTCGTAGTGCACAACTTTTGACCAGGACCCATGCGATCCTGCACTATATAGGGTGCCATTTGGGACTCATCCAGGGAAATACAGTAGCAGTGCTCTACTATAACACACTACTGAACTGAACTGAACCAGGTCTAAGCTGAGCTAGCCAGGTTGTGCCTCCATCGTAGTCTGAGCTGGGCTAGCCTGGTTCTGCATTCATTATAGTCTGAGCTGGGCTAGCCTGGTTCTGCATTCATTATAGTCTGAGCTGGGCTAGCCTGGTTCTGCATTCATTATAGTCTGAGCTGGGCTAGCCTGGTTCTGCATTCATTATAGTCTGAGCTGGGCTAGCCTGGTTCTGCATTCATTATAGTCTGAGCTGGGCTAGCCTGGTTCTGCATTCATCGTAGACTGAGCTGGGCTAGCCTGGTTCTGCATTCATTATAGTCTGAGCTGGGCTAGCCTGGTTCTGCATTCATTATAGTCTGAGCTGGGCTAGCCTGGTTCTGCATTCATCCTAGTCTGAGCTGGGCTAGCCTGGTTCTGCATTCATCATAGTCTGAGCTGGGCTAGCCTGGTTCTGCATTCATCATAGTCTGAGCTGGGCTAGCCTGGTTCTGCATTCATCATAGTCTGAGCTGGGCTAGCCTGGTTCTGCAGCCATCGTAGTTTCTGGAACAATGTTGTGAAATCCATCTTCAGCTATATGAAGAGTCGACATGTTCCTTATTGGAATCTAGTGTAGCCTACCGCAAGTCCAATGCATTAACATCATTCATCTAATTGCTATCTTGGAAAGTCTTTGGATGACAATTAAGTTGTCCTTAACTAGAATATAAAACAGATCAAAAATATAAGCCTTAATTGAAAACAAAGTGCCCAGGAAGTACTCTATCGGGTGGCAATACAACATGTCTCTTCCACTCCTAATTAGCATGGCTATCATCTCCTATAATAACGATGACCTATTGTTCCTGCTAGCACTGACAGGGGTAATGAACAGCGTATTAGCCTTGCTGAACTTCAGAGGACTGGCTAGGGACCTAACCAATGCTCAAATCACCCACTGCAACTGGGGAAGGAAGATCCCACACACACACACACACACACACACACACACACACACACACACACACACACACACACACACACACACACACACACACACACACACACACACACACACACACACACACACACACACACACACACACACACACACACACACACACACACACACACACACACACACACACACACACACACACACACACACACACACACACACACACACAAGCTTCCTTGA
Organism: Oncorhynchus masou masou; assembly: GCF_036934945.1. NCBI lineage: Eukaryota > Metazoa > Chordata > Actinopteri > Salmoniformes > Salmonidae > Oncorhynchus > Oncorhynchus masou. Next base: position 12,051,396 of record NC_088236.1, on the reverse strand, counting down.
CCTAGTATGCCACTTGTAGAATGCCACAGAATGAAGCAGTGTTGGGAATGCATTCCAAGTGGTAGGCTAAGTGGTATGTATATTAAAGCATAGCTGTATACTGATCCTGCTGCTCAGCCACTTTACCCCTGATTTTATTTACTTACAGTGCCTTCAGAAAGTATTCATACCCCTTGACTTACAGCAATGACTTACAGCAATGAATTTAAAATGGATTTATATATAGATACATATATTTGTATATATATATAATAACCCATAATGACAAAGTGACAAAGTGACAAAGTGAAAATGTTTTTAGAAATGTTTGCTAATTTATTGAAAATTAAATACAGAAATATATTTTTTACACAAGTATTCGCACCCCTGAGTCAATGCTTTGTAGAAGCACAATATATATGTATACTACTGTTCAAAAGAAAAGCCACTTTTTTGTCCATTAAAATAACATCAAATTGATCAGAAATACATTGTAGACATTGTTAATTTTGTAAATGACTATTGTAGCTGGAAACAGCAGGTTTTTTATGAAATATCTACATAGGCGTACAGAGGCCCATTATCAGCAACCATCACTCCTGTGTTCCAATGGCACGGTGTGTTAGCTACTCCAAATGTATCATTTAAAAGGCTAGTTAATAATTTAAAAAAAACTCTTGCAATTATGTTAGCACAGCTGAAAACAGTTGTCTGATTTTAAAGAAGCAATAAAACTGGCCTTCTTTAGAGTAGTTGAGTATCTGGAGCATCAGCGTTTGTGAGTTCGATTACAGGCTCAAAATGGCCAGAAACCTGTCAGTCTATTCTTGTTCTGAGAAATGAAGGCTATTCCATGCGAGAAATTGCCAAGAAACTGAAGATCTCATACAACGCTGTGTACTACTCCCTTCACAGAACAGAGCAAACTAGCTCTAACCGGGATAGAAATAGGAGTGGGAGGCCCCGGTGCACAACTGAGCAAGAGGGCAAGTACATTAGAGTGTCTAGTTTGAGAAACAGACGCTTCACAAGTCCTCACCTGGTAGCTTCATTAATAAATAGTACTTGCAAACACCAGTCTCAACGTCAACAGTGAAGAGGCGACTTCAGGATGCTGGCCTTCTAGTCAGAGTTGCAAAGAAAAAATAACATCTCAGACTGGCCTATAAAAAGAAAATATTAAGATGGGCAAAAGAACACAGACACTGGACAGAGGAACTCTGCCTACAAGGCCAGCATCCTGGATGTCTAAAGAAGGCCAGGTATATATTCGCAGGTGTAAATATTTTAATATTTTAATATTGATACTGCACTGTTGAGGAAAGAGCATGCAAGTAAGTGCTTCACTGTACCATTTACACCTGCGGTATTCTGTGCAAGTGACAAATACATTTAGATTTTATTTCAGTGCACTTCTACTACCTTACAACCATCTTCCCTGTGGTTTCAGGGTAATAGTACTGTACATTGACAGTGGACCTATCACCCTGAGTTCCCATTACTGACTCTGTCTTAGTGATGTGTTTAGAAGCCTATACCAAGGTTTCACCAAAAGTTACTGCTCATTCTCAGACCTGGCAAGCCACCATTTTCTATTCAGAACTGGTTCCGTTCTCACCATGTTTGTCTTCTCTGCCTATCGACTGTATAAAATGTACTATGTAATGTGTCAATGTCAACGAGGAGGACCATAATCCATGCATTGGGACCAGTTGCTACAACAGTAGGCCTATATACTGTATGTTGGCCTACTGCCATCTGCCTGACCGGCTGGGGTCATGTTGTTGTTTAATGTATTGATCTACTATCTTGTTTTTTGCTTTTTGTTCCTGTTTTGGTGCTAGATGTATTGATCTTTCCTAGTATCTCTTCCAATAGGGCTTTGTGTCATTCACACGTTCTATTAGACACGGACAGATCTTCTTGACATTGGCAGGATCTATCCTGAGCATGTGGCTGGCATGGCAACCAAAATTACCCACATCTTGCAAAACAGAAAACACCCGTTCACAGTGACCAGGTAAAGTGTATGAGAAGGACTGAATGGAATCTTAAGTTCATAATTCATCTCTTCACACCAGTTAAGGGTTGGCCTAAAAAAGAAAAATATTAAAATATTATTTCCAAAATGTTATATATACATTTTCAGAAATGTTGGTAAATTAGGTTACTTGAGAAAGAGAGTGGTGTGTTTTTTCACTGTCTAATAGTGGCATGGGTTTGTTCAATGACAGACATGTTTGTTTGAATTCCTGTTTTTTTGCAAAACGCTATATCCAACTCACACTCAGAGAAATAAGTAGTTCTGTGTAGGTTTTACACAGTCAAATGTAACAAATAACTACATGTTTAATAAACAACTGTACAAATTAGAAATAATCCATTTCAATACACACCTGAAATCTTTGAATAAGATATCTGACATTATAATTTTACACACACATGAAGGTTCCCATAAGTAATAATTTCTGGTGAATACACACAAATGTGAAAAATGTAGCATTTTGGAAATAAACTCCTCATATACAGTACTCACAATGCCTGAGGGTCATACAACTGCTATTTGTTCTAATATACTTGTAAGAACATATCTGGTCACAGCAGTACATCAGTATTGGAAGGAATGGAAGATGGAACATAAAGCCTGTTCTAGAATCAGAATCCCTCTGTTACATCAATGTGGAGGCTCCATTCAACACTCCATGACGCCTCCATCTATCATCTCCATCTCCCTAGATGGTCTGGCTGTCATCAAATCACATGCAAATAGTTTGACGTTTTCCCCACACGTTTTGGGTTAACACTCCATTTGGAAGTGTCTGTACAGAGAGTAGGAATGATAAATATAGACACAACCATGCAGGAGGCAAGTATGGCAGCTTTACATTCACAGGGGAAGCAAATCTCCCATTTGATTTAAAAAAAAAATGTTTACACTGTCTTCAGAGGTTCTGTGTGTATGTGTGTGTGTGTGTGTGTGTGTGTGGTTTGTCTGTGTACAGTACACCACATTAAAGAAACACCGTGTTACAGTCCTTGATGAGTCTGAATCAGTTGGCAGATGTTCAGATGATTTGGTTCAGTTGAGTTCAACAGATGTCCAGATGGTTTGGTTCAGTTGAGTTCAATATGTCCAGATGGTTTGGTTCAATTGAGTTCAACAGATGTCCAGATGATTTGGTTCAGTTGAGTTCAATAGATGTCCAGACGTTTTGGTTCAGTTTAGTTCAACAGATGTCCAGATGGTTTGTCTGTTCATTGGCAAAAGAGCAGCAGTGCCACATGACAGAGCAACAGAGCCGAGCAGAGCCTGTGCCACTGTGCCAGGAGTCACTCTGATACACACAACCCAGATTATACTGCTGATGTTTCCACTATTAGCGTTCCCACAACAGCAGGAAGTGGTTAACCAGAGAAACATGGAGTATGACATTACTATGACTGTAGTGACAGTGCTCATCTTGATTCGGGAAAACAAATGGCATGATGGTATGTTTCAGAGGGGGCTGGTTTTGGAGGAGGTATGGGAGGACTGGCTTACAGTAAGACTGGAATGGAATAGAACCGGTAACCGTGTAAACCCTGTGAATTTAAATCAACTCTTTATGTACATTCTATCTCATTATGAGTGTTGGTCATGTTGGATATTGCTATATTAACAAGAGCACATGTCTTCATGGCATAGAGAGCATGTTATTTCCCCACAGAGAGCAGTTTCACCTTAGTGCAGGCTCTGACAGAGTCCTCCTCAACCTATGACTTATTTTAGCTGTCTTTTCACATGCTTTCCACATGTCACAGGTTCTGCCAGGATTCCCGGCGATTACAGTCCACATAACGTTCCTTTTCCACGCACTAAATCCCTTCTCTGTTGGTGTTCATTTAAAGGCGTTTGTCCATGAGACTATGCTTTGAATAGTCCCCTTTAAGTACCTCCAAACAGTCCCTCCCAGGCACTCCCAGCAGCCAGTGGTTATGGATTACTATCACAAAAGGATTTCATATGGCTCTGAAACTTAGAGAGAGGTAGAAGAGAAAGACGGAGAGAGGGAGCTCACAGGTATACACGGGCTGCGGTAAATCGAAGCGCTTAGAAAGTTTCTCCCATAAATTCCTGGCTGGGCCAGGCAGGATCAAGGGAGAGTGCATTGGTGATGACAGAATCGATTTTATTTAGAATTCTCATCAGCCCCAGCTCTCAGCTCTGACAGGGAATAACAAACAACCACAGCCTTCTAGGTAACGAGAGCCTTGTGCCCAGTTCACCTCTAGAACTCCTTTATCAAGAGCACACAGGGAACTAACAATAACAACAGGAGCTAACACAAGACATCAACATGTTATTCTTGTTCTGCTTGTTAGTGCTGATTATAGTCATATTTCAGGCTCTTTTCATGTAAAGGGATGTGGGAATTATGCTAGCGTGATAGATGGCCAAGGACAGCGAGAATGATATAAAAGATACTTCAGAGCTTAATTGTGCACTGTTAGTCAGAATGGAAAAAACAAATTGATACATTTTCAAGATAACAAGAGTCGAGACAAATCTGCAAAGATATTATAACAAGAGTCAAGACAAATCTGCAAAGATATTATAACAAGAGTCAAGACAAATCTGCAAAGATATTATAACAAGAGTCAAGACAAATCTGCAAAGGTATTATAACAAGAGTCAAGACAAATCTGCAAAGATATTATAACAAGAGACAAGACAAATCTGCAAAGATATTATAACAAGAGACAAGACAAATCTGCAAAGATATTATAACAAGAGACAAGACAAATCTGCAAAGATATTATAACAAGAGACAAGACAAATCTGCAAAGATATTTAACTTTGCCATCAGCACCCATCCAAAAAATAAAAACGGTCCATGCAACTGCCACTTCAAATAACAATGTACACTCATAGAAAAAGTCTTTCAGAAGGGTTCTTCGGCTCTCCCCATAGAACACTTTTTGATTTCTGGTAGAACCCTTTATAGTTCCAGGTATAATTATTTTGGGTTCCATGTAGAACCCTCTGTGGAAAGAGTCCTTCATGGAACCCAAAAGGGTTCTACCTGGAACAAAAAAAAGAGAATAAAATATCATGTTCACGTGTAAATATTCCTCTCCTCTCTCAGCCTCAGTCCCTGTGCTTTGATCACTTTAACCTGCCAGTCTAGCGCGCATTAGCTGTCTTCATTGAACCCATCACCTTTAAAATGCGCCGTCGTGTTGGAGTGCACCCAGGCTGGCCTTTTACATAATTCCTTTGACACTGCAGGCCCTTGCAGACGTGTGTGTGTGTGTGTGTGTGTGTGTGTGTGTGTGTGTTTGTATACGTACATACATGAACAGTTCACCCACTGTTCATAGGCCATCATTGAAAATAAGAATTTGTTCTTAACTCACTTGACTAGTTAAATAAAGGTTCAATTAAAAAAAATAGTATATATAGTAGTGTAGTGTATGCATGTGTGTTCTCGCCTGTGTTTGTGTGTGTGGCCCTCAGTCTATAATACCGAGGTGGGAGAGAAAGGAAAGCTCTGAGCGTCTGACTCTGGCTGCAGAGGGAGAGAGGAGGCTGTTCTTAGCAGAGGGAGAGGAGGAGGCTGTTCTTAGCAGAGGGAGAGGAGGAGGCTGTCCTTAGCAGAGGGAGAGGAGGCTGTTCTTAGCAGAGGGAGAGGAGGAGGCTGTTCTTAGCAGAGGGAGAGGAGGAGGCTGTCCTTAGCAGAGGGAGAGGAGGCTGTTCTTAGCAGAGGGAGAGGAGGAGGCTGTTCTTAGCAGAGGGAGAGAGGAGGCTGTTCTTAGCAGAGGGAGAGAGGAGGCTATTCTTAGCAGAGGGAGAGAGGAGGCTGTCCTTAGCAGAGGGAGAGGAGGCTGTTCTTAGCAGAGGGAGAGGAGGAGGCTGTCCTTAGCAGAGGGAGAGGAGGCTGTTCTTAGCAGAGGGAGAGGAGGCTGTTCTTAACAGAGGGAGAGAGGAGGCTGTTCTTAGCAGAGGGAGAGAGGAGGCTGTTCTTAGCAGAGGGAGAGAGGAGGCTGTCCTTAGCAGAGGGAGAGAGGAGGCTGTTCTTAGCAGAGGGAGAGAGGAGGCTGTTCTTACCAGAGGGAGAGAGGAGGCTGTTCTTAGCAGAGGGAGAGAGGAGGCTGTTCTTAGCAGAGGGAGAGAGGAGGCTGTTCTTACCAGAGGGAGAGAGGAGGCTGTTCTTACCAGAGGGAGAGAGGAGGATGTTCTTACCAGAGGGAGAGAGGAGGCTGTTCTTAGCAGAGGGAGAGAGGAGGCTGTTCTTAGCAGAGGGAGAGAGGAGGCTGTTCTTACCAGAGGGAGAGAGGAGGCTGTTCTTAGCAGAGGGAGAGAGGAGGCTGTTCTTACCAGAGGGAGAGAGGAGGCTGTTCTTAGCAGAGGGAGAGAGGAGGCTGTTCTTAGCAGAGGGAGAGAGGAGGCTGTTCTTACCAGAGGGAGAGAGGAGGCTGTTCTTAGCAGAGGGAGAGAGGAGGCTGTTCTTAGCAGAGGAAGAGGAGGAGGCTGTTCTTAGCAGAGGGAGAGGAGGAGGCTGTTCTTAGCAGAGGGAGAGGAGGAGGCTGTTCTTACCAGAGAGAGAGAGGAGGAGGCTGTTCTTAGCAGAGGGAGAGGAGGAGGCTGTTCTTAGCAGAGGAAGATGAGGAGGCTGTTCTTAGCAGAGGGAGAGAGGAGGCTGTTCTTAGCAGAGGGAGAGGAGGAGGCTGTCCTTACCAGAGAGAGAGAGGAGGCTGTCCTTAGCAGAGGGAGAGGAGGCTGTTCTTAGCAGAGGGAGAGGAGGAGGCTGTTCTTAGCAGAGGGAGAGGAGGAGGCTGTTCTTAGCAGAGGGAGAGAGGAGGCTGTTCTTAGCAGAGGGAGAGGAGGAGGCTGTTCTTAGCAGAGGAAGATGAGGAGGCTGTTCTTAGCAGAGGGAGAGAGGAGGCTGTTCTTACCAGAGGGAGAGAGGAGGCTGTTCTTAGCAGAGGGAGAGGAGGAGGCTGTTCTTAGCAGAGGGAGAGAGGAGGCTGTTCTTACCAGAGGGAGAGAGGAGGCTGTTCTTAGCAGAGGGAGAGAGGAGGCTGTTCTTACCAGTGGGAGAGAGGAGGCTGTTCTTAGCAGAGGGAGAGAGGAGGCTGTTCTTACCAGAGGGAGAGAGGAGGCTGTTCTTAGCAGAGGGAGAGGAGGAGGCTGTTCTTAGCAGAGGGAGAGAGGAGGCTGTTCTTACCAGAGGGAGAGAGGAGGCTGTTCTTAGCAGAGGGAGAGAGGAGGCTGTTCTTACCAGAGGGAGAGAGGAGGCTGTTCTTAGCAGAGGGAGAGAGGAGGCTGTTCTTACCAGAGGGAGAGAGGAGGCTGTTCTTACCAGAGGGAGAGAGGAGGCTGTTCTTAGCAGAGGGAGAGAGGAGGCTGTTCTTACCAGAGGGAGAGAGGAGGCTGTTCTTAGCAGAGGGAGAGGAGGAGGCTGTTCTTACCAGAGGGAGAGAGGAGGCTGTTCTTAGCAGAGGGAGAGAGAGGAGGCTGTTCTTACCAGAGGGAGAGAGGAGGCTGTTCTTACCAGAGGGAGAGAGGAGGCTGTTCTTAGCAGAGGGAGAGAGGAGGCTGTTCTTACCAGAGGGAGAGAGGAGGCTGTTCTTAGCAGAGGGAGAGAGGAGGCTGTTCTTAGCAGAGGAAGATGAGGAGGCTGTTCTTAGCAGAGGGAGAGGAGGAGGCTGTTCTTAGCAGAGGGAGAGGAGGAGGCTGTTCTTACCAGAGAGAGAGAGGAGGCTGTCCTTAGCAGAGGGAGAGGAGGAGGCTGTTCTTAGCAGAGGAAGATGAGGAGGCTGTTCTTAGCAGAGGGAGAGAGGAGGCTGTTCTTAGCAGAGGGAGAGGAGGAGGCTGTTCTTACCAGAGAGAGAGAGGAGGCTGTCCTTAGCAGAGGGAGAGGAGGAGGCTGTTCTTAGCAGAGGGAGAGGAGGAGGCTGTTCTTAGCAGAGGGAGAGAGGAGGCTGTTCTTAGCAGAGGGAGAGGAGGAGGCTGTTCTTAGCAGAGGAAGATGAGTAGGCTGTTCTTAGCAGAGGGAGAGAGGAGGCTGTTCTTAGCAGAGGGAGAGGAGGAGGCTGTTCTTACCAGAGAGAGAGAGGAGACTGTCCTTAGCAGAGGGAGAGGAGGAGGCTGTTCTTAGCAGAGGGAGAGGAGGAGGCTGTTCTTAGCAGAGGTAGAGAGGAGGCTGTTCTTAGCAGAGGAAGATGAGGAGGCTGTTCTTAGCAGAGGGAGAGAGGAGGCTGTTCTTAGCAGAGGGAGAGGAGGAGGCTGTTCTTAGCAGAGGGAGAGGAGGAGGCTGTTCTTAGCAGAGGGAGAGGAGGAGGCTGTCCTTAGCAGAGGGAGAGGAGGAGGCTGTTCTTAGCAGAGGGAGAGAGGAGGCTGTCCTTAGCAGAGGGAGAGGAGGAGGCTGTTCTTACCAGAGGGAGAGAGGAGGCTGTTCTTAGCAGAGGGAGAGGAGGAGGCTGTCCTTAGCAGAGGGAGAGGAGGACGCTGTTCTTACCAGAGAGAGAGAGGAGGCTGTCCTTAGCAGAGGGAGAGGAGGAGGCTGTCCTTAGCAGAGGGAGAGGAGGAGGCTGTTCTTACCAGAGAGAGAGAGGAGGAGGCTGTTCTTAGCAGAGGGAGAGGAGGAGGCTGTCCTTAGCAGAGGGAGAGGAGGAGGCTGTTCTTACCAGAGAGAGAGAGGAGGCTGTCCTTAGCAGAGGGAGAGGAGGAGGCTGTCCTTAGCAGAGGGAGAGGAGGACGTTGATCTTAGCAGAGGAAGAGGAGGCTGTCCTTAGCAGAGGGAGAGGAGGACGCTGATCTTAGCAGAGGAAGAGGAGGAGGCTGTCCTTAGCAGAGGGAGAGGAGGACGCTGATCTTAGCAGAGGAAGAGGAGGAGGCTGTTCTTAGCAGAGGGAGAGGAGGACGCTGATCTTAGCAGAGGAAGAGGAGGAGGCTGTTCTTAGCAGAGGGAGAGGAGGTGGCTGTTCTTACCAGAGAGAGAGAGGGGAGGCGAACAACTCCTGGTTATCTTCTCATTACAATTGGACAGAGACACCGTAAAGGATGTGTAATTACGCTCCAATATTCCATGACTAAAACACAATAAGGTAATAAGGAGAGGGCACAGAGAAGTCAGAGCATGCATCCCAAAAGGCACCCTATTCCCTATATAGTGCACTACTTTTGGCCTAATAGTTTTAGTATGTGGGTCATCTGATGGTAGTAGCTTTGCAATAAATATAAGCCGTGGTTTCTCCACAGAAGGACAAACTCAAGGAACTCTGTCTGGGCTTTGACTATTCAACTTGCCAAAGCCTCCCCATTGCTACGCCTGCCAACCTTGAGACTTTGAGATGCAAAAAATAATTTCAGAAGATGTCAGGACAACTGAAGCATGTAAATAACTGCATTTCAACTGACAGCTCATTTGAATGAGGAATAGCTGATCGCTGGTGTTATCTAGGATCTGCATCCCAAACGGCACCCTATTTAGTTAGTGCACTACAGGGATCTGGTCAAAAGTAGTGTACTTTATAGGGCTCTGGTCAAAAGTAGTGCACTACATAGGGTATAGGGTGCCATTTGGGCTGCATTTCTGTGGGTTCTCGCCCATGTCTGAGGAGGCTGACTTTAGTAGAGGGAGAGGAGGCTGTCTTTAGAAGAGGGAGAGGAGGCTGTCTTTAGTAGAGGGAGAGGAGGCTGTCTTTAGTAGAGGGAGAGGAGGCTGTCTTTAGTAGAGGGAGAGGAAGATGTCTTTATTAGAGGGAGAGGAGGCTGTCTTTACTAGAGGAAGAGGAGACTGTCTTTAGTAGAGGGAGAGGAGGCTGTCTTTAGTAGAGGGAGAGGAGGCTGTCTTTAGTAGAGGGAGAGAAAGCTGTCTTTAGTAGAGGGAGAGGAAGATGTCTTTAGTAGAGGGAGAGGAGACTGTCTTTAGTAGAGAGAGAGGAGGCTGTCTTTAGTAGAGGGAGAAGAGGCTGTCTTTAGTAGAGGGAGAGGAGGCTGTCTTTAGTAGAGGGAGAGAAAGCTGTCTATAGTAGAGGGAGAGCAGGCTGTCTTTAGTAGAGGGAGAGAAAGCTGTCTATAGTAGAGGGAGAGCAGGCTGTCTTTAGTAGAGGGAGAGAAAGCTGTCTTTAGTAGAGGGAGAGGAAGATGTCTTTAGTAGAGGGAGAGGAAGCTGTCTTTAGTAGAGGGAGAGGAGGCTGTGGGAGAGTAGGCTGTCTTTAGTAGAGGGAGAGAAAGCTGTCTTTAGTAGAGGGAGAGGAAGATGTCTTTAGTAGAGGGAGAGGAAGCTGTCTTTAGTAGAGGGAGAGGAGGCTGTCTTTAGTAGAGGGAGCAAGATGTCTTTAGCTGGAGGAAAGTGAATTGAAAATGGAATTTTCAAGCCACCATTATGCTTGAATATATGGAATGTGGTCATCAATAATGCGCTGGTTTGGATTTGCCCCAAACCTAGCACTTTATATTCAGAACAAAGTGAATTGCTTTGCCACACTTCCTTCATTTGAGTGTGTCAATTAGGTTAACATTCTAGAATAACTACAATGATGTTGATCCATCCTCAGAGAACATTCCTACAGTCAGCATACCAATTGTACGCTCCCTCAAAACCTGAAACATCTGTGGCATTGCGTTGTGTGACAAAACTACACATTTTAGATTGGCCGTTCATTGGCCCCAGCACAAGGTGCACCTGTGTAATGATCATGCTGTTTAGCTTCTTGATTTGCCGCACCTGTCAGATGGATGGATTATCTTGGCAAAGAACAAATGCATCATCATGAATTTTGAAAATAATAATGGCAATGTTGCACAATCCAGGTGTGGAAAGCTCTTAAAGATTTACCCAGAAAGACTTACAGCTGTAATCGTAGGTAAAGGTGCTTCTACAAAGTACTGACTCAGGGGTGTGAATACTTATACAAATTTGATTTCTGTATTTAATTTTGGAATTTGAATTTGGAATATATTAGCAAACATTTCTAAAATGTAACTTCATCATTGTGTGGTATTGTGTGTGGATGGGTGAAACGAAAAATATATTTACTCCATTTTGAAATCAGGCTGTAACAGCAGAATGTGGAATAAGTCAAGGCATATGAATCCTTTCTGAAGGCACTGCATAGAGAGAGAGAGAGAGAGAGAGAGAGAGAATAAATGCAACTAAATCCATTTTTCTTATTTTTTCTATCCACAGCACTGAGACAACAACATGCCAGCCACTTAAGGCTGATGGGAGGAATGCCGAGGCAGCAGACACCAAGTTGGACACAACCACAGACAGAAATGGATGCATTAGAGACATGGGAAGACGCAAACATGGCAGATATCATCGGACGCGGAGGTGAGTGCCTTTGACTACATTGATTCACTATTTTTCAAATAGTGAAGGTGAGCAGTCTTTGCAGATAAGTGGGTTTGAGAATTTAACATTTGTCTTCTGTTTTTTTATCTAACGCAAAATTACCCAGCTTTCTTTGGCACGACTATTCGAACAGACCTAGCAGTTGGGCCAGTAACCAACAATCTGCCGTTCTGCAATTGAGTAAGGCATTTCACCCTCAACAACTGCTCCCTATGCGCTGATGACATGGGTTAAGGCAGTCACCCCCTCATCTCGAATTCAGATGGGGTTGGGTTAAATGTGGGAGACACAATTCAGTTGAATGCATTCAATTGTGCAACTGTGCAAGGTATCAAGATGGCGTCAACAGATATGGCAACTCTGCTTCTCGCTCCTAAGAAACTTTGCAGTATTTCGTTTTTTTTGTCTGTTATTTCTTCCATTATTAGCCCAGAAATGTTTTTGTGTCATTACATACAACCGGAAAGAACTTTTGGATATCAGAGTGGGAATAGGACCTTCCTGAATTGGATCCTTTGTTCGTACCCCCAGAGCAATTAAACTTATTCCAGAGGCTGATCCAAAACCCTGCCGGCGCTAAAGAGGTATTCGGAGTGGACTTCTAGTCGGACTCAGGAGGCGCGCACACCATCCACCGCTCCTGAGTGTATTACTTGCTAATGTTCAGCCTCTGTATAATAAAGTAGACGAGCTCAGGGCGAGGATCTCCTTCCAGAGAGACATCAGGGATTGTAACATACTGTTTCACGGAAACATGGCTCTCTCGGGATATACTGTCCCCGTCCATACAGCCAGCTGGGTTCTCAGTACATCGCACAGACAGGAATAAAGAACTCTCCGGGAAGAAGAAAGGCGGTGGTGTATGTTTCATGATTAACTACTCATGGTGTGATTGTGATAACATACAGAAACTCAAGTCCTTTTGTTCACCCGCCCTATAATACCTCACATTGAAATGCTGACCGTATTACCTCACAAGACAATTCTCTTTGGTTAAAGTAACAACGGTGTATATTCCCCCTCAAGCTGATACCACGGCGGCCCTTAAAGAACTACTACAATCTTGAAGCCGCATTCATAGTAGCTGGTGATTTTAACAAAGCAAATCTGAGGAAAACGCTACCAACACATTAACTGTCGTACTGGAGCTGGAAAAACATTGGACCACTGCTACTCAACTTATCTAAATGTCTGCAAGGCCCTCCCCCACCCTCCCTTTAGCAAATCTGATCACCACTCCATTTTGCTCCACCCTTCCTATAGGCAGAAACTCAAACAGGAAGTACCTGTGCTAAGGTCTATTCAACGCTGGTCTGACCAATCGGAATCCATGCTTCAAAATTGTTTTGATCACGCAGACTGAGATATGTTCTGGGTAGTCTCTGAAAATAACATAAATGAATACGGGGCGGCAGGGTAGCCTAGTGGTTAGAGCGTTGGACTAGTAACCGAAAGGTTGCAAGTTCATGTCCCCGAGCTGACAAGGTACAAATATGTCGTTCTGCCTCTGAACAGGCAGTTAACCCACTGTTCCTAGGCCGTCATTGAAAATAAGAATTTGTTCTTAACTTGCCTAGTTAAATAAAGGTAAAATAAAAATAAATAAAATACACAGACATGGTGACTAAGTTCATCAGGAAATGTGTAGGAGATGTTGTACCCACTGTGACTATTAAAACTTACCCAAACCAGAAACTGTGGATAGATGGCAGCATTCATGCAAAACTGAAAACACAAACCACCGCATTTAACCATAGCAAGGTGACTGGGAATATGGCCGATTAAAAACAGTGTAGTTATTCCCTCCATAGGCAATCAAACAGTGGAGGTCCTGTCAGGAAGTCCAGGATCCAGTTGCAAAGGGAGGTGTTTAGTCCCAGGATCCTTAGCTTGGTGATGAGCTTTGATGGTACTTTGGTGTTGAACACTGAGCTTTAGTCAATGAACAGCATCCTCACATAGGTGCTCCTATTGTCCAGGTGGGAAAGGGCAGTGTGGAGTGCAATAGAGATTGGGCGGTATGCAAATTGGAGTGGGTCTAGGGTTTCTGGGATAATGGTGTTGATGTGTGCCATTACCAGCCTTCCATTGCTACGGATGTGAGTGCTACGGGTCTGTAGTCATTTAGGCAGGTTGCCTTTGTGTTCTTAGACACAGGGACTATGGTGGTCTGCTTGGAGCATGTTGGTATTACAGACTCTATCAGGGACATGTTGAAAATGTCAGTGAAGACACCTGCCAGTTGGACAGCACACGTCCTGGTAGTCCGTCTGGCCCCGCAGCCTTGTGTATGTTGACGTGTTTAAAGGTCTTACTCACGTTGGCTACGGAGAGCATCCGGAACAGCTGATGCTCTCATGCATTCCTCAGTGTTGCTTGCCTCGAAGCGAGCATAGAAGTGATTGAGCTCATCTGATAAGCTCGTGTCACTGTGTAGCTCACGGCTGTGCTTCCCTTTGTAGTCTGTAATAGTTTGCAAGCCCTGCCACATCCGACAGCGTCAGAGCCGGTGTAGTATGAGTCAATCTTAGCCCTGTATTGACGCTTTGCCTGTTTGATGGTTCGTCGCAGGGCATAGCAGGATTTCTTGTAAGCTTCCAGGTTAGAGTCCCGCACCTTGAAAGCGGCAGCTCTACCCTTTAGCTCAGTACGAATGTTGCCTGTAATCCATGGCTTCTGGTTGCTGTATGTCCGTACAGTCACTGTGGGGACAAAGTCCTCAATGCACTTATTGATAAAGCCAGTGACTGATGTGGTGTACTCCTCAATGTCATCGGAAGAATCCCGGAACATGAATCAGTCTGTGATAGCAAAAAAGTCCTGTAGTTTAATATCTGCTTCATCTGACCATTTTTTTGAGACCGAGTCTGGTGCTTCCTCCTTTCATTTTTGCTTGTAAGCAGGAATCAGGAAGATAGAGTTGTGGTCGGATTTACCAAATAGAGGGCGAGAGAGAGCTTTGTACGCGTCTCTGTGTATGGAGTACAGGTGATCAATAATTTTTTTCCCTCTGGTTGCACATTTAACATGTTGATAGAGATTTGCTAGAACTGATTTAAGTTTCCCTGCATTAAAGAATCTGGCCACTAGGAGCGCCGCCTCTGGGTGAGCGGTTTCCTGTTTGCTTATTTCCTTATACAGCTGACTGAGTGCGGTCTTAGTGCCAGCATCTGTCTGTGGTGGTAAATAAACAGCCACGAAAAGTATAGCTGAGAACTCTCCAGGCAAGTAGTGTGGCCTGCAGTTTATCACAATATACTCTGCTTCAGGCGAGCAAAATCTAAAGACTTCCTTAGACTTCATGCACCAGCTGTTGCACAGACCGCCCCCCCCCCTCTTGTCTTACCGGAGTAGAGTTCTATCTTGCCGGTGCAGCGTGTATCCCGCTAGCTGAATATCCATGTTGTCATTCAGCCACAATTCCATGAAGGATATTACAGTTTTTGATGTCCCGTTGGTAGGATATCCAGAAGCTATTTTCTTCCGTAAGATACGGTTACAGAAACATTACCTACAAAATCATTTTCAAATATCGTGAAAAAAACACATAATGGCACCATCTCCTCTGGCACTATTTTGATGGTGAAACATGGGACCAACACTTTACATACATAATATTTTTATTCAGTATATATACTGTATTCTAGACATGGCACATCATATAGAACTTAGTATCTTTTAGGCGGGAGGGGGGGATTATGTGTGTATTTTTTTATTTCTATGTATTACAGCACTGTTGGCACTAGAAACACAAGCATTTCGTTTCACCTGCAATAACATCTGCAAATCTGTGTACACAACTGTCACGATCATCATAATAACTGGACCAAAGTGCAGCGTGATCTTGGTTCCACATCTTTATTGCTATGTGGACCTCAAAGCAAAACAAAACAATAAACGAACAAAACGAAACGTGAAGCTACTAATATGCTCACAGACTATACATAGTCAAGATCCCACAAAGTACAAAGGGGTAATGGCTGCCTAAAAATGATCTCCAATCAGAGACAACGATAAACAGCTGCCTCTGATTGGGAACCATACCAGGCCAACATAGATGTAAAAATCACCAAGATAAACCACCCTAGTCACTGTCACACCCCAACCAACATAGAGAATAAACAGCTCTCTATGGTCAGGGCATGACAGCAACCAATAAACTTTCATTTTATTTGATTTTATTTGATTAGCAGAGAGAGAAGGAGAGCAGAGGAGAGAGGGGAGAGCAGGGGAGAGAGAGGAGAGCCGGGGAGAGAGGAGATCAGGGGGGAGAGAGAGAGGAGTGTCAGGGGGGATAGTGAGGAGGGCAGGGGAGAGAAAAGAGACCAGGAGAGAGGAAGAGGGGAGCATGGGAGAGAGAGAGGAGTGTCAGGGGGGAGAGTGAGGAGGGTAGGGGAGAGAGGAGGGAGCAGGAGAGAGGAACAGAGGAGCAGGGGAGAGAGAGGAGAGCATGGGAGAGAGAGGAGAGCAAGGGAGAGCAAATGAGCAACATGAAACAGTCTCTGTTTTTCTGATGATTCTTATAACATATTTTACACATGATAAGAATCTGGATAAAATCAATTATTCATGGTGGAGAACTTTTAATTTCTTAGAAGTAAAAAAAGTGTTTTGATTAATGACTAAGGCCAGTAGTTTTTTGGGGGGCAGGTCACATAGTGTGGAAAAACTCCTATGCCCATCCTTGTCTGATTCTGTTTTGAGTATTTTCATTGGACAACCAGTGGACGCTAGTGGGAAGGAAGCAGTAATCCTGCAGGTGGTAGGTAGTCTATCGGTTAAAAGTGTTGGGCAAAATTTTATTTCACCTTTATTTAACCAGGTAGGCTAGTTGAGAACAAGTTCTCATTTGCAACTGCGACCTGGCCAAGATAAAGCTTAGCAGTGTGAACAGACAACACAGAGTTACACATGGAGTAAACAATTAACAAGTCAATAACACAGTACAAAAAAGGCGAGTCTATATACATTGTGTGCAAAAGGCATGAGGAGGTAGGCGAATAATTACAATTTTGCAGATTAGCACTGGAGTGATAAATGATCAGATGGTCATGTACAGGTAGAGATACTGGTGTGCAAAAGAGCAGAAAAGTAAATAAATAAAAACAGTGTGGGGATGAGGTAGGTGAAAATGGGTGGGTTATTTACCAATAGACTATGTACAGCTGCAGCGATCGGTTAGCTGCTCAGATAGCACGTTTGAAGTTGGTGAGGGAGATAAAAGTCTCCAACTTCAGGGATTTTTGCAATTCGTTCCAGTCACAGGCAGCAGAGTACTGGAACGAAAGGCGGCCAAATGAGGTGTTGGCTTTAGGGATGATCAGTGAGATACACCTGCTGGAGTGTGTGCTACGGATGGGTGTTGCCATCGTGACCAGTGAACTGAGATAAGGCGGAGCTTTACCTAGCATGGATTTGTAGATGACCTGGAGCCAGTGGGTCTGGCGACGAATATGTAGCGAGGGCCAGCCGACTAGAGCATACAAGTCGCAGTGGTGGGTGGTATAAGGTGCTTTAGTGACAAAACGGATGGCACTGTGATAAACTGCATCCAGTTTGCTGAGTAGAGTGTTGGAGGCAATTTTGTAGATGACATCGCCGAAGTCGAGGATCGGTAGGATAGTCAGTTTTACTAGGGTAAGTTTGGCGGCGTGAGTGAAGGAGGCTTTGTTGCGGAATAGAAAACCAACTCTTGATTTGATTTTCGATTGGAGATGTTTTATATGAGTCTGGAAGGAGAGTTTACAGTCTAGCCAGACACCTAGGTACTTATAGGTGTCCACATATTCAAGGTCGGAACCATCCAGGGTGGTGATGCTCGTCGGACATGCGGGTGCAGGCAACGATCGGTTGAAAAGCATGCATTTGGTTTTACTAGCGTTTAAGAGCAGTTGGAGGCCATGGAAGGAGTGTTGTATGGCATTGAAGCTCGTTTGGAAGTTAGATAGCACAGTGTCCAAGGACGGGCCGGAGGTATATAGAATGGTGTCGTCTGCGTAGAGGTGGATCAGGGAATCGCCCGCAGCAAGAGCAACATCATTGATATATACAGAGAAAAGAGTCGGCCCGAGAATTGAACCCTGTGGCACCCCCATAGAGACTGCCAGAGGACCGGACAGCATGCCCTCCGATTTGACACACTGAACTCTGTCTGCAAAGTAATTGGTGAACCAGGCAAGGCAGTCATCCGAAAAACCGAGGCTACTGAGTCTGCCGATAAGAATATGGTGATTGACAGAGCCGAAAGCCTTGGCAAGGTCGATGAAGACGGCTGCACAGTACTGTCTTTTATCGATGGCGGTTATGATATCGTTTAGTACCTTGAGTGTGGCTGAGGTGCACCCGTGACCGGCTCGGAAACCAGATTGCACAGCGGAGAAGGTACGGTGGGATTCGAGATGGTCAGTGACCTGTTTGTTGACTTGGCTTTCGAAGACCTTAGATAGGCAGGGCAGGATGGATATAGGTCTGTAACAGTTTGGGTCCAGGGTGTCTCCCCCTTTGAAGAGGACTGACTGCGGCTGACTGCGGCAGCTTTCCAATCCTTGGGGATCTCAGACGATATGAGAGAGAGGTTGAACAGGCTGGTAGTAGGGGTTGCGACAATGGCGGCGGATAGTTTCAGAAATAGAGGGTCCAGATTGTCAAGCCCAGCTGATTTGTACGGGTCCAGGTTTTGCAGCTCATTCAGAACATCTGCTATCTGGATTTGGGTAAAGGAGAACCTGGAAGGGCTTGGGCGAGAAGCTGCGGTGGGGGCGGAGCTGTTGGCCGATGTTGGAGTAGCCAGGCGGAAGGCATGGCCAGCCGTAGAGAAATGCTTGTTGAAGTTTTCGATAATCATGGATTTATCGGTGGTGACCGTGTTATCTAGCCTCAATGCAGTGGGCAGCTGGGAGGAGGTGCTCTTGTTCTCCATGGACTTCACAGTGTCCCAGAACTTTTTGGAGTTGGAGCTACAGGATGCAAACTTCTGCCTGAAGAAGCTGGCCTTAGCTTTCCTGACTGACTGCGTGTATTGGTTCCTGACTTCCCTGAACAGTTGCATATCGCGGGGACTATTCGATGCTATTGCAGTCCGCCACAGGATGTTTTTGTGCTGGTTGAGGGCAGTCAGGTCTGGAGTGAACCAAGGGCTGTATCTGTTCTTGGTTCTGCATTTTTTGAACGGAGCATGCTTATCTAAAATGGTGAGGAAGTTACTTTTATAGAATGACCAGGCATCCTCAACTGACGGGATGAGGTCAATGTCCTTCCAGGATACCCGGGCCAGGTCGATTAGGAAGGCCTGCTCACAGAAGTGTTTTAGGGAGCGTTTGACAGTGATGAGGGGTGGTCGTTTGACTGCGGCTCCGTAGCGGATACAGGCAATGAGGCAGTGATCACTGAGATCCTGGTTGAAGACAGCGGAGGTGTATCTGGAGGGCCAGTTGGTCAGGATGACGTCTATGAGGGTGCCCTTGTTTACAGAGTTAGGGTTGTACCTGGTGGGTTCCTTGATGATTTGTGTGAGATTGAGGGCATCTAGCTTAGATTGCAGGACTGCCGGGGTGTTAAGCATATCCCAGTTTAGGTCACCTAAAAGAACAAACTCTGAAGCTAGATGGGGGGCGATCAATTCACAAATGGTGTCCAGGGCACAGCTGGGAGCTGAGGGGGGTCGGTAGCAGGCGGCAACAGTGAGAGACTTATTTCTGGAGAGAGTAATTTTCAAAATTAGTAGTTCGAACTGTTTGGGTATGGACCTGGAAAGTATGACATTACTTTGCAGGCTATCTCTGCAGTAGACTGCAACTCCTCCCCCTTTGGCAGTTCTATCTTGACGGAAGATGTTATAGTTGGGTATGGAAATCTCCGAATTTTTGGTGGCCTTCCTGAGCCAGGACGCAAGGACATCAGGGTTAGCAGAGTGTGCTAAAGCGGTGAGTAAAACAAACTTAGGGAGGAGGCTTCTGATGTTGACATGCATGAAACCAAGGCTTTTTCGATCACAGAAGTCAACAAATGAGGGTGCCTGGGGACATGCAGGGCCTGGGTTTACCTCCACATCACCCGTGGAACAGAGAAGGAGTAGTATGAGGGTGCGGCTAAAGGCTATCAAAACTGGTCGCCTAGAGCATTGGGGACAGAGAATAAGAGGAGCAGGTTTCTGGGCATGGTAGAATATATTCAGGGCATAATGCACAGACAGGGGTATGGTGGGGTGCGGGTACAGCGGAGGTAAGCCCAGGCACTGGGTGATGATGAGAGAGGTTGTATCTCTGGACATGCTAGTTGTAATGGGTGCGGTCACCGCATGTGTGGGAGGTGGGACAAAGGAGGTATCAGGGGTATGAAGAGTGGAACTAGGCGCTCCATTGTGAACTAAAACAATGATAACTAACCTGAACAACAACAAAATAACTGAAAGGTTGCTGGTTTGAAACCCAGAGACAACGTGTTGAAAAATCTGCCAATGTGACCTTGAGCAAGCCACTTAACCTTGTCCTATCTCTGTGCACCACTAGCTGACAGCTTGAAGTAATGGCCTCCATCAGAGGTCTGTTTATCATGGCTGTTCCCTGATGGTCAGAGAGCTAAGGATAGAGGACAGGAGCTAAAACTAAACCGCTCATTGAAAGATAGAGGGCTATGATGGCGAAACCACTGACATCAACTGACTCACCTCAGATTAATCTCTCGTGACTATCTATGGAAATTGTCTCTGACTGCGGTCAGTTCTGTAGATGTCTAGCTAATGTTGTACATATAGCTAGCTACCTTTTTGATTAGCTGTTGATCTTCAAGGACAAAGTTACAACAGTTGGAGCAAATACGACAAATCTCTATGACTGTTTCATCCATCTTTATTTTATTCAATCACCATGTCATGCTTTATTGCCTAACCAGAAATTACTCTTAACTACAGATCTAGGATTAGATTACCAGTCCCCAATCCTAACCTTTAATATGTACAGTACAGTCAAAAACGAGATTTTCCTGTAAAATAAAATAAAAATTTAGAACAAAAAAAACAAAACATATTTCCAGACTATGAGGTTGAAATAACACTGAAATTATGAAAATGAGGATAATACCCTCTTAGCGTAAGAACATTAAGAAACACCTGGTATTTCAGCCTGTTCAGGTGGGACGGACTTTTTGACCCACACGATTTTTTATATAAATTTGTATTCCAACCTTATTTTACCAGATAACACATTGTCATTTATAGCAACGACCTGGGGAATAGCTACAGGGGAGAGGAGGGTGACTGAGTCATTTGAAAACTGGGGATGATTTAGGTGACCGTGATGGACTGGGAATTTAGCCAGGATACCAGGGTTACCACCCCTACTCTAACGATAAGTGCAATAGGATCTTTAGTGACCACAGAAAGTCAGGACACCCGTTTAACGTCCCATCCGAATTACGGCATTACATCACAATCTGATTATTCTGACCAATGACCAGTCATATTTTATTTGCATATGTATCCTCCTACTTTGAAGGGGTAAGCGGGGTAGGCTCTAGAGTCTACGATCCTATCCACCAATCAGGGCTATGTAAGTAAATATATGTACATGTGTATCAACGTGCCCATACGATCAGACTGAGCATTTCAATGGCAAACGGAGGCTCAGGGAAACAAATGATAACAAATGTATATTTTAAGAAAAGCCTTGCCCTGCCTGTGTGCACTGAGAACCCTGTTACATCACAGCATGATGCTTAGAGCCACTCAGAGACTGTTAGAGACTACGTGTGTTTACAGTTTTCAGGGACGATGCTAATTTGTAAATCAACAGTGTTTTACCTGCTCTGTATTGACGGCTCTGATTACACATTTGAAATGTTTGACATCTATATGCACAAAGTGCTCTGCCAGCAACCAAATGTAGACAATAGCTGCATTCACTAGCACAAGTGCATGTTTATGTTTGTGTGGGCAGGCGGGCATGTACTGTATGCATACTGTACCCGTGTGTGTGTGTGTGTGTGTGTGTGTGTGTGTGTGTGTGTGTGTGTGTGTGTGTGTGTGTGTGTGTGTGTGTGTGTGTGTGTGTGTGTGTGTGTGTACCTCTCTGTACTGTGTGTATGACAAGCCTGTGACTGCTCTCTCTCTCAGCATCACTTCGCTTGCCAAACATATTTGCACCTCAACCATCAGTGATATAAACACACAGCGAGTCCAACCCAATTGATCTCCTCCATGACACACTCTCCACTTTTTCATATAACACTCATTTAATACCTCATTATAGAAACCAATGCAAAGCTGTCCAAATGAATCGCAGATAAAACACCCTTTCTTGCACATCTCTCTGTTCCTTTCTCACTCTTTTTGTCTCACTTACTCCCACTCTTCCTCACTCCCACCAGTCTGTTGGTGCTTCAAAGGGCCTCGTCGCCACTACGCATCAGCCATTTGCAGAGAGAAAATTAAGTGGACCTTTCATGAGCGTTCATCTTGAGAGACAGATGGGCTTCGACTAGAGTTACATCTTTATATTGACAAATTAACATGCTACGGGTGGAAAGGCAATGTCTGGGTGGGGCGGACACTACCTGACTGAGATGACCCCCTCCCCCCCCCAAAAAAGTGACTGCCCTTGACCAGCATAAAAACATCCTGTGGTGTACTGCATTAGCATGGAATAGCCCCCGCGATATGCAACTTTTCAGGGAAGTTAGGAAGCTAGTTATTCTAGCTTCAAACAGAAATCTGCATCTTGTAGCACAAACTCCCAAAAGTTATTGGCCACTGTAAAGTCCATGGAGAATAAGAACACTGCCGACTGCCCACTTCACTGAGGCAAGGAAACGTTGTCACCACCGATAAATCTATGATAATTGAGAATTTCAATAAGCATTTTTCTTCGGCTGCCCATGCTTTCCACCTGGCTACCCCTACCCCGGTCAACAGTTCTGCACTCCCCACAGTAACTTGCTCAAGCCTCCCCATTTCTCCCCATCCGTTTTGTCACCAATGCCCCATGTACTACCCATCACTGCGACCTGTATGCTCTCGTTGGCTGGCCCTCGCTCCATATTTGTCACCAAACCCACTGACTCTAAGTCATCTATAAGTCTTTGCTAGGTAAAGTCCCACCTTATCTCAGCTCACTGGTCACCATAGCAGCACCCACCCGTAGCACACGTTCCAGCGGATATATTTCACTGGTCATCCCCAAAGCCAACTCCTCATTTGGCCGCCTTTCCTTCCAGTTCTCTGCTGCCAATGACTGGAACGAATTGCAAAAATCACTGAAGCTGGAGTCTTATATCTCCCTCGCTAACTTTAAGCATCAGCTGTCAGAGCAGCTTCCCGATCACTGCACCTGTACATAGCCCATCTGTAAATAGCCCACCCAACTACTTCATTCCCATATTGTTATTTATTTTTTGCTCCTTTGCACCCCAGTATCTCTACTTGCACATTCATATTCTGCACATCTATCACTCCAGTGTTTAATTGCTAAATTGTAATTATTTCACCACTATGGCCTATTTATTGCCTTACCTCACTAATCTTACTACATTTGCACACACTGTATATAGACTTTTCTATTGTGTTATCGACTGTAGGTTGGTTTATCCCATGTGTAACTCTGTGTTGTTTGTGTCACACTGCATTGATTTATCTTGGCCAGGTCGCATTTGTAAATGAGAACTTGTTCTAAACTTGCCTACCTGGTTAAATAAAGGAGAAATTAAAAAATGATTTAAAATAAAGAGCACCTTGCCATAAGGTCTATGCAGGAATGGAAATTCATCATGGCTACATTTCCACTACTCCCCGATCTAATTGCTGTGAAGTTAGCTGAGGGCCCTGGCTGTTGTAAAGCTGTAATAGCCCGTTCGCTGCCTTTTTGATTATGTGCAACTGTTCTTGACTGCTGATGCTCGTCAGTGGCCAACAACTTGACTTTGAGCCAATCAGAGAGCACGATCCCCCATGTCGGAAGAGCCCCCAAAAAATAAAATAGGATATAAGAGGCATTTTCTCCGTACATCCATACATGGACCATTACATGTAATTTGCATTGTAGGCTATGGGATGGTAGCTAGCTAAGTGCACAGACGCAATGCACACAACACTAAATACTTCCTCCAAGATAGCTACCCACTTTAGCTAGTATAGACATTATAATTCAATCACAATGGATTAGCTAGTTTTCATGAAACAGTTCCTGTGTTGGCTGCTGCGTTTGTGCAGTGTCTTAGCTGTCTACCTAGCTATGTTGTGCTAGCTAGCGAATATGCTAATGTTAGCTAGCTAGCTAAACATTTGGCTATGGCAGTATAGGATTATGGAGAGTGAAATAAATTGTAGTTATCTAGCTGTGGCCATCTGGCCAGTAACAACAAGGGCTTTGTATAAAATAGATACAAGGCAGATAGCTTGGAATCTAGACCACAAGCAATACGCATGGATATGCATTGCATAACAACGCTATTGCCATCTTCTGGTTTGGAGTATTTTAACAAGGTTGAGTGTCTGACGACTTCAAGGGCTTTGCTGTGTGAACACAAAAGAGTTTGACTGCCGACACCGTTCAGAGGTGCTAAGTACTGTCGGCAGGCAAACTTATTGGTGTCTGAGCTTTAAGCGAACATGTATCCAACATTTTTGTCAGTTGGTCACGTTGGAACTATTTTCTTGGGGAGACAGTAAATGATTAAAATTACTTTATTTTATAGTCATTCCTGTGTGGCCCCAAATATAGTTGATCGGCAATGCTGTTAGCATACAGAGTCTCTGTATACAGGTGTCCTGCAGGAGTCTCATACAGTACTGCAGAAACCTTAGTCTCCCTGAGGAGAACACATCAGCAACCCTGTCCCTCCCTGTCTCTCTCCTGTTGCAGTGTGTTGTTTGATGAGGAAATCTCCCCTCGGCCCCACGTTTCCAAGGGGAAGAAGAAGAGGAGGAAATCGGAGAGAAAGAGGAAGAGGGAAAGGTAAGTTCATGAATTAAACCAGCACTCTTTTGGCCTAGTGGAACCAGCACTATGGTGGCCTAGTGAAACCAGCACTATGGTGGCCTAGTGAAACCATCACTCTGGTGGCCCTGTGAAACCAGCACTATGGTGGCCTAGTGAAACCATCACTCTGGTGGCCCTGTGAAACCAGCACTATGGTGGCCTAGTGAAACCAGCACTATGGTGGCCTAGTGAAACCAGCACTATGGTGGCCTAGTGGAACCAGCACTATGGTGGCCTAGTGAAACCAGCACTATGGTGGCCTAGTGAAACCATCACTATGGTGGCCTAGTGAAACCAGCACTATGGTGGCCCTGTGAAACCAGCACTATGGTGGCCCTGTGAAACCAGCACTATGGTGGCCTAGTGAAACCAGCACTATGGTGGCCTAGTGAAACCAGCACTATGGTGGCCTAGTGGAACCAGCACTATGGTGGCCTAGTGGAACCAGCACTATGGTGGCCCTGTGAAACCAGCACTATGGTGGCCTAGTGAAACCAGCACTATGGTGGCCTAGTGAAACCAGCACTATGGTGGCCTAGTGAAACCATCACTCTGGTGGCCTAGTGAAACCAGCACTATGGTGGCCTAGTGAAACCAGCACTCTGGTGGCCTAGTGAAACCAGCACAATAGTGGCCTAGTGAAACCAGCACTATGGTGGCCTAGTGAAACCATCAATCTGGTGGCCTAGTGAAACCAGCACTATGGTGGCCCGGTGAAATCAACAATGTGGTGGCCTAGTGAAACCAGCACTATGGTGGCCCGGTGAAATCAACAATATGGTGGCCTAGTGAAATCAACAATATGGTGGCCTAGTGAAACCAGCACTATGGTGGCCTAGTGAAACCATCACTCTGGTGGCCTAGTGAAACCAGCACTATGGTGGCCTAGTGAAACCATCACTCTGGTGGCCTAGTGAAACAAGCACTATGGTGGCCTAGTGAAACCAGCACTATGGTGGCCTAGTGAAACCATCAATCTGGTGGCCTAGTGAAACCAGCACTATGGTGGCCCGGTGAAATCAACAATATGGTGGCCTAGTGAAACCAGCACTATGGTGGCCCGGTGAAACCAGCACTATGGTGGCCTAGTGAAACCAGCACTATGGTGGCCTAGTGAAACCAGCACTATGGTGGCCTAGTGAAACCAGCACTATGGTGGCCTAGTGAAACCATCAATCTGGTGGCCTAGTGAAACCAGCACTATGGTGGCCTAGTGAAACCAGCACTATGGTGGCCTAGTGAAACCATCACTCTGGTGGCCTAGTGAAACCAGCACTATGGTGGCCCGGTGAAATCAACAATATGGTGGCCTAGTGAAACCAGCACTATGGTGGCCCGGTGAAACCAGCACTATGGTGGCCTAGTGAAACCATCACTCTGGTGGCCTAGTGAAACCAGCACTATGGTGGCCTAGTGAAACCATCACTCTGGTGGCCTAGTGAAACCAGCACAATAGTGGCCTAGTGAAACCATGACTCTGGTGGCCTAGTGAAACCAGCACCATGGTGGCCCTGTGAAACCAGCACTATGGTGGCCTAGTGAAACCAGCACTCTGGTGGCCTAGTGAAACCAGCACTATGATGGCCTAGTGGAACCAGCACTATGGTGGCCTAGTGGAACCAGCACTATGGTGGCCTAGTGGAACCAGCACTATAATGGCCTAGTGGAACCAGCACTATGGTGGCCTAGTGGAACCAGCACTATGGTGGCCTAGTGAAACCAGCACTATGATGGCCTAGTAGAACCAGCACTATGGTGGCCTAGTGGAACCAGCACTATGGTGGCCTAGTGGAACCAGCACTATGGTGGCCTAGTGGAACCATCACTATGGTGGCCTAGTAGAACCAGCACTATGGTGGCCTAGTGGAACCAGCACTATGATGGCCTAGTGGAACCAGCACTATGGTGGCCTAGTGAAACCAGCACTATGATGGCCTAGTGGAACCAGCACTATGATGGCCTAGTAGAACCAGCACTATGATGGCCTAGTGGAACCAGCACTATGGTGGCCTAGTGGAACCAGCACTATGGTGGCCTAGTGAAACCAGCACTATGATGGCCTAGTAGAACCAGCACTATGATGGCCTAGTGAAACCAGCACTATGATGGCCTAGTGGAACCAGCACTATGAAGGCCTAGTAGAACCAGCACTATGATGGCCTAGTGAAACCAGCACTATGATGGCCTAGTGGAACCAGCACTATGATGGCCTAGTAGAACCAGCACTATGATGGCCTAGTGGATCCAGCACTATGATGGCCTAGTAGAACCAGTACTATGGTGGCCCGGTGAAACCAGCACTATGATGGCCTAGTAGAACCAGCACTATGATGGCCTAGTGAAACCAGCACTATGGTGGCCTAGTAGAACCAGCACTATGGTGGCCTAGTGGAACCAGCACTATGGTTCCCGTTGTGATGGGTCTATTTCTAGACATGTTCTAACTGTTCTCTGAGCAAATTGACATTTTAGAGACGCACACAGAGAGAGAGGGATATTATCTCAGCTTTGATAGAAGAGTGCTTTTAGATAATTGTGTGTGTGTGTGTGTGTGTGTGTGTGTGTGTGTGTGTGTGTGTGTGTGTGTGTGTGTGTGTGTGTGTGTGTGTGTGTGTGTGTGTGTGTGTGTGTGTGTGTGTGTGTGTGTGTGTGTGTGTGTGTGTGTGTGTGTGTGTGTGTGTGTGTGTGTGTGTGTGGTCATAATGTTGTTTTTTTGGTTTCTGTCATAGGTCTCCGTACTACAGTCTATCTCCGGAGAGGAAGAAGAAAAAGAAGAAGAAGAAGAGCTCTAAGAAAAGCAAACGCCACAGGTAGCTACTTCCTGTTTCATATCATTCTGTGAAATGCAACAGGTAGCTACTTCCTGTATCCCGTCTTCAAAGGGGGAGACACACTAGACCCAAACTGTTACAGACCTATATCCATCCTGCACTGCCTCTCTAAAGTCTTCGAAAGACAATTAAACAAACAGATTACCGACCATTTCAAATCCCACCGTAACTTCTCCACTGTGCAATCCGGTTTCCGAGCGGGTCATGGGTGCACCTCAGCCATGCTCAAGGTCCTAAACGATATCATAACCGCCATCGATAAAAGACAATACTGTGAAGCCGTTTTCATCGACCTGGCCAAGGCTTTCGACTCTGTCAATCACTGCATTCTTTTCGGCATACTCAATATCCTTGGTTTCTCAAATGACTGCCTCGTCTGGTTCACCAACTACTTCTCAGAGAGTTCAGTGTGTCAAATCGGAGGGCCTGTTGTCCGGACCTCTGGCAGTCTCAATGCCACAGGGTTCAATTTTTGGGCTGACTCTTTTCTGTATATATCATTGATGTCTCTCTTGCTGCTGATGATTCTCTGATCCACCTCTATACAGATGACACCATTCTGTAAACATCTGGCCCTTCTTTGGGCACTGTGTTAATAAACCTCCAAATGAGCTTCAGCGTCATACAACACTTCTTCCATGGCCACCAACTGCTCTTAAATGCAAGAAAAACTAAATGCATGCTCCTCAACCGACCAGTGCTCGCACCGGCCTGCCCGACTAACATCACTACTCTGGACAGTTCTGACTTAAAATATGTGGACAACTACAAACACCTAGGTATCTGGTTAGACTGTTGTTGCAGGAATTTAATTCCTCTGTTTTAATTGCCAATTAAAATTAAACACTCTGTCAATTCATAAGAATTTGTATGACCCTTATTTTATAGAGATCGACAGAGCCCGGTCTTAAAGTCAAATAGCAGCCTTTATTCACGAGAGTACTGAACACGATACAGGTTACCACAGGTTATAAACTGAAAATGATGTCATTAGTTCCAGTACCAACTCGTCTCTTCTCCCACCCTGGTACAAAGGCAGTATCTCAAGTCTTCCCACCTCGTCTCCCTACCAATTTAATTTAATTTAAGGCTGAGCCAAGGTTTTCCGGTGTAGATAAGCATTCTAGCCATTCTGAAGATTTAGTTAATTCATTTCTACCCAGGAACAGACCGTCATTGTTCTAATCCTTGATTCATTCACAAACGTTATATTCAGTACTAAGATTAAGAAAGAAAATGCATACATGTACAGTAACATAATAGTATTCTGATTAGTACATATACAGTAACATAATAGTATTCTGATTAGTCAGTCCTGATTGAAATGTGTACATAGTCATAATTGATAAAAATTCCCTTAACAACTGTAAACTCTCCTTCCAGACTCACATTAAGCATCTCCAATCCAAAATTAAATCTAGAATTGGCTTCCTATTTTGCAACAAAGCCTCCTTCATTCATGCTGCCTAACATACCCTCGTAGAACTAACTATCCTACCGATCCTTGACTTTGGCGATGTCATTTACAAAATAGCCTCCAACACTCTACTCAGCAAATTGGATGTAGTCTATCACAGTGCCATCCATTTTGTCACCAAAGCCCCATATACTACCCACCACTGCAACATGTATGCTCTTGTTGGTTGGCCCTCGCTCCATATTCGTCGCCAAACCCACTGGCTCCAGGTCATCTATAAGCCTCTGCTAGGTAAAGCCTCACCTTATCTCAGCTCACTGGTCATCATAGCAACACCCACCTGTAACTCATGTTCCAGCAGGTATATTTCACTGGTCATCCGCAAAGCCAACACCTCCATTGGCCGCCTTTCCATCCAGTTGTCTGCTGCCAATGACTGGAACGAATTGCAAAATTCACTGAAGCTGGAGACTTATATCACGAACTTTAAGCATCAGCTGTCAGAGCAGCTTACCGATCATTACACCTGTACATAGCCCATCTGTAAATAGCCCATCCAACTACCTCATCCCCATAATATTTTTTTTCTCTTCGCACCCCAGTATCTCTACGTTCACCTCATCATTTGTACATCTATCACTCCAGTGTTAATGCTAAAATGTAATTATTTCACCACTATGGCCTATTTATTGCCTTACCTCCCTAATCTTACTACATTTGCACACACTGTATATAGATTTTTCTATTGTGTTATCGACTTTACATTTGTTTATCCCATGTATAACTCTGTGTTGTTGCTTGTGTCGCACTGCTTTGCTTAATCTTATCCAGGTTGCATTTGTAAATGATAACTTGTTCTCAACTGGCCTACCTGGTTAAATAAAGGTGAAATAATAAAATAAAAATTAAAATTATGTCAAACGTCACTGGTAGCTACTTGCTGTATCATGTCATAATGTCAAATTCCACAGGTAGCTACTTCCTACATCGTAATGTTGTTGTTGATCAGTATTGAAATGAGTTACTTTGACAATAAATATATTTCACCAGAAGACACCCGATGGGTCTGGCACGCAAGATTACTTTGGCAATAACAAAAACATATATTATAGACTCCAACTGATCTACTACGTCACTAATGTATGATGTCGGAGGGCAGTGGCTGAGTTAGTTTTAATAGCAGGCCTCTCCCTCAAATAAATGGAAAAGAACTAGTGGAAGTGTCAGCAACAACAATAACCGATTATTTTTTATTTTCCAGGTACACCTCTAAAAAGACAAAGCACAGCTCTTCTAGTTTGAAACATAAGAGGAAGGATGATCGAAAGCACAAGAAAAGGTTGGTCAATGTGATTTCTCATCAATTCAGGAACATATATCTTTCCATCACAGTACATTTTCCACATCCCAATCTCTCTTCTAGCCATCCTTTTTCCTCACCTGCTATTATAAACCAGTGGCTCCCTAGCGGGGAATACTAGGACCCATGGGGGTTCTTGGCCTATTCACAAGGCATACTTCAGAAGACTGCATTTTACCATAGGCCTACTGGTAAAATGCACATGACGGGGTACTTCAGGGGTACTCATTAAGAGCAAAATTCTGTTGGTGGTACATTAACTGAAAAAGGTTGGGAACCACTGTAGTAAAGCCATCCTTCTGCTACGACCAGAAGCTGTGTGTCACAGCTTTCATTGTGGGAAGGAGGAGCGGACCAAAATGCAGCGTAGTTGTGATTCATTTTATTTAATACGGAAACTATACACGACAAACTAACAAAATAACAAACGTACGAAAACCGAAACAGCCCTATCTGGTGCAAAACACAGAGACAGAAACAATCACCCACAAACACACAGTGAAACCCAGGCTCCATAAATATGGTTCCCAATCAGAGACAATGACTAACACCTGCCCCTGATTGAGAACCATATCAGGCCAAACACAGAAATAGACAAACAAGACATCCAACATAGAATGCCAACTCAGATCACACCCTGACCAATCAAAACATAGAAACATACAAAGTAAACTATGGCCAGAGCGTGACACTGTGAGGAAAGATAAACATGATCCTTCAAAGCAGAGGAGCACAATTGGTGGAAGGTTCTATCTGGACCTCGACACATTTGTCATGAATAATTGTTAAATGAAATAATGATGAAGCAACCCTTTTTTTTCAGTGTACACATACTGTGCTGGCTCAGCGCAGCTGGGAAGGTCCCAGACAGCGCCCCATACTACTGTGTGTTGTCCAATCACATGCGTTATTTAAATCACTTCATGAAACTCAGCCAATCAAAGCAATGTTTACAATGCATGTTAGGAGACTGATGTTGTTAGAGAGAGAGAGAGACAGCAAGAGATGCAAAAACGGAAGCGAAAGGAGAAATTATAGAATGCTATGCACAAAAATGAGGAAAGTCGATACAGAAAATGTAGCTTTCAAAGAGAAGTGGACAGACAAATATGCCTTTATCCTTCCCGCAGCGAGTGTCAAACCACTCTGCCTGATATGTTCAGAGACCGTGGCTCTAATAAAAAGTGCCAACGTGAAGTGCCACTACGAGACGAAGCACAGATCTTTTGAGCAAACATATCCACAGCAGTCTGACGTGAGGACAGGCAAAATAAACTAACTCAAAGCCCAGTGTGATCGGTCCACCAGAGTCCTCTCCCATGCATTCACTGCTCAACAACGTGCAAACGAATGTTTACAAAAAAACATCTTTGATTTTGGGTCAACAGTAGAAGCCATTTACTGACGGGGGAGTGGTGATGGAGTGTACGAATGCTGTTGAAACTTTACTTGACGATAAACAAAGAGACGAGCTGTGTGAAAAGATCAAGCAAATCCCAATGTCACATACAACAGCAGCAAGAAAGAGTGAAATACTAACAGAGGATGCATTAACACAGTGTGATGAAGCAATTCGGAGTGCACCATGCAGAGCATTATGCTGTTGATGAACCTACTGATGTGAGTGATAATGCTCAGCTTCTGGTGTATGTTAGGTTTTACCACACAGAGAAGAAGGAACTCTGTAAAGACCTGTTAGGTGCAACACCACTCGAGACACAAACAGGAGGAAAGGACATAGACATGGTCATAAAGGAGATGATGAGAAAGAGGGGGATATATCTAAAACAAGTGGTCCCTATCACCTCAGACGGGGCCCCTGCCATGACAGGATGAGAGAGAGGAGCTGTGGCATGGCTGAAAGAGGACAACCCTGATCTCACAGCTTACCACTGCATCATCCATTAGTCTGTCCTGTGCGCCAATCTGTCAGAAGAGTATGCGGAAGTGTGAATATAATGATAAAACTCATCAACTTCCTCAGGGAATCCTCATCTCATCAACACCGCCTGCTGAGAGAATTCCTGAAAGAAGTTGAGGCAAATGCAAATGACCAACTGCTGCACAACAACGTAAGACGGCTCAGTGAAGGCAGGGTGTTGGAACGCCTTTGGTCCATAAATGGAAATAACAGCTTTCCTTGTACAGCTCAAGAGCCAGAAGGCAACACAGTTTTCACTTTTGGTCACACCTTAATGAGCTCCAAATGAAACTACAGGGAAAGAACAACTCTGTTTGTGATTATGGTAGACATCACACCTTAATGAGCTCCAAATGAAACTACAGGGAAAGAACAATTCAGTTTGTGATTTGATGACATCTGTCCACTCCTTCCAGAGGAAACTGGAAGTGTTCGAGGAAGATCTTCAAGGAGACTGAGCACACTTCACAAAAGTGCAGGATCAGATTCAGGGTGAGAGAGCTGTTTCTCCTCATGTTGACTTCATAGATACTCTGATTGAAAACTTCAGAAATCGCTTTGACAGCTTCAGCCTTGGACAGCAGCCCCTTCTTCTAATTGAGAATCCGTTCCTCAAAACAGATGTCAGGGGATTTTCAAAGGAGGTGACACAGACCTTCATGTGGGCACTTGCTGGATCTCTACAGATGGAACTGATTGATCTGCAAGCAAATGTTGCACTAAGAGAGCACTTTCAACTAACTGCACTTTCTGGCTGGAGGCTGTGTCTGAGAATGTGTTCCCTGGTCTAACCAAAAATAGCACTACACACCTTGACCATGTTTGGCTCCACATACAGTTGTGAGTCTTCTATCTCCACTATGAACATCATTAACAATAAGTACCTTTCTAGACTCACCAATGAGTCTAGGATGGTGGATTCCAAGATGGCGTAGCAGTCAGACATATTTGTCCTTCGTCTTGTCGTGTCCCATGTATGTATATTTTTATATATTTTTCTTCGCATATCTTTTTATATTTTTCTAAACCCTTATTTCAAAATACTCTCCTGCAACCCGCCTCACCCAATGTGGTGTGGACCTGCTTTTTCTCTAAAGTATTTTTCTCTATTACTGGAATCTCTCCAACATAAACTAGCCAGCTAACGGTCATCAGCTGACCTCTAGCTCGGAAAGCTCTCACCAGTTTGTACAACAGTTTGTACAACGCGATTCAACCAGAGCATATCGGACCTATTTTTCTCTCCATATCCCCGGATTCCTATCGCAAGCTCTGAACCTTTTCACCCTCCGACCTTCGCAGCTAACGTCCCCTGAATGCTAGCTGTCTAGAGCACAACGGCCCGTTGGCTTACGAGGCCCATCGAATACATTCAGAAGCCACTGGCAGTCAGCTATTCTTTGCTAGCGGTCATTAGCTACTTTTATCCCGGACAACTCTCGTCTGTACAGCGCGACTCAAACCAGAGCTAGTCTGAATTATTATTCTTTATCTCCGGATTCCTACCGCAATCTCTGAACCAATTATTATTATTTTTTTGACATTTTTATTATATATTTTTTTCCCACCTGGAATTATAGCAGCTAACGACCCCTGAACGCACAGCCGCTAATCTGTGGCCTGCTAGCTATCTAAAGCCCATTGGACTGCTGGCTTAAGAGGCCATTCAGACATATTTCTAAGCCCACTATACATATTTTGCCAATTGGCCTGGTTTACCACACGGAGCTGATCCGTCCGCTGATGTACCTGCACGAGGGGGCCACAAAAGACTTCCCTCCGTCGCGTCCCTTTAAGGCCTTTCTGTTAGCCAGCTAACCCCGTGCCGCTAGCTGCTTAAAGCCACGCACTGGACTTGTATGATCACCCGGCTACGCATGCCTTTCCCTAACGTCACCATGCTGTGTCGATTGCTGTTCTGGTTTGTAACTATTGTTTTATTTCCCTGTAGAGCCTCTAGCACTGCTCAACATGCCTCGGCTAACAATTTAGTTCCACCACCCACACACGCAGTGACATCACCTGGTTTAAATGCTATTTCTAGAGACAATATCTCTTTCATTATCACTATATGCACAGGTTTACCCCCACTGTATTAACATCCTACTATACCTTTGTCTGTACATTGTGCCTTGAATATATTCTACCGTGCCCAGAAACCTGCTCCTTTTACTCTCTGTTCTGAACGTACTAGGCGTCCAGTTCTGTTAGCCTTTAGCCATACCCTTATCCTCCTCCTCCTCCTCTGTTCCTCTGGTGATGTAGAGGTTAATCCAGGCCTTGCAGTGTCTACCTCCACTCCCACCCCCCAGGCTCTCTCATTTGTTGACTTCTGCAACCGTAAAAGCCTTGATTTCATGCATATTAACATTAGAAGCCTCCTCCCTAAGTTTGTTTTATTCACTGTCCCGGCACACTCCACCAATCCGGATGTCCTAGCCATGTCTGAATACTGGCTTAGGAAGACCATCAAAAACCTTGAAATTTCCATTCCTAACTATAACATTTTCCGACAAGATAGAACTGTCAAAGGAGCGGTGTTACAATTTACTGCAAAGATAACCTGCAGAGTTCTGCTTACTATCCAGGTCTGTACCCAAGCAATTTGAGCTTCTACTTATAAAAATTAACCTTCCCAGAAACAAGTCTCTCACCGTTGCCGCTTGCTATAGACCACCCTCTGCCCCCAGCTGTGCACTCAACACCATATGTGATTTGATTGCCCCCCATCTATCTGCTGAGCTTGTTCTGCTAGGTGACCTAAACTGGGACATGCTTAACACCCCGGCCTTCCTACAATCTAAGCTTGATGCCCTCAATCTCAAGCAACTTATCAATGAACCTACCAGATATAACCCCAAATCTGTAAACACAGGCACCCTCATAGATATCATCCTAACTAACTCACCCTACCAAATACACCTCTGCTGTTTTCAACCAAGATCTCAGCGATCACTGCCTCATTGCCTGCATCCGTAATGAGTCTGCGAGCAAACAACCACACCTCATCACTGTCAAACGCTCACTAAAACACTTCTGCGAGCAGGCCTTTCTAATCGACCTGGCCGGGGTATCCTGGAATGACATTGACCTCATCCCGACAGTAGAGGATGCCTAGTTATTCTTTAAAAGTGACTTTTTCACCAGGAAAAGATATAGCCCTTGGTTCACTCCAGACCTATCTGCCCTTGACCAGCACAAAAACATCCTGTGGCGTTCTGCATTAGCATCGAATAGCCCCCGTGATATGCAACTTTTCAGGGAAGTTAGGAACCAATATACACAGGCAGTTAGGAAAGCTAAGGCTAGCTTTTTTAAACAGAAATTTGCATCCTGCAGTACGAACTCAAAAACGTTTTGGGACACTGTAAAGTCCATGGAGAATAAGAGCACCTACTCCCAGCTACCCACTGCTCTGAGGCTAGGAAACACTGTTACATCCGACAAATACACTATAATTGAGAATTTCAATAAGCATTTCTCTTCGGCTGGGCCATGCTTTCCACCTGGCTACCTCTACCCCAGTCAACTGCCCGGCACCCTCCACAGCAACCTGCCCAAGCCCCCACCATTTCTCCTTCACCCACATCCAGAGAGATGATGTTCTGAAAGTGCTGCAAAATCTGGACCCCTACAAATCAGCTGGGCTAGACAATCTGGACCCTCTCTTTCTAAAATTATCTGCCGAAATTGTTGCAACCCCTATTACTAGCCTGTTCAACCTCTCTTCCGTATCGTCTGAGATTCCCAAAGATTGGAAAGGTGCCGCGGTTATCCCCCTCTTCAAAGGGGGAGACACTCTAGACCCAAACTGCTACAAACCTATATCTATCATACCCTGCATCTCTAAGGTCTTTGAAAGCCAAGTTAATAAACAGAGTAATAACCATTTTGAATCACATCGTACTTCTCCGCTATGCAATCTGGTATCCGAGCTGGTCATGGGGGCACCTCAGCCACGCTCAGATTCCCATCTCCCTCACTAGCTTTAAGAACCAGCTGTCAGAGCAGCTCACAGTTCACTGCACCTGTTCATAGCCCATCTGTATACAGCCCATCTATCTACCTCATCCCCAAACTGTATTTATTTATTTTGCTCCTTTTGCACCACAGTATCTCTACTTGCACATCCATCTTTTGCACATCTACCATTCCAGTGTTTAATTGCCATATTGTAATTACTTCTCCACCATGGCCTATTTATTGCCTTATTTGACCTCATTTTCACTCACTGTATATAGACTTTGTTTTCTTTTTTTCTACTGTATTACTGACTGTATGTTTTGTTCATTCCATGTGTAATTCTGTGTGGTTGTACAGTGTGACAAAAAGTATTTAGTCAGCCACCAATTGTGCAAGTTCTCCCACTTAAAAAGATGAGAGAGGCCTGTAATTTTCATCATAGGTACACTTCAACTATGACAGACAAAATGAGAAAAAAATTCAGAAAATCACATTGTAGGATTTTTAATGAATGTATTTGTAAATTATGGTGGAAAATAAGTATTTGGTCACCTACAAACAAGCAAGATTTCTGGCTCTCACAGACCTGTAACTTCTTCTTTAAGAGGCTCCTCTGTCCTCCACTCGTTACCTGTATTAATGACACCTGTTTGAACTTGTTATCAGTATAAAATACACCTGTCCACAACCTCAAACAGTCACACTCCAAACTCCACTATGGAGTTCAGACAGGTGCCACCATAATTTGCAAATAAATTCATTAAAAATCCTACAATGTGATTTTTTGGATGTTTTTTTCTCATTTTGTCTGTCATAGTTGAAGTTACACCAGCTCTGTCAGGAGGAATGGGCCAAAATTTGTGGAAGGCTACCTGAAATATTTGACCCAATTTAAAGGCAATGCTACCAAATACTAATTGAGTGTATGTAAACTTCTGACCCACTGGGATGTGATGAAAGAAATAAAAGCTGAAATAAATCATTCTCTCTACTATAATTTGGACATTTCACATTCTTAAAATACATTGGTGATCCTAACTGACCTAAGACAGGGATTTGTTTACTAGGATTAAATGTCAGGAATTGTGAAAAACTGAGTTTGAATGTATTTGGCTCAAGTATAGAATGGCACTGACTCCACTCCAGCCAAGGTTCAAATTACTGGCAGGGCAAGAAATTTCTCTCACTAAAGAGAGATGGAGAACTGGGAGAGAGTAGGAAAGATAAATATTAAACATGAGGCCTCTAATCTGTTCAGAAATCAAAGCACTTTTTCCAGAAACAGGCACTTTGATAATTGTTTTGTGAAGATGCAGTCTTGTTCTGCTTGAAAGGAGAACATTTGTGATAGGACTACTTTTATTTCTGATTACGCTGCATATTTATTTTACCTCGTGTTTAATGTGTCTGCAATTAAAATGTGCAATGAATATTGTTGAAATGTTATTGACATGTAGTACTTTGTCTATTAGCTATACATATACAAGAACTACATATGCCCCCAAATCATAGCGCACATTAGACATTTTAATGGTTTGAACTTTTGGGAGGAGAACATGTTAGTCACTGGACATTTTAGAATTCAAATTGTGCACCCCTGCTTGAGAGAGTCTTTCTTTAGATCAATCAATCACATTTATTTATAAAGACCTTTTTACATCAGCCGATGTCACAAAGTGCTGTACAGAAAACCAGCCTAAAACCCTAAACAGCAAGCAATGCAGGTGTAGAAGCACTGTGGCTAGGAAAAACTCCAAAGAAAAGCCAGAACCTAGGAAGAAACCTAGAGGAACCAGGCTCTGAGGGGTGGCCTGTCCTCTTCTCGCTGTGCAGGGTGGAGATTATAACAGAACATGGCCAAGATGTTCAAACGTTCATAGATGACCAGCAGGGTCAAATAATAATCAGTGGTTGTAGAGGGTGCAACAGATCAGCACCTCAGGAGTAAATGTCAGTTGGCTTTTCATAGCCGATCATTCAAAGTTAGAGACAGCAGGTGCGGTAGAGAGAGAGTCCAAAACATCAGGTCCAGGACAAGGTTGCACATCCAGTGAACAGGTCAGGGTTGCATAGCCGCAAGCAGAACAGTTGAAACTGGAGCAGCAGCATGACCAGGTGGACTGGGGACCCCAAGGATTCATCAGGACAGGTAGGCCTGAGGCGTGGTCCCAGGGCTCAGGTCCTCCGAGAGAAGAGAGAGAGAATGAGAGGGAGCTTACTTAAATTCACACAGGACACCTGATGAGACATGAGAAATACTCCAGATATAACAGACTGATCCTAGCCCCCCGACACATAAACTATTGCAGCATAAATAATGAAGGCTGAGACAGGAGGGGTTGGGGGACACTGTGGCCCCGTCCTTTCCCCCGGACAGGGCCAAACAGGGCAGGATATAACCCCACCCACTTTGCCAAGGCACAGCCCCAACACAACTAGAGGGATATCTTCAACCACCAACCTACTACCCTGAGACAAGGCTGAGTATAGCCCACGACGATCTCCCCTACGGCACCTACCCGGACAGGAAGATCACGTCAGTGACTCAACCCACTCAAGTGACTCAGCCCTGTAATAGGGTTAGAGGCAGAGAATCCCAGTGGAGAGAGGGGAACCGGCCAGGCAGAAACAGCAAGGGCGGTTTGTAGCTCCAGTGTCTTTCCGTTCACCTTCACACCCCTCGGCCAGACCACACTCTATCATAGGACCATGAGATGAGTCTTCAATAAAGACTTAAATGTCGAGACCGAGTCTGCGTCTCTCACATGGATCAGCAGACCATTCCATTTTGAATGGAGCTAGATAATCAAATCAAATCAAATCACATTTTATTTGTCACATACACATGGTTAGCAGTTGTTAATACGAGTGTAGCGAAATGCTTGTACATCTAGTTCCGACCAAGCAGTAGAAACCAACGGGCAATCTAACCTAACAATTTCACAACTACCTGTAAAGGAATGAATAAGAATATGTACATAAAACAATATATGGCTGAGCGATGGCCGAACGGCATAGTTAGGATGCAGTAGATGGTATAGAGTACAGTATATACATACTGTATGAGATGAGTAGTGTAGGGTATGTAAACATTATATAAAGTGTTATAGTTTAAAGTGACTAGTGATACATTTATTACATCCAATTTTTTATTATTGAAGTGGCTAGAGATTTGAGTCAGTATGTTGGCAGCAGCTTCTCTGTGTTAGTGATGGCTGTTTAACTGATGGCCTTGAGATAGAAGCGGTTTTTCAGTCTCTCGGTTGCAGCTTTGATGCACCTGTACTGACCTCGCATTCTGGATGATTGCGGGGTGAACAGGCAGTGGCTCGGGTGGTTGTTGTCCTTGATGATCTTTTTGGCCTTCCTGTGACATCGGGAGGTGTAGGTGTCCTGGAGAGCAGGTAGTTTGCCCCTGGTTATGCGTTGTGCAGACCTCACTACCCTCTGGAGAGCCTTACGGTTGTGGGCGGAGCAGTTGCCATACCAGGCAGCCTGACAGGATGCTCTCGATTGTGCATCTGTAATGGTTTGTGAGAGTTTTTGGTAACAAGCCAAATTTCTTCAGCCTCCTGAGGTTGAAGAGGCGCTAGTGCGTGATGTGTACGCCGAGGAACTTAAAACTTTCCACCTTCTCCACTACTGTCCCGTCGATGTGGATAGGGGGGTGTTCCCTCTGCTGTTTCCTGAAGTCCACGATCATCTCCTTAGTTTTGTTGACGTTGAGTGTGAGGTTATTCTCCTGACACCACACTCCAAGGTCCCTCACCTCCTCCCTGTAGGCCGTCTCGTCGTTGTTGGTAATCAAGCCTACCACTGTAGTGTCGTCTGCAGGAGAGTCCTTAACAGGAATCCAGTGTTGAGAGGCTAACACTGGACTAATGTGATACATTTTTTGGTTCTAGTCAAGATTCTAGCAGCCGTGTTAAGCACTAACTGAAGTTTATTTCGTGCTTCACTCGGGAAGCCGGAATCTAGAGCATTGCAGTAGTCTAATCTAGAAGTGACAAAAGCATGGATAGATTTTTCAGCATAATTTTTGGAAAGAAAGTTTCTGATTTTTTGCAATGTTACGAAGATGGAAAAAAGCTGTGCTTAAAATATCCTTAATATGTTCGTCAAAAGAGAGATCAGGGTCCAGAGTAACGATCCATAATGAGATCAGGGTCCAGAGTAA
Organism: Oncorhynchus masou masou; assembly: GCF_036934945.1. NCBI lineage: Eukaryota > Metazoa > Chordata > Actinopteri > Salmoniformes > Salmonidae > Oncorhynchus > Oncorhynchus masou. The sequence continues at coordinate 12,011,435 of NC_088236.1, read as the reverse complement.
CGATCCATGACGAGATCAGGGTCCAGAGTAACGATCCATGATGAGATCAGGGTCCAGAGTAACGATCCATGACGAGATCAGGGTCCAGAGTAACGATCCATGATGAGATCAGGGTCCAGAGTAACGATCCATGATGAGAAGCAACCAGTGTGGACAACTACACTGCTTTTGTGTTCTGAAAGCACCATGAAATTACCCACTCCGATAGAGAAAAAAACAATTGAAAGCGAGAATTACAATGAAAGAGAAAAAGGGACCAAAGGAGAATAAGAGAATGCAAGTTCACACTGTGAATAAACAATGTTTCCAATTGTTCTGTAGTGAGCAGCGCATTGTTGTTGAACATAGTGTGACTGCTACAGAATGTCAGACCGAATGTCAGACCGCTCTCTTTTGCTTTCTTCTCCTCTCCTCTGCTCTCTTCTCCTCTCCTCTGCTCTCTACTCCTCGCATCTGCTCTCTTCTCTTCTCCTCCTCTCTTCTCTTCTCCTCTCCTCTGCTCTCTTCTCCTCTCCTCTGCTTTCTTCTCCTCTCCTCTGCTCTCTTCTCCTCTCCTCTGCTCTCTACTCCTCGCATCTGCTCTCTTCTCTTCTCCTCCTCTCTTCTCTTCTCCTCTCGTCTCTTCTTCTCTTCTCTCTGCTCTCTTCTCTTCTCCTCTCCTCTCCTCTCCTCTGCTCTCCTCTGCTCTCTTCTCCTTTCATCCTCCCTTCTCTTCTCTTCTCCTCTTCTCTTCTCTTCTCTTTTCTTCTCTTCTCTTCTCTTCTCTTGTCTTCTCTCCTTTCATCTCCTCTGCTCTGCTCTCTTCTCCTCTCTTCTCTTCTCTTCTCTTCTCCTCTCTTCTCTTCTTTTCTCTTCTCTTCTCTATCATCTCCTCCTCTCTTCTCCTCTCCTTTCCTCTGCTCTCCTCTCCTCTGCTTTCTACTCCTCGCATCTGCTCTCTTCTCTTCTCTTCTCTTCTCTTCTCTTCTCCTCCTCTCTTCTCTTCTCTTCTCTTCTCCTCTCGTCTCCTCTCCTCTCCTCTGCTCTGCTCTGCTCTGCTCTGCTCTGCTCTCTTCTCCTCTCTCTCTTCTCTTCTCATCTCTTCTCCTCTGCTCTTTTCTCTTCTATCTCATCTCCTCCTCTCTTCTCTTCTCCTCTCCTTTCCTCTGCTCTCCTCTCCTCCTCTCTTCTCTCCTCCTATCTTCTCTTCTCTCCTCTGCTCTGCTCTCCTCTCCTCCTCTCCTCCTCTCTTCTCCTCTCTGCTTTGCTCTCCTCTCCTACTTTTTCTCTTCTCCTCCTTTCTCTTCTTTTTCTGTCATTGTTTTCCATTACTATGTCTTATTTTTATAAAATATATATTGATTTAATTTGGTGGCAGTTATCAGGAAAGTAGCATATACAGGTACAGTGCCTTGCGAAAGTATTCGGCCCCCTTGAACTTTGCGACCTTTTGCCACATTTCAGGCTTCAAACATAAAGATATAGAACTGTATTTTTTTGTGAAGAATCAACAACAAGTGGGACACAATCATGAAGTGGAACGACATTTATTGGATATTTCAAACTTTTTTAACAAATCAAAAACTGAAAAATTGGGCGTGCAATATTATTCAGCCCCTTTACTTTCAGTGCAGCAAACTCTCTCCAGAAGTTCAGTGAGGATCTCTGAATGATCCAATGTTGACCTAAATGACTAATGATGATAAATACAATCCACATGTGTGTAATCAAGTCTCAGTATAAATGCACCTGCACTGTGATAGTCTCAGAGGTCCGTTAAAAGCGCAGAGAGCATCATGAAGAACAAGGAACACACCAGGCAGGTCCGAGATACTGTTGTGAAGAAGTTTAAAGCCGGACTTGGATACAAAAAGATTTCCCAAGCTTTAAACATCCCAATGAGCACTGTGCAAGCGATAATATTGAAATGGAAGGAGTATCAGACCACTGCAAATCTACCAAGACCTGGCCGTCCCTCTAAACTTTCAGCTCATACAAGGAGAAGACTGATCAGAGATGCAGCCAAGAGGCCCATGATCACTCTGGATGAACTGCAGAGATCTACAGCTGAGGTGGGAGACTCTGTCCATAGGACAACAATCAGTCGTATATTGCACAAATCTGGCCTTTATGGAAGAGTGGCAAGAAGAAAGCCATTTCTTAAAGATATCCATAAAAAGTGTATGTTAAAGTTTGCCACAAGCCACCTGGGAGACACACCAAACATGTGGAAGAAGGTGCTCTGGTCAGATGAAACCAAAATTGAACTTTTTGGCAACAATGCAAAACGTTATGATTGGCGTAAAAGCAACACAGCTCATCACCCTGAACACACCATACCCACTGTCAAACATGGTGGTGGCAGCATCATGGTTTGGGCCTGCTTTTCTTCAGCAGGGACAGGAAAGATGGTTAAAATTGATGGGAAGATGGATGGAGCCAACTACAGGACCATTCTGGAAGAAAACCTGATGGAGTCTGCAAAAGACCTGAGACTGGGACGGAGATTTGTCTTCCAACAAGACAATGATCCAAAACATAAAGCAAAATCTACAATGGAATGGTTCAAAAATAAACATATCCAGGTGTTAGAATGGCCAAGTCAAAGTCCAGACCTGAATCCAATCGAGAATCTGTGGAAAGAACTGAAAACTGCTGTTCACAAATGCTCTCCATCCAACCTCACTGAGCTCGAGCTGTTTTGCAAGGAGGAATGGGAAAAAATTTTAGTCTCTCAATGTGCAAAACTGATAGAGACATACCCCAAGGAACTTACAGCTGTAATCACAGCAAAAGGTGACGCTACAAAGTATTAACTTAAGGGGGCTGAATAATTTTGCACACCCAATTTTTCAGTTTTTGATTTGTTAAAAAAGTTTAAATATCCAATAAATGTCGTTCCACTTCATGATTGTGTCCCACTTGTTGTTGATTCTTCACAAAAAAATACAGTTTTATATCTTTATGTTTGAAGCCTGAAATGTTTTTTAAATTTTTTTTTTAACCTTTATTTAACCAGGCAAGTCAGTTAAGAACACATTCTTATTTTCAATGATGGCCTGGGAACAGTGGGTTAACTGCCTGTTCAGGGGCAGAATGACAGATTTGTACCTTGTCAGCTCGGGGGTTTGAACTCGCAACCTTCCGGTTGCTACTCCAACGCTCTAACCACTAGGTTACACTGCCACCCCATGTGGCAAAAGGTCGCAAAGTTCAAGGGGGCCGAATACTTTCGCAAGGCACTGTATAAGGGTAAGCAAGTCCAATATCCATCACAGCAACATCTGGCTATTTCTTCCCCACCTAGAAGATCCTCATCCCCTGTTCTTTCTCTCTCCTCTCATTTGCTCTTCCAGTTCACGGAGGCACATGCACCGGAGACGACGCTACCGGAGGTTGGAGTCTGATAGTTCCACCTGGCGCTCCTCCAGCACCGAGAGCAGGTAAGTCTTAGCCACTGAGACGTGCGCACACACAGACAGACACACACACACACACACACACACAGACACACACACACACACACAGACACACACACACACACACACACACACAGACACACACACACAGACACACACACACACACACACACACACACAGACAGAACCCGGTTTTTCTTTTCAGCCCTGCACATTCGGCCCAGTCTGGTCTGGACTAGTCTGGTCTGGTCTGGACTAGTCTAGTCTGGTCTGGACTAGTCTGGTCTGGTCTGGACTAGTCTGGTCTGGTCTGGACTAGTCTGGTCTGGTCTGGACTAGTCTGGTCTGGTCTGGACTAGTCTAGTCTGGTCTGGACTAGTCTGGTCTGGTCTGGACTAGTCTGGTCTGGTCTGGACTAGTCTGGTCTGGTCTGGACTAGTCTGGTCTGGTCTGGACTAGTCTGGTCTGGTCTGGACTAGTCTGGTCTGGTCTGGACTAGTCTGGTCTGGTCTGGTCTGGTCTGGTCTGGTCTGGTCTGGACTAGTCTGGTCTGGTCTGGACTAGTCTGGTCTGGTCTGGACTAGTCTGGTCTGGTCTGGACTAGTCTGGTCTGGTCTGGTCTGGACTAGTCTGGTCTGGTCTGGACTAGTCTGGTCTGGTCTGGACTAGTCTGGTCTGGTCTGGTCTGGACTAGTCTGGTCTGGTCTGGACTAGTCTGGTCTGGTCTGGACTAGTCTGGTCTGGTCTGGACTAGTCTGGTCTGGTCTGGACTAGTCTGGTCTGGTCTGGACTAGTCTGGTCTGGTCTGGTCTGGTCTGGTCTGGTCTGGTCTGGACTAGTCTGGTCTGGTCTGGACTAGTCTGGTCTGGTCTGGACTAGTCTGGTCTGGTCTGGACTAGTCTGGTCTGGTCTGGACTAGTCTGGTCTGGTCAGGTCTGAACTAGTCTGGTCTGGTCTGGACTAGTCTGGTCTGGTCTGGTCTGGACTAGTCTGGTCTGGTCTGGACTAGTCTGGTCTGGTCTGGACTAGTCTTGTCTGGTCTGGACTAGTCTGGTCTGGTCTGGACTAGTCTAGTCTGGTCTGGACTAGTCTGGTCTGGTCTGGACTAGTCTGGTCTGGTCTGGACTAGTCTGGTCTGGTCTGGACTAGTCTGGTCTGGTCTGGACTAGTCTGGTCTGGTCTGGACTAGTCTGGTCTGGTCTGGACTAGTCTGGTCTGGTCTGGACTAGTCTGGTCTGGTCTGGACTAGTCTGGTCTGGTCACGACAAAGTGGTGACTGATGGGCCAGAGGTGAATGATGGGCCAGAGGTGACTGATAGGCCAGAGGTGACTGATAGGCCAGAGGTGACTGATGGGCCAGAGGTGACTGATAGGCCAGAGGTGACTGATAGGCCAGAGGTGACTGATAGGCCAGAGGTGACTGATAGGCCAGTGTGTGACTGACTGATAGGCCAGAGGTGTGACTGACTGATAGGCCAGTGTGTGACTAACTAATAGGCCAGAGTTGTGACTAATTGAAAGGCCAGAGGTGACTGATGGGCCAGAGGTGACTGATGGGCCAGAGGTGACTGATAGGCCAGAGGTGACTGATAGGCCACTGTGTGGTCTTAGGAACGAATAACAATGGTTGCGGTAGCCCTCCTATCACAGCTTCTCAGGAAACGGCTAGAAACGCCGTCCACAGGAAATGGATGGAAAACTCCGTCCACAGATAGATGTACGCTCAATTACAATGACAGATGGCCAGATCAATGCGAACAGGCTCTATTCACAGTGGCACAGATGTAGATTGATGGATTTGGTGGATTATTTTTTGAGTCAGTCTGGACTAGATTTAGGATTTGAGGTGATGGGTGAGGTTGGGTTAAATTCATTAGGTCTGCAGGAGTTGTTTGAGGTGATGGGTTAGATTGGGTTAAATTCATTAGGTCTGCAGTAGTTGTTTGAGGTGATGGGTGAGGTTGGGCTAAATTCATTAGGTCTGCAGTAGTTGTTTGAGGTGATGGATTAGATTGGGTTAAATTCATTAGGTCTGCAGCAGTTGTTTCTGTTCAACTGTTCCATTGGTTAATAAGCATTCTGAGAACGTAAACACACCATTTAATTTACATCTGCATCTTCAGAGACAGACAGCTCAATTACACTAGACCTCTAGTGTCATTATATTACACCTCTATAGTGTCATTATATTAAACCTCTATAGTGTCATTATATTAGACCTCTATAGTGTCATTATATTAAACCTCTATAGTGTCATTATATTAAACCTCTATAGTGTCATTATATTAAACCTCTATAGTGTCATTATATTACACCTCTACAGTGTCATTATATTACACCTCTATAGTGTCATTATATTACACCTCTATAGTGTCATTATATTAGACCTCTATAGTGTCATTATATTACACCTCTAGTGTCATTATATTAGACCTCTACAGTGTCATTATATTAGATTCTATAGTGTCATTATATTACACCTCTATAGTGTCATTATATTAGACCTCTACAGTGTCATTATATTAGACCTCTATAGTGTCATTATATTAGACCTCTACAGTGTCATTATATTAGACCTCTACAGTGTCATTATATTAGACCTCTATAGTGTCATTATATTAGACCTATACAGTGTCATTATATTAGACCTCTATAGTGTCATTATATTAGACCTCTATAGTGTCATTATATTAGACCTCTATAGTGTCATTATATTAGATTCTATAGTGTCGTTATATTAGACCTCTATAGTGTCATTATATTAGACCTCTACAGTGTCATTATATTAGACCTCTATAGTGTCATTATATTAGACCTCTATAGTGTCATTATATTAGACCTCTATAGTGTCACTCATCTGACATTTCATTTATTTGTTTGTTTGTTCATTAAATTATTCTGTCTTTTCTCCAATTGATCATGTGTTGTCATGTGTTATTCATTCACACTGGTGACAGAGAGACGACCAATCTGAGCCCATGTTTCAAACTGAAATAATCTACAGTCAGAGATGATTGCATTATAATCCCTTCTGGATCTCTCTCTTATTGGGACTTTACCTGTGATATTCAGCAGAGCAAATCATTACCGTTGGGGCTTTACCCCAACCGAACAATTGCGCTCCACCGACCGTGCCGAGAGTTTGTTTGCGTCCCAAAATGTCCCCGTTCACCACATAGTGCACTACGTTAGAACAGCGGCGGCAGTGCACTATATAGGGATTAGGGTGCCATATGGAACTCAGTCTATGTCGTGGGGGGAAGACAACAGGGGGACAATCTGAACAATCTTCAATTCTCAGGGATTCTACATCAACTGTTCCATTGAAACGATTATACCCCAACTGCATTATGGGACGGTATAATCATTCCGGAGTTGTATAATCGTCAATTCTAGCCATAAAAACCCACTTAGCTCTCCGGCTCGTGTCCACAGCTGTAGCTCTAGTTTGAAATGTGAAATGCCACAGCTTGGCAAGGCTGTGTCTGTGTAAATTCTCCTTCCCCCAGCTTGGCTGGTTGAATGGTGTCTGTGCCAGTAGTGTTTGCCTGTGTCTGAGGGTTAGGCTATATATCGAGCTGGTTTGTCGCGCACACACACACACATACACACACAGACACACATAGACAAAGACACACACACAGACAGAGTTGCAGGCATTAGTCTGTAAACAGCTGAGGGTTGATCCCTGTTCAGCCGTAGATGACATTTACTATGAGGTTGCTGTCTGGTTCTCCTGTACAGTCTGGGGCTCATCTTGAGCTGGCTGCCTGTGTCCCCTGTCCACCAGTCTGGGGCTCATCTTGAGCTGGCTGCCTGTGCCCCCTGTCCACCAGTCTGGGGCTTATCTTGAGCTGGCTGCCTGTGCCCCCTGTCCACCAGTCTGGGGCACATCCTGAGCTGGCTGCCTGTGCCCCCTGTCCACCAGTCTGGGGCACATCCTGAGCTGGCTGCCTGTGCCCCCTGTCCACCAGTCTGGGGCACATCCTGAGCTGGCTGCCTGTGCCCCCTGTCCAGTGTTTGCACACACACACACATACACACCAGTCTGGGGCTCATCTTGAGCTGGCTGCCTGTGCCCCCTGTCCACCAGTCTGGGGCTCATCTTGAGCTGGCTGCCTGTGCCCCCTGTCCACCAGTCTGGGGCACATCCTGAGCTGGCTGCCTGTGCCCCCTGTCCACCAGTCTGGGGCTCATCTTGAGCTGGCTGCCTGTGCCCCCTGTCCACCAGTCTGGGGCTCATCTTGAGCTGGCTGCCTGTGCCCCCTGTCCACCAGTCTGGGGCACATCCTGAGCTGGCTGCCTGTGCCCCCTGTCCACCAGTCTGGGGCACATCCTGAGCTGGCTGCCTGTGCCCCCTGTCCACCAGTCTGGGGCACATCTTGAGCTGGCTGCCTGTGCCCCCTGTCCACCAGTCTGGGGCACATCCTGAGCTGGCTGCCTGGCCCCCCGCCCACCACAGTTTTTCCACTGTCAGAAACTAGGCCACTGTTCAATCATAGCCAGTCATAAAGTCCTTTGGATGATATTGTGACATAACTTCAACTACAGCTGTTCAAACGGTAAACATTGTCCCAGTGATTACATTACCCCAAATAGGTGTTCTCACGGCTGCACAATTAGTGCTATTTTGACTAAATCGTTTTTGTCCCGAACGAGCACAGTTGGCAGTATATCTGGACGATTGTGGGCCAGGAAAGGCTCTCAGTAAAACTAAGTTTGTACTAAACTGTAGACTTTGATGTAGTGCTGTTTTTAACTCCTTAATATTTGTGTCCACAGACGTCATCTGCACAAATCAGTGGATCACCCTGCATTGGGAGGCCTGGCAGCCCTGATGGAGGACCCTGGTACATCACTGGACCACGGAGGGTTTGAGTGGGAGCCGGCCGCCAAGTCAGTGTGTAAAACAACTCCAATCTTTCGCTCCGTCCTTTCTACCAGCACCGTAAGTGTTCCTCGGGACTTTGAGCCTAAACTAAAATACCTTCCGGTGGTATTACTCTTTTAAGGTCATGTAAGACCTATTGCTTCCGTGTCTGAAGCCGAACGTTCAGGGCAATGTTTTTGTTGTTGTTGTTTATTTACATATAGAATATCAGATTGTTTATAAGCCCATATCCTCTCTCAAGATCAAACTATTTAACAAACAATCTTCATCAGATATCCTGTAAAAAAATACAATCTAATTCTGTCATTTTACCTTTTTTCTTATCTACATCTTCTTTCATCAAAATCTTTGGGAATATAGTCTTTCAAATTCCTTCGAGGGTCGATCGAAATCACTTTTGAATCCAACTCATTTTACATGGCCTGTCCAAAATCATGTTGCTTCCTGACATGTTTTTTTAAAATTAACTCTTCATTGAGCAGTGATGTCATCTGTTCTTGTTTTTCTGTTTTTATCTAACACCATTATATAATCACAAACTTAGCAGAAACAGCACCCGGGGAACTTGCTGGTGGTAGGCAGCTAATGATCATGTGCAGAGGATGCAGCCAAGCTGTGTTTTGTGAAAAGCTAATGGGTAAAGAATGAGTTGAAATGATCAGCACAATGACCGCTGGCAAGATTCCAACACACACTGTATCAGTTTATTTTGTCTTCAATTCAGCTGTATTTTTTGAGCTCAAGCATATAAGTACTAATTCTTTTCATCAAAACAATACTTTTCATTGACTGTTTATGGATTGCTATTGGCCCAGCATTGCAGCAGTATGAGAGACTTAGGCGATAGTGATCGGTCAGATCTAAAAGACTTACTTTCTTTTGAAAGTGGCATTTCCAAGGGTCTTTATTACTGGGAATGTATGTGATTTTAAACACAGCTCAGCTCTGTTTGTTCGTTGACTCATTGTCTCAGGCTCGCGGAGGCGTGAGATACATTTAATTTCTCTCCAGTGATCATTAAATTATGCTAATTACTCCCCAGATGTTTTTCATCACAGACCACAGGGTTGGTAATTGAAATGCAATAAGCTATAGACCAACGGTGCTTTGTATTCTAAACACACCCTTTTTAGAGGATTATCTCAAAGCGGTTACCTACGTATTCTAAACACACCCTTTTTAGAGGATTATCTCAAAGCGGTTACCTACGTATTCTAAACACACCCTTTTAGAGGATTATCTCAAAGCGGTTACCTACGTATTCTAAACACAACCCTTTTAGAGGATTATCTCAAAGCGGTTACCTACGTATTCTAAACACACCCTTTTAGAGGATTATCTCAAAGCGGTTACCTACGTATTCTAAACACACCCTTTTAGAGGATTATCTCAAAGCGGTTACCTACGTATTCTAAACACACCCTTTTTAGAGGATTATCTCAAAGCGGTTACCTACGTATTCTAAACACACCCTTTTAGAGGATTATCTCAAAGCGGTTACCTACGTATTCTAAACACAACCCTTTTTAGAGGATTATCTCAAAGCGGTTACCTACGTATTCTAAACACACCCCTTTTTAGAGGATTATCTCAAAGCGGTTACCTACGTATTCTAAACACACCCCTTTTTAGGGGATTATCTCAAAGCGGTTACCTACGTATTCTAAACACACCCTTTTAGAGGATTATCTCAAAGCGGTTACCTACGTATTCTAAACACACCCCTTTTTAGAGGATTATCTCAAAGCGGTTACCTACGTATTCTAAACACACCCTTTTAGAGGATTATCTCAAAGCGGTTACCTACGTGCCAATATTACTGTTTGTTTCCACTTTGTGTTAATTTTCAAGGGTTTTTAATTAAATTAACCGTCAATGGAAGTAGATTAGTCCTAATTTTAATATGGATACGTTAGTTTAGAAACTGTTTAATTTCTGTGGTATGTTTGATATTTCCTCCCAATCAATGCAACCCACACAGGGAAAGGTGGGTATGAATAGAACAAACACACTGATTAAACTCCCAGGTAGTTTGAATACTGAATATGTGCCGAATATTAAAACGGCTTCTCCACTGTTACATATTCCAAAAGGACTTAACAAAATGGTGGGTGTTTAGGGTTGCTTTCAGTGTAACTACTGGTTACTTTGGGTAACTAGTCTTCTGATAGCCAGCAGAAGAACACTGACTGTTAGGATAGTACTTGAGGAGCAAGATTGAATCGATTCAAGAATATTCGTCAGTGGCCTGTGATGGGTGGTTTTGTTTTGATGTTTTCCCCTGGGGTTTTCAGTGTTAGTTATGGTCTGATGTTGCAGCCTGGGGACTGGATTATCTGAGAAAGACTTAGGGAGGGCAGAGTTTAATCAATCTACTATGAGTGATTTGCAATCGATAGGTAAAGAGAGATTATAATCTGTTTGGAGGGAATGAATTTGAGTTAGCCAAACATTCAATCATTTGGTATCTCTTAGTTATCTTCAGCAGGAAAAACATGTATTTTATTCTTGTATAGTCCTTAGCAACCGCTCTTACTCTTTTAGAGTAAAACTAATTTAAAAAAACCTACAGTCTAGTTTACAAAACTGGTATGAGTATACTATTCTAAAGTACATTAAGTTTGGCCTCACAGACGTGTAGCGTGTATTCAAGATTGACTACACAATAAAAGCTTGTTATGGGCTTCTAGCCCCGAGAAAACTCTTAAACAATCTCAATTATGGGAAGAAAAGGAACATGCCAATAACGGTCACTCTGGGTTTGAAGAAGGTATTGTCTTTTTCTTGCAATTTACGACTCTAATGATGCACTTATGTTGCCCGCTCTTCCCTTTTTCTTACACCTTACCTACTTAAGGAGGAAATCTTGATTGGTAAGTGGATGCCATCCGCAGGCGTAGGGATTTACTGTACCTTAGGGTTCGCTGCAGGCTAACTCTTTTCTTCTTGCAGGGAAACCAATCTGTCCTATTCTGAGGACTTTCTAAGTTAGACTGATGGCATATCTCTGTCTACAATCCTTGTCATTTCCAAATAACACCCATTTTGTGATGTTTGTTGAATGTTCTTTAAAACAGGCTTTGTAATGGGGCCGTTGTTGTTCCTCCTCTTGTACTTCTCTCTTTCTCTCACTGGATTTAGCTAAAGCCGTTGCTAGTTTCTATTCACACACTAGTAACTCTTCTTTATGTTCTGTTATTTTGTTCTTCCTGTCATATATTTGTTTCAGTTCAGTTAATAACAAAATATATATGTCAAATAAATCTTTCCATTTGGTTAAGTTTAGTTTTACTTTCCAAGTTATTCGCATGACACAGATTTGCATGACGTCTATAATCTTTTCAAGTTCTCTGTCCCCCCCTAAAAAATATATATATATATATTCTCTGTGTTTTGGAAGGGAAATACGTGCCTTTGTAGAGTATTCCCAATGCATCATACAGGTAGTTGCTTATTGAACTAAATGAAAAAAAAAACATCTCTGGAAGTAAAGATCGTCTTTTTGTCTGTTTACAGGTCTTACAGTCAAAACCTGGCGGTGAGGTTTTAAACACAACAGTGATTCTCCGTCACACTTTGTCCAATCAGAGCAAAGGACCACAGGATTACGATTCCGGGAACGACACGTCTTCCCCACCATCGACCAAAACCGGCATTTCACAGTCAAACGTCACCGGCGACAAAAAGGTCCTATGCCGTGCGCCGGCTTCACCAGAGAAACTGAGGTTCAGGGACGGAGACAACGTGTCCGACTCTGGGAATTCTGTGACCAGCTACGCTTCCCTGTGTAAACCTCTGCATGTGGAAGGTGGCTTGCCTACTGCTACTTTCAACGCGAAAGGCAAGAGGTGAGCTTGCTATACTACTATAGGTGATGAAAAGTGCTACTTGAAGTCAAAGGACCAGAAATGTTCCTTGATTTACTGTTTTCTCAAAATGTAATCCATCCATATACGTAGTGTATATTTTCACAATTGCCGCAGACATTGATTAAACATTGATGGAATTCCACTGTTATCATTGCAGTGACCCGGTGAAGACATCAGGATGTGGGGCCAAGGTGGGGAGACCTCAGAAGGCTGCCTCCATCTCTCCGTTGAGGACGGTGGCCTCTTCACGTAAGAGGACTAAAGCCATCTCCTCCAGCAGCAGCAGCAGAAGCAGGAGTAGATCCTCTGGGAGCTCCAGACACTCTGGACGCTACTCTCGAAGCCGATCACTGTCATCTGCTAGGTTGGTTTCATTTAGGTTCTAATGCACTTCACTGACACCTCCAGCAGCCACTTGAAATAATGTGGGCTTTCGCTGAGCTCCATTGAAGTAAATGTGTTGTGCTTTGTCTTAAGGTCATACTCCCGTTCACCGAGCTACTCAGCTGGTTTGAGAAGGAAAGGAAGTGTAGGTGGTAGGTCCAGAGGAAGATACTCCAGGAACAGCAAAGACAGGTAAAAAAAAAATCTACTCTAGCTCAGGTAACGACTTCTGGCACTACTATTGTACTCGCATGATGATAGCAGAAGGTGCTAGTATGGTGGGTTTAAAATATATCCAAATGATAGAATTGCTAATGAGAGATGCCATCTGACATTGGTAGGGTCCGAGAGAGGAAGAGGGACCCCAGCTCCTGCGAGAAGGATGTGAAACACAGCAGTCGGAAGCATAGCGGGAAGAGGCAAAAACCCAGGTCCTACTCTCCCATGAGAAAAAGGAGGAGAGATTCACCCAGTCACCTGGAAGCCAGGAGGATAACCAGGTCTGCTGATACACTTTCACACATTTGTGACACATGCTTTTATTCTTTTATTCTTTTATTTTACATGGTAAAAACGTATTCATTCTAACCACAGACTCAAGCCTGGTTCGATTCTAACTGAGTCCCTTTTCTTTTAACCATCAACAATGGCCCTCAGTTTAACTCAGAGACTGTTGAAGGACTGGACTGTAAAAGGAAGGCAATAAACCTGATTCATTGTCTACTAGTCTCAACAAGCTGCAGTGGATCAAGCGAGACAATCCATTCGGAAAGTATTCAGACCTCGACTTTTTCTACATTTTGCTACTTTTCATCCTTATTGTAAAATTGATTAAATCATCCCTCCCCCCCATCATTAACCTACACACAATACCCCATAATGACAAAGAAAAAACAGATGTTTTTATTCAAAATTGTTGCTAATTTATAAATAAATTTAAAAAGGACATATCATATTTACATAAGTATTCCGACCCTTTACTCTGTACTTTGTTGAAGCACCTTTGGCAGCGATTACAGCCTCGAGTCTTCTTGGGTATGATGCTACAAGCTTGGCACACCTGTATTTGGGGAATTTCTCCCATTCTTCTCTGCAGATCCCAGGTTGGATGGAGAGTGTCGCTGCACAGGTATGTTCAGGTCTCCAGAGATGTTTTTCAATCGGGTTCAAGTCTGGGCTCTGACTGGGCCACAAGGACATTCAGAGACTTGTCCCGAAGCCACTCCTGTGTTGTTTTGGCTGTGTGCTTAGGGTTCTTGTCCTGTTGGAAGGTGAACTCCAATCAAGTTGTAGAATTGTGTTAAGGATGATCAATGGAAACAGGATGCACCAGAGCTCAATTTCGAGTCTCATAGCAAAGGGTCCGAATACTTATGTAAATAGGGTAGTTCAATTTTTGCTTTGTCATTATGGGGTGTTGTGATGTCATTATGGGGTATTGTGACGTCATTATGTGGCATTGTGACGTCATTATTGTGTATTGTTTGTAGATTGATGAGGAAGATGTTTTGTATAATCCATTTTTAGAATAAAGCTGTAACGTAACAAAATGTGGAAAAAGTCAAGGGGTCTGAAAACTTTCCGAAAGCAGTGTAAATGAAACAGTTATGCTCATGATTATGCATTGAAATATTCACAGTATAACGTTGTTTCAAGGTGTGAGAGCTGTATCTAAAATACCTTTCTCCTGACCTGAACACGAGCTGAAATCATTTTCTAAAGAAAGAGTAACATAACAATCCAGGCATGATTACTTAGGCCGGTATCAATCAATGTGGTGTTCACCCTGTATGTTTTAAGAACAAGCTATGATTTCATGACAATATCCAATTTCCAATGTCCATGAGAGGAATGTGCTTAGCACCTCCGATTCAGCATAAACATTCAGAATGAAACCGCAATGCATGTTTTCCAAAATCTTTGCAGTTGATTGAATTTCAACTTTATTTTCTTATTTTTTATGTGTTTAGTCCAATCCCTCTCATGCTAACCATCTCTCAGTGCCAGGAAGAGACCCATCCCCTACTTCCGTCCCAGTCCTTCGTCCAGCAGTCGCTCTACCAGCGTATCCTCTTGGAGCAGCCTCTTCACAAGGAGTCGCAGCCCCAGCCCTGGCCTCTGCCTCAGCCGATCCAGGAGTAGAAGCCGAAGAAGAAGTAGGAGTTACTCCTCCTACAGGAGCTACAGTCGCAGCTCGTCTTGGAACTCCATCTTTGGGAGTCGAAGCCGGAGTCGGAGCTATGACTCGTTGGATGGTTACAGCAAGAACAAGAACCGGCGCTGAGTTATAAAACAGACTGAGGAAGAGGAGACTGACTTATCAACAGACTGAGGAAGAGGAAACTGACTTATCAACAGACTGAGTTAGCAACAGACTGAGTTATCAACAGACTGAGGAGGAGACTGCACTATGATTCCCCAAGTCAACAGGAGAACGGCGAATGTATGGGGACATATTTTCCTCTCTTTGCATCATTCCATGTTAGATCTCTGAGCCAGAACCTTCAAGCAATTGTTTTTACCATACATTGAATTGCTTGGCAGATGAATTACCATTTGAATTGTAGCAGTGCTGTTCACATTACCCAGACAGAAACCACTGGAAATAGATTTGAATTTTGACTTTCGTTCATTTTTGTCCATCCCCAGTGGATTTGTAATGTCCTGAGAGAGTTTGGTCCATCCCCAGTGGATTTGTAATGTCCTGAGACAGTTTGGTCCATCCCCAGTGGATTTGTAATGTCCTGAGAGAGTTTGGTCCATCCCCAGTGGATTTGTAATGTCCTGAGAGAGTTTGGTCTATCCCCAGTGGATTTGTAATGTCCTGAGAGAGTTTGGTCCATCCCCAGTGGATTTGTAATGTCCAGAGACAGTTTGGTCCATCCCCAGTGGATTTGTAATGTCCTGAGAGAGTTTGGTCTATCCCCAGTGGATTTGTAATGTCCTGAGAGAGTTTGGTCCATCCCCAGTGGATTTGTAATGTCCAGAGACAGTTTGGTCCATCCCCAGTGGATTTGTAATGTTCTGAGAGAGTTTGGTCCATCCCCAGTGGATTTGTAACGTCCTGAGACAGTTTGGTCCATCCCCAGTGGATTTGTAATGTCCTGAGAGAGTTTGGTCCATCCCCAGTGGATTTGTAATGTCCTGAGAGAGTTTGGTCTATCCCCAGTGGATTTGTAATGTCCTGAGAGAGTTTGGTCTATCCCCAGTGGATTTGTAATGTCCTGAGAGAGTTTGGTCCATCCCCAGTGGATTTGTAATGTCCAGAGACAGTTTGGTCCATCCCCAGTGGATTTGTAATGTCCTGAGAGAGTTTGGTCCATCCCCAGTGGATTTGTAATGTCCTGAGAGAGTTTGGTCCATCCCCAGTGGATTTGTAATGTCCTGAGAGAGTTTGGTCCATCCCCAGTGGATTTGCAATGTCCAGAGACAGTTTGGTCCATCCCCAGTGGATTTGTAATGTCCTGAGAGAGTTTGGTCTATCCCCAGTGGATTTGTAATGTCCTGAGAGAGTTTGGTCCATCCCCAGTGGATTTGCAATGTCCAGAGACAGTTTGGTCCATCCTCAGTGGATTTGTAATGTCCTGAGAGAGTTTGGTCCATCCCCAGTGGATTTGTAATGTCCTGAGAGAGTTTGGTCCATCCCCAGTGGATTTGTAATGTCCTGAGAGAGTTTGGTCCATCCCCAGTGGATTTGCAATGTCCAGAGACAGTTTGGTCCATCCCCAGTGGATTTGTAATGTCCTGAGAGAGTTTGATCCATCCCCAGTGGATTTGTAATGTGCTGAGAGAGTTTGGTCCATCCCCAGTGGATTTGTAATGTCCAGAGACAATTTGGTCCATCCCCAGTGGATTTGTAATGTCCAGAGACAGTTTGGTCCATCCCCAGTGGATTTGTAATGTCCTGAGACAGTTTGGTCCATCCCCAGTGGATTTGTAATGCCCAGAGACAGTTTGGTCCATCCTCAGTGGATTTGTAATGTCCTGGGAGAGTTTGGTCCATCCCCAGTGGATTTGTAATGTCCTGAGAGAGTTTTGTCTTGTGACACTCTTCCTCTGACGTCCATGAGTGCAATGAAGGATCAAGGAGCACCGTTAATTTTTACCCTCTGATCAACTCTTCATTTCATAACAACTCTCACGTTTAATTTATGATCTGGGATGTGCATTAGAAAGGTCTTTTGGGACAATTTCAGTAGGTTTGTGAAAGTGTGTATTTTCAAACGGCGTGTTTTTCAGGAAGAGTAGGAAAAGGTGTGTTGCTTCTCTGATCCCAGCTCTTCAGAAGGTAGAACACAAACATTCCTCCTCTGATAAATGGAGGAGGAGGAGGTGGTCCCGGTGGCAAACAAACTGCTTGTCAGCTCAAATGCCAGTTTTATTTATACTCTGATCAAGTGGAAACCATTTGAAATGTCATTCCTTGTAAAATTATGGTGAATTAACATATCACTCTGCAGAAGGCCAAGACTGAGAAATGGGTTTATCATGATCCAGAAATCCTGAAAATACCTAGGAAAGCATTATTTTCCCTAACAACCCCAAATTGCAACACCTGGGGTAGTGGTTAAATGACAATTTAAACACTGATTAATATGTAGGTTTCATATTTTTTTCATTCATCTTGGTGGTTATCTACTCATGTATTTATTTATGGTTGACCTTTATTTGTTCTATGTGTTTTATGTGTTCTATGAGTTCTATGGGTTCTATGGGTTCTATGTGTTATATGAGTTATATGTGTTCTATGAGTTCTATTCCTTAGACTAAAACTTGAATAAGAGACAGTGTTGAAATGTTTTACTTTTCCTTTTGACAGAGAGGAAATTCAACATTGGATGAATCTACTATTTTGTATAACGGTCTGAAATAGCACTGTAACATAATTTGCTTGAATTGAATGAGTTTGGTATTTCAGAACTTCATCGGTCTTGTTTTGTTGACTGTCCGAAGGACAATATAAAAAATGTTTGTATCATGCATACTTGTAACGTGTTTACAATCATATTTCTGCATTTGTGTCACCTCTCAGTAATGGTATCTGTTTGTTTCTATGCAACACCATTATGCCACTGGGGTTCTACTGTGTCTATGATGTAATGTTAGGGTCTGAATGAAGAAAGTTCCGGTTTAAACTCTACAATGAACAGTCTGAATGGCAGTCTGTTTGTGCTTTCACACCAACTCAATGTCACCCATTGAAAGTAATGGAGTTGGCAAGAGACCAAACAGATCTGGGATCAGGCTACAATAAACAATGTAATGGCATATAGATTCAGACAAAACTACTTCACTTTTTTTTAAATGTTACTTTCAACTATTCCCCTCTTCTCTTTTGAGGGGAATGCTATTTCCTTCAGGGGATGTCCTATAAAAAGCCACAACCGAGACTACAGAAAAAAGAAAGAGGAAACTAAAAGCTTGTGTGTCAGAGAAGACAAACCCAACCATGACTTTTAGCCTCAATGAATAGTCTACTGCATTTGTTAAATGATATATTATGTGGGCTCGTAGTGCACTGTTTGAATAACATTAGTATCTAGAACCGCTGCTCCTGCCCGTACTGTATATCATTGAAATGGTTTTATTTCTGCATTATGTCTAATCTGTCACCTTGTATATCTTCGTTCAGTATGTGCGCCAGGCAAGAGGGTCTGTTCTCTATGCATTGTACTGTATAATCATCTGAGGTCCTTTATCTGAATGTTCAACGACTTGTCCAAAAGTATAGAGATATTGGGAGGAAGATGACAAGTGTTTTACATAGTAATTATGCTTTTGAGGTGAACCACTCTCCCTCGGGGCCCTAATATACCATTCCATGAGGTAAAGTGTAAACTGTGAAATGTATATGGATATGTAATTACTGTGGTGTAAATATGCATCGGCACTGTATACATTTGTTACATGAGGGATGAAGTATAATTAATTTAGAATTTGTGGAATAGTCAATCAAATGATCAATGCAACTACACATGTATTGGTATGGTAAACTTTCTCACATGTACTGTGTGTAGATACATTGCCTCACTGTTGTCAACTCAGCTGTAAGCTCTTTGATTTTCCATCACATTATATGATGTGTTTCTATAATGGCCATTGAACTAGTTCTGAAAAAGAAATAATAGAGTATCAAGGCACAAGGCGAAACCCAGTCGCAGACACAGGAGGGAGATGGTTGGAGTCTTACAATGTGTATTAATCAAAAAGAGTAGGCAAGAGAATGGTCGTGGACAGGCAAAAAGGTTCAAAACCAGATCAGAGTCCAGGAGGTACAGAGTGGCAGACAGGCTCATGGTCAAGGCAGACAGAATGATCAGGCAGGCGGGTACAGAGTCCAGAAACAGGCAAGGGTCAAAACCATGAAGACTAGAAAAAGGAGAACGTGGGAAAACGCTGGAGAACGTGGGAAAACGATGGTTGACTTGCAACATTCAAGATGAACTGGTACAGAGAGACAGGAATCACAGGGATTAATACACTGGTACAGAGAGACAGGAAACACAGGGATAAATACACTGGTACAGAGAGACAGGAAACACAGGGATAAATACGCTGGGGAAAATAAGCGACACCTGGAGGGGTTGGAGACAATAACGAGGACAGGTGAAACAGATCAGGGTGTGACAGCGAGCCAAGAAAACATTTGGGAAACTGAGGGGAATTGAGAAATATTGGAAACTATATCAGTGGGTTATAGAGGTCTTTGTGTTTGAACTCCATCCCAGATCATGTTGAAAATAGAAAGTTAAATAACAAGGCGCATGATAAGACTGATGCTCCAGTTAAATGATTCAGTCTCTCATTTTCTCTGTGAACGAGCAATAATGTGGAGATGGAGAGCTAGGATGCGTTTTCCCACTGGCACACAGCAGGGTGTCAGTGTGAGCTTGACTTGTTGTAATGCTTCAGCTGAAATCGGATTGTCCTCCCCTTGAACCCTTAAAATAAACCCTTATCCCTCTTCCCATATATTGTGAGCAATTATTTATATATACAATAGATGACTGACAGGGAGGCGTTGTTTAGAAGCCACCATGCCTCCATCTTGGCACTCCCCCACCATTGTACGAAATATTCTGGAATCTATAGAAATGCATGTATTAATGTCTACAGTACATTTGTTTTTGACATGTTTATTATATTACAGACACTTTACAGACATACTTTTACATTTTATTATGTGAGCTAAACAAAAATAAAAAATAAAAATTCCTTTAAGCGGAAATCAGCAGTAGAAACAATAACAAAACCTTTCCCCTCCATCGTTTGGGTAAAAAGCTGTGGGATGGGTCTGGAGAAATGTAACCACTCTCAAATTCACAGACAGAGATGTGGATGCAAGGACTGACCATCCATGATATCAAAAGTATAGTTTTAACCATGTTTTGAGGATATACATTATTTGTTTGCATTTACTTTGTTTACAAACATTGGAGTTAAACAAGCTTATATGTTGGGTTCTGATGTGGTTTGACAGTTGAGCTAAGCTCATGAGGCATTTATAAGTTATACTCTTCAAGAATCAATGGCTACATATCATTCAAGAATCAATGGTGTACATATAATTAATTTATAAGTTATATTCTCCAAGAATCAATGGGTACATATCATTCATTTATAAGTTAGACACTAAGAATCAATGGGTACATATCATTCTATGCCATACAACACTCAGTCCGTGGCCTCCAACTGCACTTAAAGCCCAGTAAAACGAAATACATGCTCTTCAACCGATCGCTGCCTGTACCCACCAGCCCGACTAGCATCACTACTCTGGACGTTTCTGACTTAGAATATGTGGAAAACCACAAATACCTAGGTGTCTGGTTAGACTGTAAACTCTCCTTTCAGACTCACATTAAGCATCTCCAATCCAAACTTAAATCTAGAATTGGCTTCCTATTTCGCAACAAAACATCCTTCACTCATGCTGCCAAACATACCCTCGTAAAACTGACTATCCTACTGAACCTTGACTTCGGTGATGTCATTTACAAAATAGCCTCCAACACTCTACTCAGCAAATTGGATGTGCCATCCATTTTGTCACCAAAGCCCCAGATGATACTACCCACCACTGCAACCTGTATGCTTCATATTCGTCACCAAACCCACTGGCTCCAGGTCATCTATAAGTCTCTGCTAGGTAAAGCCCCGCCTTATCTCAGCTCACTGGTCAGCATAGCAGCATCCACCCATAGCACGCACTCCAGCAGATATATCTCACTGGTCATCCCCAAAGCCAAATCCACCTTTGGCCACCTTTCCTTCCAGTTCTCTGCTGCCAATGACTGGAACGAATTGTAAAAATCACTGAAGCTGGAGTCTTAAAACTCCCTCACTAACTTTAAGCATCATCTGTCGGAGCAGTTTACCGATCACTATACCTGTACACAGCCCACCCAACTACCTCATCCCCATATTGTTATTTATTTTTTTGCTCCTTTGCACCCCAGTATCTCTACTTGCACATTCATCTTCTGCACATCTATCACCCCAGTGTTTAATTGCTGAAATAAAAAAATTTTTCGCCACTATGGCCTATTTATTGCCTTACCTCCCTAATCTTACCTCATTTTCACACACTGTATCTCGATTTTTTTCTATTGTGTTATTGACTGTACGTATGTTTATTCCATGTGTAACTCTGTGTTGTTTGTGTCGCACTGCTTTGCTTTATCTTGGCCAGGTCACAGTTGTAAATGAGAACTTGTTCTCAACTGGCCTACCTGGTTAAATAAAGGTGAAATATATATATATATTTTTGCTGATTGTCCTTTTAAAGTTTAATTCCATAAAGTATCATTTTTCATTTTAATTTTTAAACGTGATACAGTTGGGCCCTTTAGTCAAACAATCCTAGCGGATTTTGGAACCTATCCTATAGGATAGAACCCCATAGGACTCCAATATGACTGGTTCCGAAGTCTGATAGGATTTTTCTATTGATCGTAGTGTAAAGGGACTTGCATCCTTGAATCCCAAACTGTGATGGTGTGTTAAAGGGATTGAGAATCTCAGGTAATTATCACTGGTGTAAATAGGCAAAGATACAGAGTTTGTGCTCCGGAGACACGGGAGAGATGCTGTTTCCCAGTTTACTGCTCTTTAATCTTGATTGCAGTTTGACATAAATCTTCAGGTTTCTGTGCCATATTCATCTGTGAGATTGTCCAAACGAGCTGTGTTCAAATACCCATACTTTCATACTGTTTACTACATAGTGAGTATATACAATTAGTTCATTTTAGTATACTGTAAACTAATGGTATCATTTCAGTTGAGCGTACTAGCGCTACGCCTGTCTACCGCAAGTTGATTCTGTTGCTATTCAACCTCTTTCTAGCTTGTTAGCATAACAAAACATCACTTGGTAGACATTTTATGACTTCGGGTCTGTTCGTAAATTCAATCTGGAGTGCCAGAGTGCTCTCTGGGCGTTCGTAAATTCAGAGCGTTGTCAGATTGTCAGTTCCAAAATTCAGAGTGTTCCGCTCTTGGAGCATTCAGAACGTGCACTGGACGCTCTAGTCGAGGAGAAGGGTTGATCCGAGCGTTTTGACCTCACAATGGCAGTCATGCACCCAAGCTAACTGGATAACATTGACTAGCTTGCTAGCTACTTCCAGACACAAATGAGAGAACACTTCATTATGACCATTTTACTCACCCTAGCAGAGCTGGTTAGGTTGTTTTCATGTTATCTGGAGTGTTGGCGACTGTAATGATTTTTTGCTGACGTTTACTGACACCGACCATATTCAACAGATGTTGTGTTTGTAAATTCGTCAGTTATTCTGCGCTCTGGCACTCACACAAGATTGCTTTGAAATCGGAGTAGATGGCCAGAGCGAATTTACGAACACACCCAAATGAACAATGTCCATTGAGAATGCACAAAGACTATACCGCTAAGCTAAGAATTATGTGAATAATCAAGTCAATAAATGTTGGAAGTTTGTTAGGTAGCATATAGTTAATATACTGGCAAGTCCGATGAAGTAGTAGCCAACTAACGATGTTACTTAGGTAGCTAGCTAACATACAGGTACAAACTGCTGTAATGATATGCTAGGCAGTTCGTAAGGATAGCGCAGCTAACAAATTGTCAGCCAAACACGACGTGTAACATAACTTATTTGAAAAGTCATTACTTTCTTACATTGCTCAACATTTTCTTAACATTTGTCATAATTAAAGCAATGAATTTGTATCTGCACTCGTCGGACTTCGGCTGCATATTTTCAAAGGTATTTATTCAATTGTGGTCTGAAATAACAATGAATGGAATAATATCAACACTACGGCAGGTTGTAATAAATAAGAAGACAGGGCTAATGAAGGGGCTGCTGCAGTCACTATGGGAGCTCTTTTTAGAGCGCCCGGTTAAATTGTGCATAAGAGCATTTTTTTACTATGTAAATCAAATCAAATCCAATTTTATTGGTCATGTACACGTGTTTAGCAGATGTTATTGCAGGTGTAGCGAAATGCTTGTGCTTCTAGTTCCAATGGCAGCAATATCTAACTAGTAACATCTAACCATTTCACAACATATACCCAATACACACAAATCTTATTTTATTAAGAATATAATTTTATTAAGAATATATAAATATATGGACGAGCAATGTCAGAGCGGCATAGACTAAGATGCAGTGGAATAGGATAGAAAACAGTATATACATATGAGATGAGTAATGCAAGATATGTAAACATGATTAAAGTGGCATTATTAAAGTGACTAGTGTTCCATGTATTAAAGTGGCCAATGATATCAAGTCGGTGTTTGTAGGCAGCAACCTCTCTGTGTTAGTAGTGGCTGTTTAACAGTCTGATGGTCTTGAGATAGAAGCTGTTTTTTAGTCTCTCGGTCCCTGCTTTGATGCGCCTGTACTGACCTCGCCTTCTGGATGATAGCAGGGTGAACAGGCAGTGGCTCAGGTGGTTGTTGTCCTTGATGTTTTATTTGGCCTCCCTGTGACATGGTGAGGTGTAGGTGTCCTGAAGGGCAGGTAGTTTGTGAGAAATATATGTGTACACTATATCAGCCTAAACTGAAATGTAGATTTATTTTTTATTGCGCTAACTTCCTGTACGTGGACAGTATGTGTTACATAACACAACTTCATGTTTTGAACACATCGAATTGATGGTAATTGCACACTTTTTACCTCAGATTAGTGATGTTAGTATAAACATTTATAGTAACCACAATGACACAAAATATATTGCTTAAAACAGATTAATATCATTGCTTTTGGACCACTGAGAAAGAAATACTGTATTTAGCAATAACAAACAAGAAAAAAAACATTGATCATCAGCTATAACAATACAGTGATTCATAAACTACATAGAAATGGCTACAATTTAATAATCTACTGTAGTCAGCTGACAGGCAAAACCTGCCTAACAGTAGTTTCTTAGGTAGCATAAAAACGATTGCATAAAACGAGCAGTACGAAAAAACGATGAAAATGTATGCACCTACTACTGTAAATCGGTCTGGATAAGAGCGTCTGATAAATGACTAAAATGTGAAATGTAAACATGACTAAAACATTCACAACTTCGTCAGGAAACAAGGAAATAAAAACTGTAATTACAGTTATTGCATTCACGCACAGTGAAAGATACGACTGTTAGAATAATATTGGTATAAAAGTAGAGATTCCCTGCACAGCCATAGGTGGCTATTTTAAGCAGTATATTTTGTGTCATTGTGATTACCTTATAGGTCACATCACTGCACTCTATACTCCTCTCTAAACGGGTCATCTCTGTATACTCATCGCAAGACCCACTGGTTGATGCTTACTTCTAAAGAAAATCTGTTAGGCCTCACTCCCCTCCTATCTGAGATACCTACTGCAGCCCTCATCCTCCACATACAACACCTGTTCTGCCAGTCACAATCTGTTAAAGGTCCCCAAAGCACACACATCCCTGGGTTTCCCAAGGATGCTCGTCTTTTCAGTTTGCTGCAGCTAGCGACTGGAACGAGCTGCAACAAACACTCAAACTGGACAGTTTTATCTCAATCTCTTCATTCAAAGACTCAATCATGGACACTCTTACTGACAGTTGTGGCTTCTTCGAGTGATGTTTTGTTGTCTTTACCTTCTTGCCCTTTGTGCTGTTGTCTGTGTCCAGTAATGTTCGTACCATGAACACTGCCCTAACCCATCTGGACAAGAGAAATACCTATGTGAGAATGCTGTTCATCGACTACAGCTCAGCATTTAACACCATAGTACCCTCCAAATTCGTCATCAAGCTCGAGACCCTGGGTCTCGACCCCGCCCTGTGCAACTGGGTACTGGACTTCCTGACGGGCCACCCCCAGGTGGTGAGGGTAGGTAACAACATCTCCACCCCGCTGATCCTCAACAATGGGGCCCCACAAGGGTGCGTTCTGAGCCCTCTCCTGTACTCCCTGTTCACCCACGACTGCGTGGCCATGCACGCCTCCAACTCAATCATTAAGTTTGCGGACGACACTACAGTAGTGGGCTTGATTACCAACAACGACGAGACGAGGAGGTGAGGGTCCTTGGAGTGTGGTGTCAGGAAAATAACCTCATACTCAACGTCAACAAAACAAAGGAGATGATTGTGGACTTCAGGAAACAGCAGAGGGAGCAGCCCCTATCCACATCGATGAGACAGTAGTGGAGAGGGCAGTAGGTTTTAAGTTCCTCTGCATACACATCACGGACAAACTGAATTGGTCCACTCACACAGACAGCGTGGTGAAGAAGGCGCAGCAGCGCCTCTTCAACCTCAGGAGGCTGAAGAAATTTGGCTTGTCACCAAAAGCACTCACAAACTTCTACAGATGCACAATCGAGAGCATCCTGTCAGGCTGTATCACCGCCTGGTACGGCAACTGCTCCGCCCACAACCGTAAGGCTCTCCAGAGGGTAGTGAGGTCTGCACAACGCATCACTGGGGGAAAACTACCTGCCCTCCAGGACACCTACACCACCCGATGTCACAGGAAGGCCATAAAGATCATCAAGGACAACAACCACCTGAGCCACTGCCTCTTCACCGCGCTATCATCCAGAAGGCGAGGTCAGTACAGGTGCATCAAAGCAGGAACCGAGAGACTGAAAAACAGCTTCTATCTCAAGGCCATCAGACTGTTATACAGCCACCACTAACATTGAGTGGCTGCTGCCAACACACTGACACTGACTCAACTCCAGCCACTTTAATAATGGGAATTGATGGAAATGTATGTAAAATATATCACTAGCCACTTTAAACAATGCTACTTAATATAATGTTTACATACCCTACATTATTCATCTCATATGTATATGTATATACTATACTCTATATCATCTACTGCATCTTTATGTAATACATGTATCACTAGCCACTTTAAACTATGCCACTTTGTTTACATACTCTACATTACTCATCTCATATGTATATACTGTACTCGATACCATCTACTGCATCTTGCCTATGGCGCTCTGTACCATCACTCATTCATATATCTTTATGTACATATTCTTTATCCCTTTACACTTGTGTGTGTATAAGGTAGTAGTTTTGGAATTGTTAGGTTAGATTACTCGTTGGTTATTACTGCATTGTTGGAACTAGAAGCACAAGCATTTCGCTACACTCGCATTAACATCTGCTAACCATGTGTATGTGACAAATACCTTTGATTTCATTTGATGTTTTGTTCTGCTACCATGTTGTGTTGCTACCATGTTGTTGTCAGGTTGTGTTGCTACCGTGCTGTGTTGTCATGTGTTGCTGCCTTGGTATGTTGTTGTCTTAGGTCTCTCTTTATATAATGTCATGTTGTCTCTCTTGTCTTGATGTGTGTTTTGTCCTATATTTATATGTTATTTATTTGTATTTGTTTTAGTTTTAATCCCAGACCCCATCCCCACAGGAGGTGTTTTGCCTTTTGGTAGGCCTTCATTGTAAATAAGAATTAGTTCTAATAAAGGTTTTTTAAAAATACATTTTATTTTCGACAGGAATAAATCGACAGGATTACAATATGATTATGATAGAGGTGACAATCCTTTTTTTGTAAGCTTTATTTAACTAGGCGACCCTAAATGATTCTATTGGAAAAATCACTAACCCTAAAGTATTTTTTTGACTACGGCCAACTGTACAGACACACCGTAAATACACGTCATACATACTAACAAATCTGACTCATTAGATATATTGTTTTATCCGTATGGTGACATCAGTGTGTTTGCCCCTTGCTCTCCCACAGCCTCTGAGTCTCCACCTATCTCCCAGGCTGCGCCTGAAGCCATGCGTTATTTTCTATTAAAAAGATAATGAGTCACTGGGGTATGGATGGTTTCAACGGACTGTTGGACTAGTGACACCATCCAGCGCTAATGGCTAAACTTGGACGGACAGGGAGGGGCTTCTTCTGTCAGCTGTTGCGTTGTGGCGCCCGGAGGCACCGCACACTTTCTGGACATTGTTGTGCACACTCACCGTCAGGGAAAACGGTAGACATATAAAACGGTCTTTCAGTCGATATAAAGGTCAGTTCAATTCTAAGACCGTATTCAACTTCGAGGATACTAAGGGAAGGGATCGTCACAAGTCGATGTCCGTTATTTTGGGTTGATTCGATGCGTAACTGTCTTGAGCGCAACACTAGAAAACATAGATAAACTTTTGTTTTTAGCAAATCATCTGGTTTACAACTTTGTTTCTCATTGCCTACTAAATATTTATATTACTTTGGCAATTGTCAGTTTGGGGAGAGTAAACTTGGACAGAGCCAATATTTAAGGTGCCGCTTTTTTCTTACTTTTCTTATTTGGAGCAGCAGCCAGTTGATCATGGCAGAAGACTTCTACACTCTGGGAACGCTGGGGAGTAGGCAGAGGGCCCCCCGAGACCCTTTCAGAGAGAGTCCGTCACTGGCCTCTCGGTTTATGGACGATGACTTTGGGATGTCCCCTTTCCCTGAAGACTTGTCAATGGACTGGCCCGGTTGGGCCCGGCCTAGCCGGCTCAGCACGCGGCTTTCCGCACCATTCACGGGCACTCTACGCACAGGGTTTCCACCAACGCGTGCATCAACTGGGCAGCCGCCTGTGTACAGCACGAGATACAGCGAGTCCCCCCGCAGCTCTCCGACCCAGACGCCGGGAGAGCCGTGGAAAGTTTGTGTGAACGTCCACAGCTTCAAACCAGAGGAACTTAACATCAAAACCAAAGATGGGTTTGTAGAAGTATCAGGTGAGGACATATTAGTTTAGGTTCTATTCAATCTGTATCTCTGCTGCGTTACAGATTGCGCGATATAAATGTAAAGGTAATTTCCGATTGAGGCGTCATATTGTATGCAGCGTTTACAGTGAACTTAATCTCCGATAACGCGGGAACATTGCCTTTAAATTTCAATCACACTGTAACGCTGACCTTCCGCAATACGGATTGAATAGAGCCATAGCCCTACTTCAAATATACAGTAATTGACTTGAACACATCTAAGAAAAAAGGGTTTATTGTCAGAGTACAGTCGCTTTGGGGATCAATAAGAAACATTAACAACTGTACTTATATAGGCTAGTGTTTCACATTTGAAAATGAAATGATATGCATCTTCTCATACATGCAATTAAAGTACACAATAGACATATTTACAAAAGCCAGCTCATATGATAAGGATGTTTGAATACCCTACAACCTACAGTATATGGGGAAGTAGGGTCCATGACTTGCAGATTGCCAGCCCTGTTCATCAAGCCCAGGCACCTGTTCAGATGCCTCCAGAATCACTCACCCATGAGACAGATATAGATTTAAGTGAGGAAGTCCCATGACAACAGTCTCTGTCCAGAAGGAGACAAGCAACACACTGCTGTTAGTATTAGAGAATGTTTTGGACCTGTTATTCTGCCCGGTGATAGCTGACTAGACCCGTAGGTAATTATTTAATCATATGCTCTTGTTGTGCTACCATGCTCTGATCCGAGGAACCAAATACACGGAACAGCTTGTTTCTGGAAGTATTATTCTGCCTGGCGATTGCTGATTGGTGCCTACACCCCCCTTGAGTATTTAATCAATTCATACAGTATAATCTTTGAGTTTGTTGTGTTACCAGGCACTGAACTGATTTACTGAAGTAAAATGAACTGAACTGTGCTGATTGTAGAACTAAATAAGTCCAGGTGTTATATAAACCTCATATCCAGGGCGTCCATACAATCTTTGAGTTTGTTATGTTTTTAGCAGGTCCTGAATGGAAGTTGAAATAAGTATAACATATATGTAAAGCTGTCCATGGCTTCTTTAGACTGTAGACTAAGTATTTAACGGACACCTGAAGAATGCCAGATGGAGTGGAAGTTACCAGAGAGAAGAGACTAGGCCTCATACGGAGCTTTTTATAAACACAGTGTTGGTATGCCATTTGGGTCATTCAGTCAGCTAGTGCCATGGAGCTAAGGCCTGCCTGCCTCTGGGGGCTCTTCCTGACTACCTGCCTGCCTCTGGGGGCTCTTCCTGACTACCTGCCTGCCTCTGGGGGCTCTTCCTGCCTGCCTGCCTGCCTCTGGGGGCTCTTCCTGCCTGCCTGCCTGCCTCTGGGGGCTCTTCCTGACTACCTGCCTGCCTCTGGGGGCTCTTCCTGACTACCTGCCTGCCTCTGGGGGCTCTTCCTGACTGCCTACCTCTGTGACCTGACCTGTTCTAAGTGTGTGTCTGTGTGAGCATGTCATAAGCATGTTGAAGTCGGGGTTGACGTGGCCAGTCTTTCTCTCATGTCATAAGCATGTTGAAGTCGGGGTTGACGTGGCCAGTCTTTCTCTCATGTCATAAGCATGTTGAAGTCGGGGTTGACGTGGCCAGTCTTTCTCTCATGTCATAAGCATGTTGAAGTCGGGGTTGACGTGGCCAGTCTTTATCTCATGTCATAAGCATGTTGAAGTCGGGGTTGACGTGGCCAGTCTTTATCTCATGTCATAAGCATGTTGAAGTCGGGGTTGACGTGGCCAGTCTTTATCTCATGTCATAAGCATGTTGAAGTCGGGGTTGACGTGGCCAGTCTTTATCTCATGTCATAAGCATGTTGAAGTCGGGGTTGACGTGGCCAGTCTTTCTCTCATGTCATAAGCATGTTGAAGTCGGGGTTGACGTGGCCAGTCTTTCTCTCATGTCATAAGCATGTTGAAGTCGGGGTTGACGTGGCCAGTCTTTCTCTCATGTCATAAGCATGTTGAAGTCGGGGTTGACGTGGCCAGTCTTTCTCTCATGTCATAAGCATGTTGAAGTTGGGGTTGACGTGGCCAGTCTTTCTCTCATGTTATAAGCATGTTGAAGTCGGGGTTGACGTGGCCAGTCTTTCTCTCATGTCATAAGCATGTTGAAGTCGGGGTTGACGTGTCCAGTCTTTCTCTCATGTCATAAGCATGTTGAAGTCGGGGTTGACGTGGCCAGTCTTTCTCTCATGTCATAAGCATGTTGAAGTCGGGGTTGACGTGGCCAGTCTTTCTCTCATGTCATAAGCATTTTGAAGTCGGGGTTGACGTGGCCAGTCTTTCTCTCATGTCATAAGCATTTTGAAGTCGGGGTTGACGTGGCCAGTCTTTCTCTCATGTCATAAGCATGTTGAAGTCGGGGTTGACGTGGCCAGTCTTTCTCTCATGTCATAAGCATGTTGAAGTCGGGGTTGACGTGGCCAGTCTTTCTCTCGTGTCATAAGCATGTTGAAGTTGGGGTTGACGTGGCCAGTCTTTCTCTCATGTCATAAGCATGTTGAAGTCGGGGTTGACGTGGCCAGTCTTTCTCTCATGTCATAAGCATGTTGAAGTCGGGGTTGACATGTCCAGTCTTTCTCTCATGTCATAAGCATGTTGAAGTCGGGGTTGACGTGTCCAGTCTTTCTCTCATGTCATAAGCATGTTGAAGTCGGGGTTGACATGTCCAGTCTTTCTCTCATGTCATAAGCATGTTGAAGTCGGGGTTGACATGTCCAGTCTTTCTCTCATGTCATAAGCATGTTGAAGTCGGGGTTGACGTATCCAGTCTTTCTCTCATGTCATGTGTTGATAGTAGCCGTCAACAGTCAACCTAACTTTGGCTGAACAGAGGTTTTGCAATAGTTTCTGAGTTATCACAAAGCAGTGTGTCCTTGGGGCTGAAGCAAAGAAAAAGACACTTTGAATGGATGTATATCATACTTGAAATTAAGAAACTAATGTGATATGACAAGTGCAGTCTGAGTGTGTTACCAAGGCAGTTAGGAATGTGACATCCGTACCACACGGGACTGAGAGAGGGTGAGAGGTTTAAGGAGACTGAGAGAGGGTGAGAGGTTTAAGGAGACTGAGAGAGGGTGAGAGGTTTAAGGAGACTGAGAGAGGGTGAGAGGTTTAAGGAGACTGAGAGATGGTGAGAGGTTTAAGGAGACTGAGAGAGGGTGAGAGGTTTAAGGAGACTGAGAGAGGGTGAGAGGTTTAAGGAGACTGAGAGAGAGGCTGTGGTTGGTTGTGTTCTCTCCAGGACAGTTTCCATTCTCTCCAGACCAGAGCTGTGGTTATGTTTCTGTTCTCTCCAGACCAGAGCTGTGGTTATGTTTCTTTTCTCTCCAGACCAGAGCTGTGGTTATGTTTCTGTTCTCTCCAGACCAGAGCTGTGGTTATGTTTCTGTTCTCTCCAGACCAGAGCTGTGGTTATGTTTCTGTTCTCTCCAGACCAGAGCTGTGGTTATGTTTCTGTTCTCTCCAGACCAGAGCTGTGGTTATGTTTCTGTTCTCTCCAGACCAGAGCTGTGGTTATGTTTCTATTCTCTCCAGACCAGAGCTGTGGTTATGTTTCTGTTCTCTCCAGAGCTCTAGGCCAGTCCAGCACTTTCCTTAGGTGTAGACGTCACACAGCGGGGGTATACGGTTGCACATAGCTGGGTGGGACGGAGCAGAGGGTAGGGCAGTGGCTGCTACGCTGACATTTAGCATTCAGAGCAGCTGCACTGACAGGAGTCATAAACAGGACTTTATTAAGATGAGGTGTCCTTCATTCTGGAGCTTCCCAGATCTTTCCTTCCATTTCTCGCTTCCTCCCTCTGTCAGGGTTGGTGATTTCATCATCTGAGAAGAAGTAGGGTTAAGATGGGAAATGGGTAGGAATGTCAGTTAAGAACAAACTCTTATTTACAATGACTGCCTACCAGGGAACAGTGGGTTAACTGCCTTGTTCAAGGGCAGAACATCAGATTTTTACCTTGTCAGTTCATGGATTCGATCCAGCAACCTTTCGGTTACTGGTCCAACGCTCTAACAACTAGGCTACCTGCTGCCCATTTGAGTTGAATTTAATTTAATTATATGACCCACCCTTACACCAAGGACTATGTCTCAACTCCATGTTAACTTCTGGACTCCACAATCCTGCGTTTCAGATAACGACAGTGAGATTATTGCAACATGACATGTTGCTGATTGCATCTCCCACCTATCAGAAGCGTTGACCAAGCAAGGGAGATGACACAATTTGACAAAGTATCACTTGTTGGGGTCGTTGCACTCTGTTCATTGTATTTCATGTTGTTTTTCCAACAGGGAAACATGAAGAGAAGCAGGAGGAAGGAGGCATCGTGACAAAGAACTTCACAAAGAAGATACAGTGAGTATCCGTAGCTGCCTGGAACAATAACAACAACAACAACAACAATAACAAAAACAACCACCGATAAACCAATGCGCATTTAGGGTCACTTTACTTATTGCAGTTTCCCCAGTACCCACAGATTATCAACAGCCTCCCCAGAACCCACAGATTATCAGCAGTCTCCCCAGAACCCACAGATTATCAGCAGCCTCCCCAGAACCCACAGATTATCAGCAGTCTCCCCAATACCCACAGATTATCAGCAGTCTCCCCAGTACCCACAGATTATCAACAGCCTCCCCAGTACCCACAGATTATCAACAGCCTCCCCAGAACCCACAGATTATCAGCAGCCTCCCCAGAACCCACAGATTATCAGCAGTCTCCCCAATACCCACAGATTATCAGCAGCCTCCCCAGTACCCACAGATTATCAACAGCCTCCCCAGTACCCACAGATTATCAACAGCCTCCCCAGTACCTACAGATTATCAACAGTTTCCACAGTACCCACAGATTATCAGCAGTCTCCCTAGTACCCACAGATTATCAACAGCCTCCCCAGTACCCACAGATTATCAACAGTTTCCACAGTACCCACAGATTATCAGCAGTCTCCCTAGTACCCAGAGATTATCAGCAGTCTCCCCAATACCCAGAGATTATCAGCAGTTTCCACAGTACCCACAGATTATCAGCAGTCTCCCCTGTACCCACAGATTATCAGCAGCCTCCCCAATACCCACAGATATCAGCAGTCTCCCCAATACCCACAGATTATCAGCAGTCTCCCCAGTACCCACAGATTATCAGCCGTCTCCCCAATACCCACAGATTATCAGGAGTTTCCCCAGTACCCAGAGTTTATCAGCAGTTTCCCCAATACCCACAGATTATCAGCAGTTTCCCCAATACCCACAGATTATCAGCAGTTTCCCCAATACCCACAGATTATCAGCAGTTTCCCCAATACCCACAGATTATCGGCAGTTTCCCCAATAACACAGATTATCAGCAGTCTCCCTAGGACCCACAGATTATCAGCGGTCTCCCTAGTACCCAGACATTATCAGCAGTTTCCCCAGTACCCACAGATTATCAGCAGCCTCCCCAGTACCCACAGATTATCAGCAGTCTCCCCAATACCCACAGATTATCAGCAGTCTCCCCAATACCCACAGATTATCAGTTTTTTCCCCAGTACCCTCAGGTTCTAAGCGGTCTCCCCAGTACCCGCAGATTATCAGCAGTCTCCCCAATACCCACAGATTATCAGCAGTCTCCCCAATACCCACAGATTATCAGCAGTCTCCCCAATACCCACAGATTATCAGCAGTCTCCCCAGTACCTACAGATTATCAACAGTCTCCCCAGTACCCACAGGTTTTCAGCAGTCTCCCCAATACCCACAGATTATCAGCAGTCTCCCCAATACCCACAGATTATCAGCAGTCTCCCCAATACCCACAGATTATCAGCAGTCTCCCCAATACCCACAGATTATCAGCGGTCTCCCCAGTACCCACAGATTATCAGCAGTCTCCCCAGTACCCGCAGATTATCAGCAGTCTCCCCAATACCCACAGATTATCAGCAGTCTCCCCAATACCCACAGATTATCAGCAGTCTCCCCAGTACCCACAGGTTTTCAGCAGTCTCCCCAGTACCCACAGGTTTTCAGCAGTCTCCCCAATACCCACAGATTATCAGCAGTCTCCCCAGTACCCACAGGTTTTCAGCAGTCTCCCCAGTACCCACAGGTTTTCAGCAGTCTCCCCAATACCCACAGATTATCAGCAGTCTCCCCAATACCCACAGATTATCAGCAGTCTCCCCAATACCCACAGATTATCAGCAGTCTCCCCAATACCCACAGATTATCAGCAGTCTCCCCAGTACCCACAGGTTTTCAGCAGTCTCCCCAGTACCCACAGGTTTTCAGCAGTCTCCCCAATACCCACAGATTATCAGCAGTCTCCCCAATACCCACAGATTATCAGCAGTCTCCCCAATACCCACAGATTATCAGCAGTCTCCCCAATACCCACAGATTATCAGCAGTCTCCCCAATACCCACAGATTATCAGCAGTCTCCCCAATACCCACAGATTATCAGCAGTCTCCCCAATACCCACAGATTATCAGCAGTTTCCCCAGTACCTACAGGTTATCAACAGTCTCCCCACTACCCACAGGTTTTCAGCAGTCTCCCCAATACCTACAGGTTATCAGACAGACATTTCACACATCTATTGTTATACAATCCAAAAAAAAAAAATGTTGTCTCATTCCTAGGCACGCAAAACAATAACAACAACTGATAAACAGTTGTTCCTTACCCTACTTCCTACACTCTACCCATGGGTCATCAGATATTTCAAACAGCTATTTTCATATCAGCCAATATTTAAGGTGCCACTCATTCCTAGATGCCCTAAACATCAACAACCGATAAACAGTTGTTCCTTTAGGATTACCTTACCTCCTACAGTCTTCCCACAGCTAATCTAGCAGACATTTTAAACATCTATTGTCATATGATCTTATATCTAAAAATCAGCTGATTGTCCCAGTAACCCAAGAAAGGCATCTAGTGTGTAGTATGTTCCATAGAGCCATGCCCCTGTTAATTGGGACTATGGAATATCAGACAGTGGTGCTAATCATGAGTACAGGGGCACTGGCTTGCCTTCCCAACAGCACTGTCTTCCCTACAGTACACAACACACTATAGGCCCCAGTCAAATGTAGTGTACTATATAGGGAATAAGGGGCCATTTGGGACACAGGTCGTGTCTTACAGGCATCACTTCAATGTAGTTCATTTCCCCTTGGCTAATTAGTAGGCAGCTAGTCTGCACCGGCTCCAGCACTACTCTCCCTGTCATCATATCACCAAGCCTTGTAATTGGAATCCCTTAGATCACACAAACACTCACACCTGCACGCACGCACACACACACAAACACACACACACACGTTGTGCTCCAGCTAAGCTAAACCAGAAGCAAGAGACGGACTGAGAGATAGAATAGTGTGTATAAAAATAACTGTCCTCAATACAGGAATTCTCTGGCTGTAGAGTACAGTAGACTACACTCAGTGAGAGAGAGAGAGAGAGAGAGAGAGAGAGAGAGAGAGAGAGAGAGAGAGAGAAAGAGACAGAGAGAGAGACAGAGGGAGAGAGAGAGGGAGGGAGAGAGAGAGAGAAAGAGACAGAGAGAGAGACAGAGGGAGAGAGAGAGGGGGAGGGAGAGAGAGAGAGAGAGAGACAGAGGGAGAGACAGAGACAGAGAGAGAGAGAGAGAGAGAGAGAGAGAGGGAGGGAGAGAGAGAGAGAGAGAGAGAGAGAGAGAGAGGGAGAGAGAGAGAGGAGAGGGAGAGAGAGAGAGAAAGAGACAGAGAGAGAGACAGAGGGAGAGAGAGAGGGAGGGAGAGAGAGAGAGAGACAGAGGGAGAGACAGAGACAGAGAGAGAGAGAGAGAGTGAGAGAGGGAGGGAGAGAGAGAGAGAGAGATAGGGAGGGAGAGAGAGAGAGAGAGAGGGAGGGAGAGAGAGAGAGAGAGAGAGGGAGGGAGAGAGAGAGAGAGAGAGGACATTCCTGTACTGCCTAATCTAATGTAACATGCATGAGAAACCGTGTGTTGTTTTTAGTCTAAAAGACTAGAGCTGGGCTATTTCTGGCAGGTTATTCAACTCTGATGCACGTTGAGCCGAGTCACAGTCAACGGCCTTTAACTGTGACTGTATTCATGATACTCCTCGGCTTCTTTTGACATGATTGATCTATCAATTGATTGTGGTTTTATAGGATGGTGTCTGTAGAGATATAATTCAATTAAAATTATTAAAATGTTTAACTACAGAACATTTTTCTCTAAATGTTCTGGAGTGAAAATATAGTGCATCGCCAAGGTTAACTACTTTAGTTATTCAAGAAGCAAACACACTGTAACTCAATGTCCCTGGAAGTCTCTCTCTGGAATGTCATTCCTGTGTGTTCTGCTATGAAGGTCTCAGTGTGTTTGTTATTCAGGGCTGTGAGTGGATTGTCATTGTCACTTTGCCTCCTGTCTCTATTCCTGTGATAGACATAATAATACTGGACTGCTTCAGATTGACTCAGTCCATCAGCTGCACTGGCACACACACACACACACACACACACACACACACACACACACACACACACACACACACACACACACACACACACACACACACACACACACACACACACACACACACACACACACACACACACACACACACACACACACACACACACACACACACACACACACACACACACACACACACACACACACACACACACAACAACTGATCACACACACACACACACACATTCTGTATTTTTTTCTCTCTCTTTCACTTCTATCTCTCCTCTCTCTCTCTCTTCCCCCAAGCCCTGTTTCACTACCCCTGATTCTTTTTTTTATATATATATATTGGACAGCTTTTGGCAGCCATACAGAATCAATAGGCTAGATAAAAAGAAGTGTAGCCAGAGTTAAACAAAAAACCCATCCGGACAGATAAGGCTCTCCAGCCCGGTGTGGCTCGTAATAAGACGGATGAGTGATTTGACTTTGCCAGAGAGACACTGACTATGCCATACTGCATTGAGAAAATAGGGGACCGTGAATTGAAGCCTTGAAGCCATGGATGATTTATCCTGAACTCTTCAGTCACTTCCAACTTTCCACACATGAGTGTGTCTGAGCGATCTCTTTCCCCTCACTCTTTCCCTTCTATCCATTGGTAACTGGCCTCCTTGAACTCCTGTCTTATAGACAAGCAATTGTCTGTTGTGTGTGAAGATGGTAGACTGTAGAGGGGTTATGCTAATGAAATGGAGGGTAGACTCTAGGTCTAGGCCTGTGAGGCTGGGTTGTTTATTTAAGGACCTAGGAACACTTGGCAGCTCATATGGAAACTCCTGTGACGGATGGACGGAGGGCTTTATTTGGCCATGCTCCTTGACAAAGACCAGATACCAGTCCATTTGGGGTCGCTGTCTCTCGTCCGTTCTCGCTCTTTCTCTCCCCTCCCTCCCTCTCTGTCCTTCTGGTGTTTTCTCTTCTCTCTCTCTCTCTCTCTCTCTCTCACTCTCTCTCTCTCGCTCACTCTCTCTCTCTCTCTCTCTCTCTCTTTCTCTCTCTCTCTCTTTCTTTATCTCTCTCTTTGTCTGTGGGTCTGTCTTTATTTCTCTCTCTCTGGCTACTCTATCTTTCACTCTCTGTCTTTCTTTCTTTCTCTCTCTCTCTCGCAATTTATCTGACTGACAACGTTAGCATCTGTAAGCAAGGTCACACATATGACTATGACGAGAATGTGTGTTTAGAATTGTTATGGGATGGACATACTACTACAGTGTCATAAGTGAGAAAAGACAAGACAAAGCTCAGTATAGGTTAATAAATACCACACTGACATTTGTGGGGATACAAGGCTAGTTCTAGCTCAAACCCAGAGCCATACAGTATACTTCTGTCTGGGCTATCTTCCAATGATACTGTATTTCCTATCTTCTCCAAGGTCATCTTTGAATCTCTGTCTGTTTATCTCATATTGGTCCAATCATAGCAGGGTTGTGTCCAAAAAAGCAACCGATTCCCTATATAGTGCACTAATTCTGACCAGTGCATTCTGACTGGTTAAAAGTAGTGCACTACATAGGGAATAGGATACCATTTCAAGCTCTGTCAGTTTATCTCATATTGGTTCAATCACACAAGCCCTCCTCTCTCCATCCTTCAGAATTCTCCTAAACATTTTGACGGAAGGTAATACTGTATCTCACTTTTATTCCTGTCAACACAGAACTCATTTCTCTCTCTCTCTTTCTCACTCTCTCTCTCTTTCTCTCACTCTAACTAAATAAATGTCTCTCCCTCTCTCTCTAAACTCTCTCTCTCTCTCGCTCTACACTCTGTCTCTTCCTCGTTCTCTCGTTCTCTCTCCCTCTCTTTCCTTTAGAATTCTCTTAAACATTTTCGCTGAAGGTAACAATATCTCACTGAATCTCTCTTGCTCTATTTCTCTCTCATTTTCCCTCTTTCTTTCTTTCTTTCTTTCTCTCTCTTTCCCACTCCCACTACACATTTATGAGGAATCCATTTATGCTAATCTAGTCATATAAAGTATGTATCATATTTTCAGTACAAAACCATGGAGGAAAATGGAGAAAGAAAAACTTGAAATTGTCTGCTACCCGTTCACCTGGCTATTGGGATGAGCTGGTTAGAAATGTATGTAGATGGAAATTGCAGGTGATAATAAACTTTGCATCAGGCAGCCATTTTATGTATAATTGGAATCTTTATTTCTCAGTCCTGCGCCTGGAGCGAGTCCGTCTCATTTCTTCTTCTTCTTCTTTATTATTCTCTCCCTCATGGCGCCACAAAGATGATGGCAGCCAGAACATTTTAATGAAAACCTGGAAAATACATTTACATTTATCTCTGGGGTGTGAGATTACGCATTCGGAATGAGCGAAGGCCAAAGAGGGAGAGAAAAAAATAGTTTTCAACAACAATTTCATCTGCAGCCAAGGTTTCTACTGACGGACAGTTTTACACCCTCTGTTTATAACTGATAGTGTTAAATCCTCTGTTTATAACTGGAGGCTGTTATGAGACAGTGTTAAATCCTCTGTATATAACTGGAGGCTGTCAACAAGATGTCAATCAAATCTGTGTCTTGGCACCGAAGGGTATTTGCCGTACTGCTGCGGTGAGGTTCATGTTTTTAAGATGTCCAAGCACAGGGGTGTACGCTTCATTTTTTTTGCTCTTTCTCTCACACCTGTTCTCTCTGTTGTTATAGTTACCAACCTTTTCAAGACCCTCAAGCTTAAACGTCTATGTATGAGTCTCTCACATATGTTCTCTCTTTCTCTCTCCTTCCCAGGATTCCAACCGACGTTGACCCTGTGACGGTCTTCGCCTCCTTGTCGCCAGAGGGGGTGTTGATCATTGAGGCGCGGCAGAGCCCTCCCTACTACCTCTTCAGTAATGAAGGTCCCCAGGGTGAGATGGAGGAGGCCAGCCAGAGCCAAGAGGCCAGGCCCCAGGAGGCCGCCATGGTCTAGGACGAAGCCCAGGACCGAGCTCTCCTCCCTGAGGGGACACAGGCTCACCCCGGGCCCCCAATTCGGGGCAACCATGACGTACAGAGCCACATTTGACCCAAAAATCATTTTTGTTTGATTATTGGCACTAATGCAACTCCATAATTGAGCATCCAGCAGAGTAGAGGAAGAGCTAACATGTTCAAAGTCTTGGAGACCCTCAGCATATGTTGTAGCACCCTACATCACTCTATTCCCTTTGTAGACTACTTCTGACCCCTATATAGGGAATAGGGTGCCAAAGAAACACCCTGATTTTCATTTTGAGTGTAAAGTCATCTCTCAATCATCCCCCTAAAGATATATATTTTTGTGTATCTCTTGGTAGCCATGCTGCTTGGTTCTCGCACCAATTTAATTACAAGTCACAAACTAAATCAATCCCACTGTCTCACAGTAGCATTGCTACACTATACTGGTACAGCATGCCGTCCATTCTATGCAGTGCTGAACTGACCTGATCAGATACAGACAGAGCCTGGCTCAAGGCTGGGAGCCCCGTCTACCTGGGTCGCTCCGTAATGTCAATTCAGTATTTCACACGTTATTTGACCGATATGCATCATGCAATGTCTTTTATGTGTAATTGATCCGTTGTCAATCATATTATGTTGAATGAGTAAATTAAAGAAGCTCATTGAAATTCATAAGGAAGTCGTACAATATAACTGAGTGGGAAGAGTCTCATAGTCTCATTATCGTTATAGTGTGTTATAGTGTGTGTTGGTATTGTATTATACCCCAATGTAGGTGACTGACTGTAAATAAATTGCACTGTAGCTTACCTACCATATATACCGATCCGGTCTATTCAAGTGCCGTAATTGCCCTAACTAGAGGTCTTACAAAATAATGTTCTTTGCATTTTTTTATTTGTACATGTGATAATGATGTTGTGTTGGTTCTTGGTACAAAGGTAATAAACTTTTTGCCAGACTTCTCCCATCCCTCTCTCCTCTCTGCCCTCCTCCTCATCCACTCTCTCTCCCATCCATCCCTCCTCTCTGCCCTCCCTACTCCTACCCCCCCACTCTCTCTCTCCCATCCCTCCCTCCTCTCTGTCCTCCCTACTCCTACCCCCCTACTCTCTCTCTCCCATCCCTCCTCTCTGCCCTTCCTACTCCTACCCCCCTACTCTCTCTCCCCCATCCCTCCCTCCTCTCTTCCCTCCCTACTCCTACCCCCTACTCTCTCTCCCCCATCCCTCCCTCCTCTCTGCCCTCCCTACTCCTACCCCCCTACTCTCTCTCCCATCCCTCCCTCCTCTCTGCCCTTCCTACTCCTACCCCCCTACTCTCTCTCCCATCCCTCCCTCCTCTCTGTCCTCCCTACTCCTACCCCCCTACTCTCTCTCTCCCATCCCTCCCTCCTCTCTGCCCTCCCTACTCCTACCCCCCTACTCTCTCTCCCCCATCCCTCCCTCCTCTCTGCCCTCCCTACTCCTACCCCCCTACTCTCTCTCCCATCCCTCCCTCCTCTCTGCCCTCCCTACTCCTACCCCCCCCCACTCTCTCTCCCCCATCCCTCCCTTCTCTCCTTCTCCCTCTCGTCCCTCTTCTTGATATCTTTGTATTTGTTTATGCAATAAAACCTCCCATAAATCCCAGTGTGGGTTCACATCAGTGTGTTTTGTTCTGTGGATTTGTGCCATGGAACATTTAGGCCAGAGTCCAAGATGTCCGCCTGACAGTGCCCAACAACAGTAATTGGGTAACATATCAGTGCATTTGGAAAGTATTCAGACCCCTTGACTTTTTCCACATATTGTTACTTTACAGCCTGATTATAAAATTGATTACATTGTTTTTTTCTTCTCAATCTACACACAATACCCCATAATGACAAAGCAAAAACAGGTTTAGATTTTTTTTGCAATCTTATTAAAAATAAAAATCTGAAATGTCACATTTACATAAGTATTCAGACCCTTTACTCAGTACTATGTTGAAGCACATTTGGCAGCAAATACAGCCTCGAGTCTTGGGTACGACGCTACAAGCTTGGCACACCTGTACTTGGGGAGTTTCACCCATTCCATTCTTCTCTGCAGATCCTCTCAAACTTTTGTCAGATTGGATGGGGAGCGTCGCTGCACAGCCATTTTCAGGTCTCCAGAGATCTTTCAGAGGGTAACAGGCTCTGTCTGGGCCACTCAAGGTCATTCACAGACTTGTCCCTAAGCCCCTCTTGCGTTGTCTTGGCCGTGTGCTTAGGGTTGTTGTCCTGTTGGAAGGTGAACCTTCGCCCCAGTCTGAGGTCCTGAGTGCTCTGGAGCAGGTTTTCATCAAGGATCTCCCTCTGTACTCTGCTCCATTCATCTTTCCTTCTATACTGACTAGTCTCCCAGTCCGTGCCGGTGAAAAACATCCCCACATGATGCCGCCACCACGATGCTTCACTGTAGGGATGGTGCCAGGTTTACTCCACACGGGAGGCTTGGCATTCAGGCCAAAAAGTTCACTCTTGGTTTCATCAGACCAGAGAATCTAACTGCCCCACTTCCTAGCATTCTTCTCGCCAATGTCCAGTCTCTTGACAACAAGGTTGATGAAATCCGAGCAAGGGTAGCATTCCAGAGGGACGTCAGTGACTGTAACGTTCTTTGCTTCACGGAAACATGGCTCACTGGAGAGATGCTTTCGGAGGCGGTGCAGCCAGCGGGTTTCTCCACGCATCGCGCCGACAGAAACAAACACCTTTCTGGTAAGAAGAGGGGCGGGGGCGTATACCTTATGGCTAACTAGACGTGGTGTGATCACAGAAACATACAGGAACTCAAATGCTTCTGTTCACCTCATTTAGAATTCCTCCCAATCAAATGTAGACCGCATTATCTACCAAGAGAATTCTCTTCGATTATAATCAGAGCCGTATATATTCCCCCCCAAGCAGACACATCGATGGCTCTGAACGAACTTTATTTGACTCTTTGCAAACTGGAATCCATACATCCTGAGGCTGCATTCATTGTAGCTGGGGACTTTAACAAGGCTAATCTGAAAACAAGACTCCCTAAAATGTATCAGCATATCGATTGCGCCACCAGGGCTGGCAAAACCTTGGATCACTGTTATTCTAACTTCCGCGACGCATATAAGCCATCTGGACAAGAGGAATACCTATGTGAGAATGCTGAATACCTATGTGAGAATGCTGTTCATCGACTACAGCTCGGAATTTAACACCATAGTACCCTCCAAGCTCGTCATCAAGCTCGAGACCCTGGGTCTCGACCCCGCCCTGTGCAACTGGGTACTGGACTTCCTGACGGGCCGCCCCCAGGTGGTGAGGGTAGGCAACAACATCTCCACCCCGCTGATCGTCAACACTGGGGCCCCAAAAGGCTGCATTCTGAGCCCTCTCCTGTACTCCCTGTTCACCCACGACTGCGCGGCAACGCACGCCTCCAACTCAATCATCAAGTTTGCGGACGACACAACAGTGGTAGGCTTGATTACCAACAACGACGAGACGGCCTACAGGGAGAAGGTGAGGGCCCTCAGTGTGTGGTGTCAGGACAATAACCTCACACTCAACGTCAACAAAACTAAGGAGATGATTGTGGACTTCAGGAAACAGCAGAGGGAACACCCCCCTATCCACATCGATGGAACAGTAGTGGAGAGGGTAGTAAGTTTTAAGTTCCTCGGCATACACATCACAGACAAACTGAATTGGTCCACTCACACAGACAGCATTGTGAAGAAGGCGCAGCAGCGCCTCTTCAACCTCAGGAGGCTGAAGAAATTCGGCTTGTCACCTAAAGCACTCACAAACCTTTACAGATGCACAATCGAGAGCATCCTGTCAGGCTGTATCACCGCCTGGTATGGCAACTGCTCCGCCCACAACCTTAAGGCTCTCCAGATGGTAGTGAGGTCTGCACAACGCATCACCGGGGGCAAACTACCTGCCCTCCAGGACACCTACACCACCCGATGTTACAGGAAGGCCATAAAGATCATCAAGGACATCAACCACCCGAGCCACTGCCTGTTCACCCCGCTATCATCCAGAAGGCGAGGTCAGTACAGGTGCATCAAAGCTGGGACCGAGAGACTGAAAAACAGCTTCTATCTCAAGGCCATCAGACTGTTAAACAGCCACCCCTAATATTGAGTGGCTGCTGCCAACACACTGACACTGACTCAACTCCAGCCACTTTAATAATGGGAATTGATGGGAAATGATTTAAATATATCACTAGCCACTTTAAACAATGCTACCT
The DNA here is from genome assembly GCF_036934945.1 of Oncorhynchus masou masou. Lineage (NCBI taxonomy): Eukaryota > Metazoa > Chordata > Actinopteri > Salmoniformes > Salmonidae > Oncorhynchus > Oncorhynchus masou. The sequence continues at coordinate 11,967,885 of NC_088236.1, read as the reverse complement.
TATATAGTGTTACTTACCCTACATTATTCATCTCATATGCATACGTATATACTGCACTCTATATCATCGACTGTATCCTTATGTAATACATGTATCACTAGCCACTTTAACTATGCCACTTTGTTTACATACTCATCTCATATGTATATACTGTACTCGATACCATCTACTGTATCTTGCCTATGCTGCTCTGTACCATCACTCATTCATATATCCTTATGTACATATTCTTTATCCCCGTACACTGTGTATAAGACAGTAGTTTAGGAATTGTTAGTTAGATTACTTGTTGGTTATTACTGCATTTTCGGAACTAGAAGCACAAGCATTTCGCTACACTCGCATTAACATCTGCTAACCATGTGTATGTGACAAATAAAATTTGATTTGATTTGATAAAAAAATAAATAAAGATCATCACGGACAACACCCACCCGAGCCACTGCCTGTTCACCCCGCTATCATCCAGAAGGCGAGGTCAGTACAGGGGCATCAAAGCTTGGACCGAGAGACTGAAAAACAGCTTCTATCTCAAGGCCATCAGACTGTTAAACAGCAACCACTAACATTGAGTGGCTGCTGCCAACACACTGACTCAACTCCAGCCACTTCAATAATGGGAATTGATGGGAAAGGATGTAAAATATATCACTAGCCACTTTAAACAATGCTACCTAATATAATGTTTACATACCCTACATTATTCATCTTATATGTATACTTATATACTGTACTCTATCATCTACTGCATCCTTATGTAATACATGTATCACTAGCCACTTTAACTATGCCACTTTTTTTACATACTCATCTCATATGTATATACTGTACTCGATACCATCTACTGTATCTTGCCTATGCTGCTCTGCACCATCACTCATTCATATCTTTATGTACATATTCTTTATCCCCTTACACTGTGTATAAGAAATTAGTTTTGGAATTGTTAGTTAGATTACTTGTTGGTTATTACTGCATTGTCAGAACTGGAAGCACAAGCACTCGCATTAACATCTGCTAACCATGTGTATGTGACAGATACAATTTGTAAGTCGCTCTGGATAAGAGCGTCTGCTAAATGACTTAAATGTAAATGTAAATGTAAGATACATTTTTTGATTTGATTTGATTTGATTTACTTCTCATGCTCTGAGAGTCCTTTAGGTGCCATTTGGAAAACTGCAAGCGGGCTGCCATGTGCCTTTTACAGATAAGTGGCTTCCATTTTGCCACTCTACCATAAAAGCCTGATTGGTGGAGTGCTGCAGAGACGGGGCCTTCCAGAAGGACAACAATCTCCACAGAGGAACTCTGGAGCTCTGTCAGAGTGACCATCGTGTTCTTGGTCACCTCCCTGACCAAGGCCCTTCTCCTCCGTTTGCTCAGTTTGGCCGAGCAGCCAGCTCTAGGAAGAGTCTTGGTGGTTCCAACTTCCTCCATTTAAGAATGATGGCGGCCACTGTGTTCTTGGGGCCTTCAATGCTGCAGAAATGTGTTGGTGCCCTTCCCCAGATCTTTGCCTTGCCACAATCTTGATTCGGAGCTCTACAGACACTTTCTTTGACCTCATGGCTTGGTTGTTGCTCTGACATGCACTGTCAACTGTGGGACCTTATATAGACAAATGTGTTCGTTTCCAAATAATTTCCAATAAATTGAATTTACCGCAGGTGGACTTCAATTAAGTTGTAGAAACAGGATGATCAATAGAAACAGAATGATCAATAGAAGGATGATCAATAGAAACAGGATGATCAATAGAAGGATGATCAATAGAAACAGGATGCACCTGAGCTCAAATTCAAGTCTCATATCAAATGGTCTGAATACTTACAGTTGAAAAAAACTTGTTTTTTCAACCTCTCCACAAATTTCTTGTTAACAAACAATAGTTTTGGCAAGTCGGTTAGGACATCTACTGTGTGCATGACACAAGTAATTTTTCCAACAATTATTTACAGACAAATTATTTCACTTATAATTCACTGTATCACAATTCCAGTGGGTCAGATGTTTACACAAACTAAGTTGACTGTGCCTTTAAACGACTTGAAAAAATCCAGAAAATGATGTCATGGCTTTCGAAGCTTCTGATAGGCTAATTGACATCATTTGAGTCAATTTGAGGTGTACCTGTGGATGTATTTCAAGGCCTAACTTCAAACACAGTGTCGCTTTGCTTGACATCATGGGAAAATCTAAAGAAATCAGCCAAGACCTCGGAAAGATAATTATAGACATCCACAAGTCTGGTTCATCCTTGGGAGCAATTTCCAAATGCCTGAAGGTACCACATTCATCTGTACAAATAATAGTATGCAAGTATAAACACCATGATGCCCCGCAGCCGTCATACCGCTCAGGAAGGAGACGCATTCTGTCTCATAGAAATGAACGTACTTTGGTGCGAAAAGTGCAAATCAATCCCAGAAAAACATCAAAGGTGTAACGACTGTTGGTGGAAGAAGGACCAAGGTGCAGCGTGGTAAGTGTTCATAGTTCTTTAATGAACTGAACACTGAATAAACAAAAACAACAAAGGGAAAACACAAAACAGTCCTGCAAGGTGAAAAACACTAAACAGAAATTAACTACCCACAAAAACACAGTAGGAAAAGGCTACCTAAGTATGGTTCTCAATCAGAGACAACGATACACAGCTGCCTCTACTTGAGACTACAGACTACGGTTTGCAATTGCACATGGTGACAAAGATCGTACTTTTTGGAGAAATGTCCTCTGGTCTGACGAAACTGTTTGTCCATAATGACCACAGTTATGTTTGGAGGAAAAAGGGAACACCATCCCAACTGTGAAGCACGCAGGAGGCAGCATCATGTTGTGGGGGTGCTTTGCTGCAGGAGGGACTGGTGGACTTCACAAAATAGACAGCATCATAAGGAGAGAAAATTATGTGGATATATTAAAGCAACATCTCAAGACATCAGTCAGGAAGTTAAAGCTTGGTCGCAAATGGGTCCTCCAAATGGACAATGACCCCAAGCATACTTCCAAAGTTGTGGCAAAATGGCTTTAGGACAACAAAGTCAAGATATTGGATTTGCCATCACAAAGCCCTGACCTCAATCCTATTGAAAATGTGTGGACAGAACTGAAAAAGCATGTGCTAGCCAGGAGGCCTGCAAACCTGACTCAGTTACACCAGCTCTGTCAGGAGGAATGGGCCTAAATTCACCCAACCTATTGTCGGAAGCTTGTGGAAGGCTACCCGAAACGTTTGACGTTTGAAGTTAAACAATTTAAAGGCAATGCTACAAAACACTAATTGAGTGTATGTAAACTTCAGACCCACTGGGAATGTGATGAAAGAAATAAAAGATGAAATAAATCATTCTCTCTACAATTATTCTGACATTTAACATTCTTAAAATAAAGTAGTGATCCTAACTGACCTAAGACAGGGAATTTTTTACTAGGATTAAATGTCAGGAATTGTGAAAAACTGAGTTTAAATGTATTTGGCTAAGGTGTATGTAAACTTCCGACTTGCATTTTTCTTTTAATGCATTTCTGAAAACCTGTTCCAACTTTGTCATTATGGGGTATTGTGATGTCATTATGGGGTATTGTGATGTCATTATGGGATATTGTGATGTCATTATGGGGTATTGTGATGGCATTATGGGGTATTGTGATGTCATTATGGGGTATTGTGATGTCATTATGGGGTATTGTGATGTCATTATGGGGTATTGTGATGTCATTATGGGGTATTGTGATGTCATTATGGGGTATTGTGATGTCATTATGGGGTATTGTGTGTAGACTGCTGATGATCAACATTTATTTAATCCATTTTAGAATAAGGCTGTAACGTAACAAGATTTGGAAAAAGTAAAATGGTCTAAATAATTTCCGAATGATTTAGGTGTGTGTTTCAAGTGGCACCCTTTCCCTTTATAATGAACCAATCATGGTCCATAGGGCTCTGGTCAAACGTTGTGCACTATACATGAAGTCTATAGGGTTACATTTGGGATGCAACCCAAGGATGAATACAGGGGAGTTTGTCACTGCCAAGGGTGAGGGGCAATAAGAGGGCATTACTAGATTAGTTGTTTCACTTCAGGGTGAACAATTGGAGGATTATGTCGCTTGCTGTGTCACACAAATTAGTGTTGTATTCAGATTAAGGTGTTTTGAAGGTGTTAGAATTCACATTTTGGGGATGTCCTGAGAATAGGCTTCTAGTTATCGAATTAATTCTGATTCGGTCAATGTTTTATCCTCCTATTTTACTGAGTGGAGCGAAAACCCTTCCATTGTGATGTTGTATTGTAGCTGTGATCAAAACCATGGTCGTCTCCTTGGCCAAGTTGCTCATCCTGAACTGACACATGTACTGTAAAACCCAGCTGTGCAAACATACTGAATGATGTCTGTCTACTCCTTTAAAGGCATTATAATTCATGAATCTTCATTATCTCAACGGCAACTGTATGCATGTGATTATCAACTGGAAAAGGTTATTTTTTTAGGTGGCTGTGTCAATATGATCACACAAGGAATACCAAAACAGATGGAATACCAAAACAGATGGAATATTGATGGTAAGTCGCTCTGGAAAAGAGTGTATGCGAAACGACTAAAATGTAAATGTAAATGTAAATGATAGTAACAAAATTGGTGGTCCTGTGTGGCTCAGGACAGAGCATGGCACTTTTTCATTTGCTATTGGTTTATTGGGACCACCCATATGCATGGTCCCAGTGACTGTGTAAGTCGTTTTGGACAAAAGCGTCTGCTAAATGGGATATATTATTATATTATTATATAAATTAACAACAACAGGACAAAGCATTAGCTTTTTCATTTGCTATTGGTTTATTGGAGCTCCAAACAGTGCATGGTCACAGTGACTGTGTGTGGTTCTTCACTCACACGCACATTGATAGAATCAGGGTTATTATGCAAGCTTTTGCTGCTAGCTGGTGAAGAAGTAGCTTGATCCCAGATCTGTTTGTGCTGTCTTGCCAATTCTTATGGTCATTGTCTACAATTGGTTGAACAAACAGATCTGGGACCAGGCTATTCCTAAAGAGGAAGTCTGCAGAATGCAGGCGCTTGGGATGGATGTTTTGAATCTTAGCAAATTCCTTATGAAATTACAGCCATGTCTCTCTCTCTCTCAGTCACATCTCATCCCCCTCTCTCTCTCTCTCTCTCTCTCTCTACTTGGTGTATGCCTGTTGCTCCATATCAGGGTGCTCTGGAACTTCCAGCTCCTGAGAGTGGTGGGCCCCCTCCTCTGATGGACTCATGCCTGGCTCGTGCTCCTCAGGCTGGGGCGGGGCCTCGGCTGCCTCCCCTGAGCCTTCCGAGTGCTGGGGCTCTTCGTCATGGTCTTGGGCTGGGTCTGTTTTGTGTTCCCCGCGGTCGGACGTGACTGTGTCTGGGGAGTCAGGGGCATCAAGGTGCTCAAAGGGCTCTGTGTGATCTGGAAGCCCTTCTCCCTCTTTTCCCTCTTCATCTGCATGCTCTGGGGGGTGGGTCTCCATCTCTCCAGCTGGCTTAGTGTGTGTCTCCCCCTCCTCTGCTCCTCCTCTCCCTTCCTCATGGCTCTTTGGCACAGCCGTGGCGCTGTCTGGCTGAGCCTCTTCTCCAGGGACCTCCTGTGCTAACTTGTCCCCATCCTTGGGTGCCTCTGTGGGGTGCATGGTGCCAGGCTCTGCGGGAGTGAAGTCACGCGCCTCCAGGGATACAGGGGCCATAGCAGGGGCAGATGGAGAAGGCTGGGAGTCTGTGTCAGCTACGGTAGTCTCCTCTGGTTTAGCTCCACCCTCCTCTCCATCTTCTCTTATGGTCTCCTTCTCCACCTTCGTAGTTAGACAAGCAGCAGTCAAGAAAATACAGGAAGCACACACATTAGAATTAAAGGTCATTTGTGTTCTAACTTTGTCCTTCTAATGTACATGACAGAAAATAATAAACAGGACATGACATGGACACGGACAGATTACCAGGAAAACTAGGAAATACCAACGCTTCCTACTTCCTATGCTATACTTTCTTTTCAGTGTCCAATGCCAGGAAGTGATGTAAACAATGAGAATCACATACAGTTGAGGTGTTATGGGTTTCACCCTTTGTTACCTGAATGGGAATGATGATGTCATCAGGGATGCTGGGGTCAGGAAGTGAAGCCTCCACAGTCAGAATTCCATCACCAGACAGAGAGGATCGTATGGTCTTAGAGACGATACCTATCGGGAGCCTGGGAAAGCACAACACCCTTTTACATTTACACAACACAGTATCGTAAGTTATATGTAGTAAACAGTTGTATTGTGTCATAATGCTGATGAATACAGTATCAATACAGTTAACATGCAAAAGTCATGTATATTGCTACATGTTGGTGTAAAGGACAGTAAATTGAGCACTCAAAACATTTCTCCCAGCTGCATGGTATTTTACAACATCAACTGTTGAAGCTGAAAAACATTTCTCACACACCGTGTTGAAAATCGAACAGCTTGGAAACTTACATGTATCTCCTGGTGAAACATCTAGCAACAAAACCATGCTCATCTGGTCTCTCTTCATGAGTCCCTGAGGATGAAATATCAACAATATTAGAAATATGAATAATACTAATAATATGGAGACCCACAGTGGGGCAAGACAACACAGAGACAGCAGGGTGGAGTTAGACAACACAGAGACAGCAGGGTGGAGTTAGACAACACTGAGACAGCAGGGTGGAGTTAGACAACACAGAGACAGCAGGGTGGAGTTAGACAACACTGAGACAGCAGGGTGGAGTTAGACAACACTGAGACAGCAGGGTGGAGTTAGACAACACTGAGACAGCAGGGTGGAGCTAGACAACACTGAGACAGCAGGGTGGAGCTAGACAACACAGAGACAGCAGGGTGGAGCTAGACAACACTGAGACAGCAGGGTGGAGCTAGACAACACAGAGACAGCAGGGTGGAGCTAGACAACACTGAGACAGCAGGGTGGAGCTAGACAACACAGAGACAGCAGGGTGGAGCTAGACAACACAGAGACAGCAGGGTGGAGCTAGACAACAAAGAGACAGCAGGGTGGAGCTAGACAACACAGAGACAGCAGTATGGGGCAAGACAACACTGAGACAGCAGTATGGAGTTAGACAACACAGAGACAGCAGGGTGGAGCTAGACAACACTGAGACAGCAGGGTGGAGCTAGACAACACTGAGACAGCAGGGTGGAGCTAGACAACACTGAGACAGCAGGGTGGTGCTAGACAACACTGAGACAGCAGTATGGAGCTAGACAACACTGAGACAGCAGGGTGGAGCTAGACAACACTGAGACAGCAGGGTGGAGCTAGGCAACACTGAGACAGCAGTATGGAGCTAGACATCACTGAGACAGCAGGGTGGAGCTAGACAACACTGAGACAGCAGGGTGGAGCTAGACAACACTGAGACAGCAGGGTGGAGCTAGACAACACTGAGACAGCACTATGGAGTTAGACAACACTGAGACAGCAGGGTGGAGTTAGACAACACTGAGATAGCAGTATGGAGCTAGACAACACTGAGACAGCAGGGTGGAGTTAGACAACACTGAGACAGCAGTATGGAGCTAGACAACACTGAGACAGCAGTATGGAGCTAGACAACACTGAGACAGCAGGGTGGAGCTAGACAACACTGAGACAGCAGGGTGTAGTTAGACAACACTGAGATAGCAGGGTGGAGCTAGACAACACTGAGACAGCAGGGTGGAGCTAGACAACACTGAGACAGCAGGGTGGTGCTAGACAACACTGAGACAGCAGTATGGAGCTAGACAACACTGAGACAGCAGGGTGGAGGACAACACTGAGACAGCAGGGTGGAGCTAGGCAACACTGAGACAGCACTATGGAGACTGAGACAGCAGGGTGGAGTTAGACAACACTGAGACAGCAGGGTGGAGTTAGACAACACTGAGACAGCAGTATGGAGCTAGACAACACTGAGACAGCAGTATGGAGCTAGACAACACTGAGACAGCAGGGTGGAGCTAGACAACACTGAGACAGCAGGGTGTAGTTAGACAACACTGAGATAGCAGGGTGGAGCTAGACAACACTGAGACAGCAGGGTGGAGCTAGACAACACTGAGACAGCAGGGTGGTGCTAGACAACACTGAGACAGCAGTATGGAGCTAGACAACACTGAGACAGCAGGGTGGAGCTAGACAACACTGAGACAGCAGGGTGGAGCTAGGCAACACTGAGACAGCAGTATGGAGCTAGACATCACTGAGACAGCAGGGTGGAGCTAGACAACACTGAGACAGCAGTATGGAGCTAGACAACACTGAGACAGCAGGGTGGAGCTAGACAACACTGAGACAGCACTATGGAGTTAGACAACACTGAGACAGCAGGGTGGAGTTAGACAACACTGAGATAGCAGTATGGAGCTAGACAACACTGTGACAGCAGGGTGGAGTTAGACAACACTGAGACAGCAGTATGGAGCTAGACAACACTGAGACAGCAGTATGGAGCTAGACAACACTGAGACAGCAGGGTGGAGCTAGACAACACTGAGACAGCAGGGTGTAGTTAGACAACACTGAGACAGCAGGGTGGAGCTAGACAACACTGAGACAGCAGGGTGGAGCTAGACAACACTGAGACAGCAGGGTGGAGCTAGACAACACTGAGACAGCAGTATGGAGTTTGACAACACTGAGACAGCAGGGTGGAGCTAGACAACACTGAGACAGCAGGGTGGAGCTAGACAACACTGAGACAGCAGGGTGGAGCTAGACAACACTGAGACAGCAGTATGGAGTTAGACAACACTGAGACAGCAGGGTGGAGCTAGACAACACTGAGACAGCAGGGTGGAGCTAGACAACACTGAGACAGTAGGGTGGAGCTAGACAACACTGAGACAGCAGGGTGGAGCTAGACAACACTGAGACAGCAGGGTGGAGCTAGACAACACTGAGACAGCAGTATGGAGTTAGACAACACTGAGACAGTAGGAAGGAGCTAGGCAACACTGAGACAGCAGTATGGAGTTAGACAACACTGAGACAGCAGGGTGGAGCTAGACAACACTGAGACAGCAGGGTGGAGCTAGACAACACTGAGACAGCAGTATTGAGCTAGACAACACTGAGACAGCAGGGTGGAGCTAGACAACACAGAGACAGCAGGGTGCTGCTAGGCAACACTGAGACAACAGGGTGGAGCTAGACAACACTGAGACAGCAGGGTGGAGCTAGACAACACTGAGACAGCAGGGGGTTGCTAGACAACACTGAGACAGCAGGGTGGAGCTAGACAACACTGAGACAGCAGGGTGGAACTAGGCAACACTGAGACAGCAGTATTGAGCTAGACAACACTGAGACAGCAGGGTGGTGATAGACAACATTAAGACAGCAGGGTGGAGCTAGGCAACACTGAGACAGCAGTATGGAGCTAGACAACACTGAGACAGCAGGTTGGAGCTAGACAACACTGAGACAGCAGGGTGGTGATAGACAACACTAAGACAGCAGTATGGTTTAGACAACACTTAGACAGCAGGGTGGAGCTAGGCAACACTAAGACAGCAGTATGGAGTAAGACAACACTGAGACAGCAGGGTGGAGTTCGACAACACTGAGACAGCAGGGTGGAGCTAGGCAACACTGAGACAGTGTGGTGGATACTAACTCAAACAGAGTTGCAGGATAACTTCTACATACAGTACGTTCCAACGTTTGAACGCCTTGACCGTTTGAACATCTTGACGAACGATCTGGCCTTAATGGTCATGTAGTGTTATAATCTCCACCCAGCACAGCCAGAAGAGGATTGGCCACTCCTCAGAGCCTGGTTCCTCTCTAGGTTTCTTCCTAGGTCCCTGCCTTTCTAGGGAGTTTTTCCTAGCCACTGTGCTTCTGCATCTGCAAGCTTGTTCCCTGGTTTTTCAGGCTGGGTATCTGTAAAGCACTTTGTGACGTCTGCTATAGTAAAAAGGTATTTTGATTGATTGATGGATTGAACTCAGCAACATTTTAGTTTAAATTGACTGTATCTATGGCGCTATAACATAACTGGGGCATTTCAGTTTAAATAGGCCCAGTATCTATGCTATGTCATTACAGGAGCATTTCAATATAGTTCCAGAACAGGTAGGCCTACCTCCGATCTCCAGGAAGCCGCTGCGGGTCCTGAGAGTGATCTCTGCGGGGGAGAAGTGACTGACATCCAGGGTGATCCTCCAATTGTGCCCCTCCACCCGGACCTCCGACAGCCCCTTCAACCCTGCAGACTCTACCCTGCTCAGCTTGGGGGCTAGCTGGTGCATTGAGGAGGCCGGGGCCGGAAAGGAGGGCACCAAGAGGGGCATAGAGGGAATGTACTCAGTCCAGGAGCTGGCTGCCAGGAGTCTATGGATGTTATCCATCCAGCTGAGGTCACGGAGGTCTCCGGCCTCTAGGAACGGTGGCAGGCCGAAATCCTGGTTGGGAAGGAGGCTGCTAGGGGTGGGCCGCTGCCACCAGCTCCACAGGGGGGACCAGAAGAAGTCCCTAGAGTAGTGAGGACGTGATGGGGCCCCTGGTGCCGATGGGGCCGCTGCTTTGGTCTGCTCGGTCATGGTTCAGAAAAATGTTACAGGGTTGGAGAGAGAGAGAGACCCACAGCAAGTAAAAAATGCTGGAGTGCTAACGGTAACGATACAGGAGGAGAGGGTCGCAGAAGAGAAGAAACACTGTGCAGCGAAGACAGAGATGTCTCTGGGGCTCTTTATATACCCACCCTGTCTGTTTTAGCACTTCATAAGCAGTAACAGTTATCTTATGAGAGGGGAATGTGAGGGCGAGGTGATAGGTGCACCTAGGAGTCAGAGCTGATACCTCTCTGTAGACAGGCCCAGGGGAAGGGGGCATACACAGAGCGCATAACAAATGGAAACCTATTCCCTTTATAGTGCACTCCTTTAGGGTGCTAGTCAAAAGGGCTTTGGTCAGGAGTAGTGCATTATATAGGGAATAGGGTGCCATTTGGGCAAAACCAGAAGCAGAACTAATTAGATGTATTTATATCTGTGAGGGGGAAACGGCAAATAGCTGCTGGATGACTCCAGATGAGGTAGAAGAGCTGCTATACTTCTCATGTCTCTCTGTGTGTGTGTGTGTGTGTGTGTGTGTGTGTGTGTGTGTGTGTGTGTGTGTGTGTGTGTGTGTGTGTGTGTGTGTGTGTGTGTGCGTGCGTGCGTGCGTATGAGGTGAGGTGAAGAAGGTGTTGTCGAGGCCCAGCCCTGGCTGTGACAGACCCGGTCAACCTTCTCACGTCCCAGTGATCTTCATTCTCTCTCTGGTAACTAGGGGTCCTCAGCTGTGTGTTGAAGGGTGTGTAATTCATGCCCTTCTTAAATACTTCCTTCCTCCCTTGCATCCTTCCTTCCTACCTTTCCTGAACAAATCTCTTATCTGATATAGTTGGACTGGTGAAAACTATGTGATAGAACCGTTGCTTAAACCTTGTGTTAGATTAGTCATTACTTCAAGGTAGGGAGGAAGGAAGGTTGTTTTTCCAACCGGGCATCAGTCTCTGTCTTGAGAGTTGACCCGCTCATTTAGATGCCCTGCTGTGTCAGTTTGTGTTTATTTTGAAACATGAAATGCTTCCCGTGATCTTTTGGGATAGACATAGTTCAACCTGTGTGTGTGCGCGTGCATCAAAATCAAATCAAATTGTAAACTCAGCAAAAAAATAAACGTTCTCTCACTGTCAACTGCATTTATTTTCAGAAAACTTAACATGTGTAAATATTTGTATTAACATAACAGAAGATTCAACAACTGAGACATAAACTGAACGAGTTTAGACTAACAGAAATGGAATAATGTATCCCTGAACAAAGGGGGGGTCAAAATCAAAAGTAACAGTCAGTATCTGGTGTGGCCACCAGCTGCATTAAGGACTGAGGTGCATCGCCTCCTCATGGACTGCGCTCTTCCACCAAGACACCTGCAAGTTCCTGGACAGTTCTGGGGGGAATGGCCCTAGTCCTCACCCTCCAATCCAACAGGTCCCAGACGTGCTCAATGGGACTGAGATCCGGGACTTGCTCAATGGGACTCAGCCTATTGCAGAGAGTCTGAGCACTGTTGGAGGGACTGTGTGTTCCTGGTTTAACTCAGGCAGTTGTTGTTGCCATCCTGTACCTGTCCCGCAGGTGTGATGTTCGGATGTTCCGATCCTGTGCAGGTGTTGTTACACGTGGTCTGCCACTGCGAGGACGATCAGCTGTCCATCCTGTCTCCCTGTAGCGCTGTCTTAGTCATCTCACAGTACGGACATTGCAAATTATTGCCCTGGCCACATCTGTAGTCCTCATGCCTCCTTGCAGCATGCCTAAGGCACATTCACACAGATGAGCCCTGGGCATCTTTCTTTTTTCAGAGTCAGTAGAAAGGCCTCTTTAGTGTCCTAAGCTTTTATAAACGTGACCTTAATTGCCTACCGTCTGTAAGCTGTTAGTGTCTTAACGACCGTTCCACAGGTGCATGTTCATTAAATGTTTATGGTTCATTGAACAAGCATAGGAAACAGTGTTTAAACCCTTTACAATAAAGATCTGTGAAGTTATTTGGATTTTTATAAATTATCTCTGAAAGACAGAGTCCTGAAAAAGGGACGTTTCTTTTTTTGCTGAGTTTATTTGTCTCATGCACCAAATACAACAGGGAACTTTCATACTTACCAGCATTTTCCCAATAGAGTAAGACAAATCTACAAATATGACAACAAAAATAATAACACAGCAAAATAACAATCACGAGGCTATATACAGGGAGTACCGGTACCGAGTCAATGTGGAGGCTATATACAGGGGGTACCGGAACTGAGTCAATGTGGAGGCTATATACAGGGAGTACTGGTACTGAGTCAATGTGGAGGCTATATACAGGGAGTACTGGTACCGAGTCAATGTGGAGGCTATATACATGTGGGGTACCGGTACCGAGTCAATGTGGAGGCTATATACAGGGGGTACCGGTACAGAGTCAATGTGCTATATACAGGGGGTACCGGAGTCAATGTCAATGTGGAGGCTATATACAGGGGTACCGGTAGTCAATGTGGAGGCCGGTACTGAGTCAATGTGGAGGCTATATACAGGGAGTACTGGTACCGAGTCAATGTGGAGGCTATATACAGGGAGTACCGGTACTGAGTCAATGTGGAGGCTATATACAAGGGCTACCGGTACAGAGTCAATGTGGAGGCTATATACAGGGAGTACTGGTACCGAGTCAATGTGGAGGCTATATACAGGGGTAGTCCGGTACAGGGGTACCGAGTCAATGTGGAGGCTATATACAGGGGGTACCGGTACAGAGTCAATGTGGAGGCTATATACAGGGAGTACCGGTACTGAGTCAATGTGGAGGCTATATACAGGGAGTACTGGTACCGAGTCAATGTGGAGGCTATATACAGGGGGTACCGGTACCGAGTCAATGTGGAGGCTATACAGAGTCAATGTGGAGGTTATATACAGTACCGGGGAGTACCGGTACTGAGTCAATGTGGAGGCTATATACAGGGGGGGTACTGGTACAGAGTCAATGTGGAGGCTATATACAGGGGGTACCGGTACCGACAGAGTCAATGTGGAGGCTATATACACAGGGGGTACCGGTACAGAGTCAATGTGGAGGCTATATACAGGGGGTACCGGTACGTCAATGTGGAGGCTATATACAGGGGTACCCGAGTCAATGTGGAGGCTATATACAGGGAGTACTGGTACCGAGTCAATGTGGAGGCTATATACAGGGGGTACCGGTACTGAGTCAATGTGGAGGCTATATACAGGGAGTACCGGTACTGAGTCAATGTGGAGGCTATATACAAGGGCTACCGGTACAGAGTCAATGTGGAGGCTATATACAGGGAGTACTGGTACCGAGTCAATGTGGAGGCTATATACAGGGGGTACCGGTACAGAGTCAATGTGGAGGCTATATACAGGGAGTACCGGTACTGAGTCAATGTGGAGGCTATATACAGGGGGTACTGGTACAGAGTCAATGTGGAGGCTATATACAAGGGCTACCGGTACAGAGTCAATGTGGAGGCTATATACAGGGGTACCGGTACAGAGTCAATGTGGAGGCTATATACAGGGGTACCGGTACTGAGTCAATGTGGAGGCTATATACAGGGGGGGTAGTCGGTACAGAGTCAATGTGGAGGCTATATACAGGGGGTACCGGTACAGAGTCAATGTGGAGGCTATATACAGGGGTACCGGTACTGAGTCAATGTGGAGGCTATATACAGGGGGTACCGGTACAGAGTCAATGTGGAGGCTATATACATGTGGGGGTACCGGTACAGAGTCAATGTGGAGGCTATATACAGGGGGTACCGGTACAGAGTCATGTGGAGGCTATATACAGGGGGTACCGGTACAGAGTCAATGTGGAGGCTATATACAGGGGGTACCGGTACAGAGTCAATGTGGAGGCTATATACAGGGGGTACCGGTACAGAGTCAATGTGGAGGCTATATACAGGGGGTACCGGTACTGAGTCAATGTGGAGGCTATATACAGGGAGTACCGGTACAGAGTCAATGTGGAGGCTATATACAGGGAGTACTGGTACAGAGTCAATGTGGAGGCTATATACAGGGAGTACCGGTACTGAGTCAATGTGGAGGCTATATACAGGGGGTACCGGTACAGAGTCAATGTGGAGGCTATATACAGGGAGTACTGGTACCGAGTCAATGTGGAGGCTATATACATGTGGGGAGTACCGGTACTGAGTCAATGTGGAGGCTATATACATGTGGAGGTACTGGTACCGAGTCAATGTGGAGGCTATATACAGGGAGTACCGGTACTGAGTCAATGTGGAGGCTATATACAGGGAGTACCGGTACAGAGTCAATGTGGAGGCTATATACAGGGGGTACCGGTACTGAGTCAATGTGGAGGCTATATACAGGGAGTACTGGTACCGAGTCAATGTGGAGGCTATATACAGGGAGTACCGGTACAGAGTCAATGTGGAGGCTATATACAGGGAGTACCGGTACTGAGTCAATGTGGAGGCTATATACAGGGAGTACTGGTACCGAGTCAATGTGGAGGCTATATACAGGGGGTACCGGTACTGAGTCAATGTGGCTATATACAGGGGTACCGGTACTGAGTCAATGTGGAGGCTATATACAGGGAGTACTGGTACCGAGTCAATGTGGAGGCTATATACAGGGAGTACTGGTACAGAGTCAATGTGCGAGGGTAAGAAATAGTTGAGATAATTGAGGTAATATGAACATGTAGGTGAGATAATTGGAGGCTAATATGAACATGTAGGTGAGATAATTGAGGTAATATGAACATGTAGGTGAGATAATTGAGGTAACATGAACATGTAGGTGAGATAATTGAGGTAATATGAACATGTAGGTGAGATACATTGAGGTAACATGAACATGTAGGTGAGATAATTGAGGTAACATGAACATGTGTACAGATAAGGTGAGATAATTGAGATAATGTGGAGGTAGATTCCAAGAACACAGGATGAGATGTTACTATCCTTTGTGCAAGCACTTGCAAGAGTTAATGAACAGTGAGCCTGGTGAAATTTGGGAGCGCATCGTCAGTAGTGTACCTTTGGTTCCTAGGGTGTTTCGGCCTTTCACACTATACACCCTCCCCAAAGGCGGCCAGCGACAGAGTGATCAATCCTACGCTTGCGTCCCGGTAATATGAACATGTAGGTGAGATAATTGATGTAATATGAACATGTAGGTGACCAGGCAATCTGGATAGATAATTAACAAAGAAGCAGCAGCGTATGACAACAGTGAAGAGTGTGAAAGTGTGTCTGTGTGAGTGTGTGTGTGGCATCAATATGAGTGTGTGTCTGTGTGAGTGTGTGTGTGTGGCATCAATATGAGTGTGTGTCTGTGTGAGTGTGTGTGTGGCATCAATATGAGTGTGTGTCTGTGTGAGTGTGTGTGTGGCATCAATATGAGTGTGTCTGTGTGAGTGTGTGTGTGGCATCAATATGAGTGTGTGCCTGTGTGAGTGTGTGTGGCATCAATATGAGTGTGTGTCTGTGTGAGTGTGTGTGTGGCATCAATATGAGTGTGTGTCTGTGTGAGTGTGTGTGTGGCATCAATATGAGTGTGTGTCTGTGTGAGTGTGTGTGTGGCATCAATATGAGTGTGTGTCTGTGTGAGTGTGTGTGTGGCATCAATATGAGTGTGTGTCTGTGTGAGTGTGTGTGTGGCATCAATATGAGTGTGTGTCTGTGTGAGTGTGTGTGTGGCATCAATATGAGTGTGTGTCTGTGTGTGTGTGTGTGAGTGTGTGTGTGGCATCAATATGAGTGTGTGTCTGTGTGAGTGTGTGTGTGGCATCAATATGAGTGTGTGTCTGTGTGAGTGTGTGTGTGGCATCAATATGAGTGTGTGTCTGTGTGAGTGTGTGACTCTTACTAAACTAGAGACTGACATAATGTTTAGATTACGCATTAGGTCACATTATTTTATATCACGCCTGTTGAGTGCCTTTTAATTGTATGTGTTTGCAACAATTACCTTTTACTTCATTTTTAGATTCTCACGTGTGAAATTGAATTGCGTGAACTATTTGTTAACTTGCATGGACTACATTGACTTGAGACAGCTGTTGGCAATTCCTCAAAAACCTCCTCCATCCCCAAACTAATTACTAAACACGCCCACGAACTATAGTTACTGGAACTTACCCTCAGGGGGTGGGGACTAGGGACCTCTCGACCGACGGACGTCCACCTTGTGCTGCTGCATGCCGCTTCTCGACACTGTTCACCTGCTGACACGGGGACACACCCCTCTCCACTGTTCACCTGCTGATACAGGGACACGCCCCTCTCCACTGTTCACCTGCTGAAACAGGGACACGCCCCTCTCCACTGTTCTCCTGCTGATACAGGGACACGCCCCTCTCCACTGTTCACCTGCTGACACAGGGACACGCCCCTCTCCACTGTTCACCTGCTGACACAGGGACACGCCCCTCTCCACTGTTCACCTGCTGACACAGGGACACGCCCCTCTCCACTGTTCACCTGCTGACACAGGGACACGCCCCTTTCCACTGTTCACCTGCTGACACAGGGACACGCCCCTCTCCACTGTTCACCTGCTGACACAGGGACACGCCCCTCTCCACTGTTCACCTGCTGACACAGGGACACGCCCCTCTCCACTGTTCACCTGCTGACATATGAGTGGGACACGCCCCTCTCCACCGTTTGACCTGCTGACACGGGGACACGCCCCTCTCTACTGTTCCCCTGCTGACACAGGGACACGCCCCTCTCTACTGTTCCCCTGCTAACACGGGGACACGCCCCTTTCCACTGTTCCCCTGCTGACACAGGGACACGCCCCTCTCCACTGTTCACCTGCTGACATGGGGACACGCCCCCTCCAATGTTCGCCTGCTGACATGGGGACACGCCCCCCTCCAATGTTCACCTGCTGACACGGGGACACGCCCCTCTCCACTGTTCACCTGCTGACACAGGGACACGCCCCTCTCCACTGTTCACCTGCTGACACAGGGACACGCCCCTCTCCACTGTTCACCTGCTGACACAGGGACACGCCCCTCTCCACTGTTCACCTGCTGACACAGGGACACGCCCCTCTCCACTGTTCACCTGCTGACACGGGGACACGCCCCTCTCCACCGTTTGACCTGCTGACACGGGGACACGCCCCTCTCTACTGTTCCCCTGCTGACACAGGGACACGCCCCTCTCTACTGTTCCCCTGCTAACACGGGGACACGCCCCTTTCCACTGTTCCCCTGCTGACACAGGGACACGCCCCTCTCCACTGTTCACCTGCTGACATGGGGACACGCCCCCCTCCAATGTTCGCCTGCTGACATGGGGACACGCCCCCCTCCAATGTTCACCTGCTGACACGGGGACACGCCCCTCTCCACTGTTCGCCTGCTGACACAGGGACACGCCCCTTTTCACTGTTCCCCTGCTGTCATGGGGACACGCCCCCCTCCAATGTTCGACTGCTGACACGGGGACACGCCCCTCTCCACTGTTCGCCTGCTGACACAGGGACACGCCCCCCTCCACTGTTCGCCTGCTGACAAAGGGACACGCGCCTCTCCACTGTTCCCCTGCTGACACAGGGACACGCCCCTCTACACTGTTCTCATGCTGACACGGGGACACGTCCCTCTCCACTGTTCCCCTGCTGACACGGGGACACGCCCCTCTCCACTGTTCCCCTGCTGACACGGGGACACGCCCCTCTCCACTGTTCCCCTGCTGACACGGGGACACGCCCCTCTCCACTGTTCCCCTCCTGACACAATTGCGCCCCCTCCAATGTTCGCCTGCTGACACGGGGACACGCCCCTCCTCCACTGTTCCTCTACTGACACAAGGACTCGCCCCTCTCCACTGTTCCCCTGCTGACACGGGGACACGCCCCTCTCCACTGTTCCCCTGCTGACACGGGGACACGCCCCTCTCCACTGTTCCCCTGCTGACACGGGGACACGCCCCTCTCCACTGTTCCCCTCCTGACACAAGGACACGCCCCCCTCCAATGTTCGCCTGCTGACACGGGGACACGCCCCTCTCCACTGTTCCTCTACTGACACAAGGACTCGCCCCTCTCCACTGTTCCCCTGCTGACAAAGGGACACGCGCCTCTCCACTGTTCCCCTGCTGACACAGGGACACGCCCCTCTCCACTGTTCGCCTGCTGACAAAGGGACACGCGCCTCTCCACTGTTCCCCTGCTGACACAGGGACACGCCCCTCTACACTGTTCTCATGCTGACACGGGGACACGTCCCTCTCCACTGTTCCCCTGCTGACACGGGGACACGCCCCTCTCCACTGTTCCCCTGCTGACACGGGGACACGCCCCTCTCAACTGTTCCTCTACTGACACAAGGACTCGCCCCTCTCCACTGTTCCCCTGCTGACACGGGGACACGCCACTGTTCCCCTGCTGACATGGGGACACGCCCCTCTCCACTATTTGCCTGCTGACACAGGGACACGTCCCTCTCCACTGTTCCCCTGCTGACACAGGGACACGCCCCTCTCCACTGTTCCCCTGCTGACATGGGGACACACCCCTCTCCACTGTTCCCCTGCTGACACAGCAAGACACCCCTCTGCACTGTTCCCCTGCTAACACAGGGACACGTCCCTCTCCACTGTTCCCCTGCTGACACAGGGACACGCCCCTCTCCACTGTTCCCCTGCTGACATGGGGACACACCCCTCTCCACTGTTCCCCTGCTGACACAGCATGACACCCCACTGCACTGTTCCCCTGCTAACACAGGGACACGCCCCTCTCCACTGTTCCCCTGCTGACACAGGGACACGCCCCTCTCCACTGTTCCCCTGCTGACACAGGGACACGCCCCTCTCCACTGTTCCCCTGCTGACACAGGGACACGCCCCTCTCCACTGTTCCCCTGCTGACACAGGGACACGCCCCTCTCCACTGTTCCCCTGCTGACACAGGGACACGCCCCTCTCCACTGTTCCCCTGCTGACACAGGGACACGCCCCTCTACACTGTTCACCTGCTGACACGGGGTCACGCACCTCTGAACTGTTCCCCTGCTGACACGGGGACACGCCCCTCTGAACTGTTCCCCTGCTGACACGGGGACACGCCCCTCTCCACTGTTCCCCTGCTGACACGGGGACACGCCCCTCTGAACTGTTCCCCTGCTGACACAGGGACACGCCCCTCTCCACTGTTCCCCTGCTGACACAGGGACACGCCCCTCTCCACTGTTCGCCTGCTGACATGGGGACACACCCCTCTCCACTGTTCGCCTGCTGACACGGGGACACGCCCCCCTCCAATGTTCCCCTGCTGACACAGGGACACGCCCCTCTCCACTGTTCCCCTGCTGACACAGGGACACGCCCCTCTGAACTGTTCCCCTGCTGACACGGGGACACGCCCCTCTGCACTGTTCGCCTGCTGACACGGGGACACGCCCCCCTCCAATGTTCCCCTGCTGACACGGGGACACGCCCCTCTGAACTGTTCCCCTGCTGACACGGGGACACGCCCCTCTGCACTGTTCGCCTGCTGACACGGGGACACGCCCCTCTCCACTGTTCACCTGCTGACACGGGGACACGCCCCTCTGAACTGTTCCCCTGCTGACACGGGGACACGCCCCTCTGCACTGTTCACCTGCTGACACGGGGACACGCCCCTCTGCACTGTTCACCTGCTGACACGGGGACACGCCCCTCTGCACTGTTCGCCTGCTGACACGGGGACACGCCCCTCTCCACTGTTCCCCTGCTGACACGGGGACACGCCCCTCTGCACTGTTCACCTGCTGACACGGGGACACGCCCCTCTCCCCTGTTCCCTTGCTGACACTGGGACATGCCCCTCTCCCCTGTTCCCCTGCTGACACGGGGACACGCCCCTCTCCACTGTTCCCCTGCTGACACGGGGACACGCCCCTCTGCACTGTTCGCCTGCTGACACGGGGACACGCCCCTCTCCACTGTTCCCCTGCTGACACGGGGACACGCCCCTCTGCACTGTTCCCCTGCTGACACGGGGACACGCCCCTCTCCCCTGTTCCCTTGCTGACACGGGGACACGCCCCTCTCCACTGTTCCTCTACTGACACGGGGACACGCCCCTCTCCACTGTTCCCCTGCTGACACGGGGACACGCCCCTCTCCACTGTTCCTCTACTGACACAAGGACTCGCCCCTCTCCACTGTTCTCCTGCTGACACGGGGACACGCCCCTCTCCACTGTTCGCCTGCTGACACAGGGACACGCCCCTCTCCACTGTTCGCCTGCTGACACAGGGACACGCCCCTCTTCACTGTTCGCCTGCTGACACAGGGACACACCCCTCTCCACTGTTCGCCTGCTGACACAGGGACACGCCCCTCTCCACTGTTCGCCTGCTGACACGGGGACACGCCCCTCGCCACTCTTCGCCTGCTGACACGGGGACACGCCCCTCGCCACTCTTCGCCTGCTGACACGGGGACACGCCCCTCGCCACTCTTCGCCTGCTGACACGGGGACAGGCACCTGTATCTGTTCCTGTGCCAACAGACATGAATAATAAAAATGAAAGCTATCCGTATACCCAGGAATTCCATACAAGCATGGGGATTGTTAGTGTGTGT